>NC_073386.1:29777286-30091831 GCF_028641065.1 Leucoraja erinaceus
AAACCCCTGAACCTTCCGAGCAGGCCAAATGTGGGTCCAAGCGGTTTTCTGTGTGCAATCGACAGTAAGCATCTAATTTTAAAATGCATATTGTTAAGGAGCAGTGTGTATGTGCTTTACTCTGCTTATTTTAGTAAACATCAGAGTAAAGATTTTAGGTATTACTAACAATATTAACTTGTTTGTTTCTTGCCACTTCATATTTAAGATAAAAAGGTAGTGCACAGTGAATGGATGGAACTGAATATATTTTCCAATACATTTGGACTGCTTTAATGTGATCAAACTTCAGCAGTTATCTCTGTTATTTCCAGAGCCATTGATTACAAAGCTGATGTGTTTCTAACCTGTCAAAGCACTCCTGACAAACAAGGTGGCAACAACCATCCCAGATATTTCCTAAACTCAAAATGTTTCAGAAAATAACTGGTTCCAAACAGCAAATGACTTTCATTTTGAAGATTAAAGTTTGAATACGAGCTTGCTATTCTGAAGACCAGTGATTTGCAGTGATGCGGTTAAAACAGCATTGCAAAAACCTCAAAAGACTTTAGAATTACCCTAGTTTATGTTAAACGTGACAAACATAAGCAACAAAACCTAAGTATCCAGGAAATATTTCCACATTAATTTGTTATATTAACCACTTGAATTACCATATATACACATTATCCTGTTCTCATGGTGCACCTGTAAATAAGAATATCTGAAAAAGAACACATGGGAACTTGTAGCTGCATACAATGTTATTCTATCATTGTAAGCAGTGTATCGAATCGAAAGTTTGACACTTCACTTGGGCAGCAGACAATTAACAGCACAAGACTCCTTCCTTATTAGCTGCTGATTCCAAGATGGCATAACCCATGTGCCAGCATTCTGGGGCGCTGGCTGACCCAAATTTTGAAACTTATGGTCATGCTTTTTGCAGTTGCTGATCTTCTGTAGGTTTTGGTTTGCACATATCACATTCACACAAAAATAACAGTGATTTTCTTTTGTAAACTAATTATAATTCTGATGGGAATTTTCATCTTCATCTTGGGCTATGAAGGGTGGGAGAGGGAGGAAAGAAAGAGAATGCTGGTTTGATCATGAAGGGCGTGAGAAACACAGCTGGAGAGTTTAACAGCAGTTTGTAGATCCGGCCTGTAATGAGCATTTATGACCATTACACAAAAGAAACAAAAAATGCTGATCAAAATCACAGATTGCTTAACAAGTTTAGGCTACACTTGCAACAGGATAGGATCTAGATTATCTTCAAGAGCATGCAGAAGAAAGTTAACGTTACAGAAAAGTACACACACAAGGCAACCATTATGTAAGTTTAAATTTAATGTGAGGATACATGCAGCATAACAATTTCTTAAAAACTAAAATGTAACTAACTTTCATTACAAGGAATTCTGATAAAATACATCCAGAAAATGTACTTACCTGGTGTCTGCACAAAGTACGCCAAGTATAAATCGAGTTCCTTAACAGAAACTCCTATATGATGTGGTTGCACGCACAGCCCAGGGTTAGAGCACTGCGAGGCCTTTACGAGTCGTTCACCATCAGTACTTTCGAGTGGAATACCTTTGAATAAAATCACCATAACCAGGTCCAGCCTCCAGACCTTGTCTGCTTGTCGCAGACAGTCAATTCGCCGCATCTTGCCTTTCTGGTCTGGGTTTGAAAGCACACAGCAAGGAGGTTTCTTCCCAGTGACTGTGAGCACAAAATCCTCTCGATACTCAGGTCGGATGTCTTTGCGCAGCTTTGCTAGGAGCCTGGATGCCCATTTCTGCTTCACCTCTTGCTTTTCGCTCAGCAGTTCATCCTTCACTGCTCTCTCTTCTTCCTTTGACATACGTTTCTCATGCTTCTTGAAGTATTTTCGCTTTCGGGCTTGCAAGTTGAACCATGTGTAAGCAAAGGCTCGGACGTGGGGCAGAAGTGCTTCAATGAAGGGATGGAATTCATCCTAAAAAAGTTTTAAAAACAGACGAGACAGAATAAGCAAAAATGAAATTCTGACAAAAGAAACACTGTCACACTTGAAACATACATTAGAATGTTCTTGTTATAAAGTAAACAAATAAAAAAACAAATTGAGAAATCGAGAGACATTTCACTTAAATCAGAGAATTGATTCAATACCATTGTAAACTCGGACCAGCAGAGTATGTTGTTCAGAGCTGGACTTGGACAAATTTATGCCATGTACAGTGAGAATTCTTTGTGTGAAACAGTCAGAAAGATGCCGACGGCATAACTGAAAGCACCCATGTAGGTGACATCCAGAACACTTGCCAATATTCAAGACGTTCCCTGCATGTGCTTAGTTTGTTTATGGAGCTTTCCCAAAACAGTAGAGAAAGATCCCTCGACTAAAGCATGGGTGCTTTCATTAACCTTCGCCAGCATTAAAAAAAAAATGCAGATCTCTTCACTCTCCGTCCCCAACCCCTTTGCATGTGATGTAGCCAGCATGATCCCGCCTATTTGGCAAATTCCACACACTAGAATGCCAATCAACAACTCGTACGAGGGGGCTTTGTGCAAAGCAAGAGAGGACAAATCTCCCCCCTCCACAAGATGGTTTCAAACACAGCAAGTCTGTACAGTCAGAAAAAAATCTGCATATTCTTCATTGTGAATTCATGCTATTTTCACAAGAACTGTAACATTGAGCTGTACCCTTGTGAACAAAAATTAATAATAAAACCACGCTTACACATTATTTGATTCTATATCCAGATGATGCTACATTAGTATTGAATAGTTATTAATAAGTAGTTTATTTGCAATTGTTATTCAATACTAATGTAAAACAAATTTTCACTGCCTCCTTACCCAACCAGTAAATACAATAAAAATCTGTAAATTCAGAGGGGAGCCCTGTGATCATTATCAACTTTTGAAATCAACATTTCAATCAATAGCATAAAAGTTACTTGTAAAAACAGTTAACTACTCTCGCCGATTACAGCATAAACAATAACAAGGTATTGATAAACATTTCTTTATATGTATGCTATTTTCATTTAAACTAGTCAAAACCATATAGTTAGATAAATAACTATAAATTTTACATCAAACACGTTAATATAAAAGCCCACAAAGGAAAATGAAAAAAAAATTCTGAGCAAAACTGCCATCTGTCTTATTCTTTTGTTTAAACCAAATGCTGCACAAAGTGTTTTTAAACAATAAAACAAAAGTAGCATCACTTTTACGATGAAGTAGATGCAAAATCTGTTGAAACAGCAGAAAATTTAAAAGAATATTATGTAATCGTGTGCGTTTCACATTCCCTTTGCTGAATAAAGTTGCGGATTTTCATTGTATAAACTAGGCCACAGCAGTTCAGGCTGGAAGGGATTTTGCTTAATGATATAAATTAATGAAAAAATGTTGCATTGGTGGGAACATTTGGAGGATTTTTAGATTAAAGTGAATTTTCATTTACCAACCTTTTTCCAGCCACACGACATCTGGCCTGTAATTCTTCAAGCTTAACTGAATTCCTTTACTAAAATCATCTACACGTAGGTAACAATCTGTCCTGAAAAGGAGATTTTCAAACTGCCAAAACAAATAATGAAGCTCAAATTTATTAAATGACTACCTAAGCAGATATATGCCTCCTCCTATCGTGTCACAAAGATTGGGGAGAGAAAGTCAGAACAAACTATTTCTTCCTAAACACAATTTAAAATCAATTGATTTGTTTTAACAAACTCGTTTCATAAAGTGCTAAAAGGGTTAACGTCCCTGTTACTTTTTTCACCTCGGTCTAAACTTTTTGTTTGAAAATCTCTTAACTTAAACACGGAGTTCATTTGATCAAATCATGTTAGTACAGAGAAAGAAATCTCTTAAATATTTTCGCCATTTTCCATTAATGGATTGAGAAATCAATTCTGCACCAAAGTGTTTATTGTGAATATGCCACAAATGCCAACTCTAGAACTCATTCTAAGTTAAAGAACTCAGTCCTGTCGAAAGTGAATTTGTGGAGTTAATATAGATACGTTAGTGCCGTGAATGAAAACCTAGTCAGTATTTGACCTTGGTTGCGTGCATGCATGGAACAAGGGATGCCAGTGTGGTGATACTATGTCACCACATTGATGTCCTTTGCTGTGGCCTTCAGATGCCACTAGTTCAGATCTGTTCTCTGCTGCTTTGTGTTGCAACAGGACTGAGATCTGTAAATCAATTTGCAATTGGGTGGGGGGTGAGGCGGGGGAGGTCGTTTTTTTTTTTTAATTGCCATTTTAGATAAATAGAGATTATTTCTCAAAAATGTAAAAACTAGTGGATAGACAAGAAAAATTACAATGTGAATTATTATAATATTTAAGCATTCTGAGCAAGGTGCATTATAGTTCAGTAATCTACTGCACATGTATGGTTACATTTTAATTCAGTCCAAAGCCTACAAAGTTTTATATATTCTTGCATCGACTTTACGTTGGAAATTTTCCAAAGTACAGTTTCTTTGCTCTACCACACTGCTAATTCAGAAAAGAAGCTTTAAATTACTTTAACCTATGTCACCGCCTACATCTTCCACGATGCCTGACATCTTTCATTTTCAATGTGGAATAACGTTTTTTCCTACAAAAAGAATATCTTCAAAAGAACCAAAAAATATTACAATAAAGTGAATTATGCAGCAGTAAGAAAAGTCCGCAGGCTGGGAGCTTTAGTCAATTTTAGTGTATTTATGCGGCTGCAATTGGTTCTTATTATCTACAGATTCAATGTCCACTATATCATGAAAAGGCTGGGGTCTTAAATATCTGTAGCAGCGCATTACATTTTGCAATATGAAGTTTGTTCCCATTACAGACACATAAGACACTGACATGCAAAGCTGTCTTTTTTTTTAAACCAGAAAGATGAAATTTTCTCCCAATTAAAGTCTATTTTTCCCTATTCAATTTTTAAACAACTATTTTAAGCTAATTTCTAAATATTACATTTTAGAAGGCCAAACCACTTAAATGACAATCAGTAAAGTTGTGGTTTTGTTGTAGGTCTATTTTGATATAAACCTCAGCACTGCACTTCAGTGCAGCAAGCACGTTCTTCTTTTGGCACTGCCATATCAATTAGTGTATGCAGTCTAAAATGATGAAGCAAACAGACTAAGCACCAATGTTCTTTTAAGTGGTTAAAAACTTACTTATATTTTAACTCCGATAATTAGAGTTCTTTATTGTTTACAAACAACTGACCACTGGAAATCTAATTCTCCACTTGCCGCCATTTACTGTTCATGTTTATTATACATCTTTCTTTCCAAGATTAACTTTTTTTTTTAAACAATCCAATACATTTTAGATCATTTGTTGCATTTCTTATTTATGTTTTCATTTAGCAAAGCTGCAAGCAGAATTCATTTTGGAAAGCACTTTTTAAACTCTTTTTTTAGAAAAAAAATGACTGTGATTAAAACCTACACATTATCAGGCATCTATGTTATTTTTGGGGTTCTGCCTAAAACCAAAACATATTCAATAGACTTAGAACGCAAGGAAAATACTGCAGGTAGTAGAAATTATTTGTATTCAAAAGATCAATACTTTCTGTGCAATATTGTAACCATTGTACCAACACACTCTTAACTGTAAAATACCAATCTCATTTTTTCTACCGTACTTGTATTTATGGTATTTTTTTAAACTTATTTTTAAGTAGATTCATCAAAGAATCTGGTATTAAATGTGTGGCTGGGGATTGTCTGAAGCTCAATGCCTCAGTAACTAAATTACCTACAATTAACAAATGATATAATAGCAGAAAGTTTTCTGAGATGCTGTAACAGTATGAATAATATCACAAATGAACAACTTCTTGTGTATTTAATGAATACAGGAAAAGGGCAAAATGTTATGTTGCACACAGGTTACCGAAAATTGTCGAGTTTATATTAAACTTTTGCATCCATTTTTAAATGTTCCCTGACATTTTAGCAAGTAGCAAAACACGGAATAATTTGACGTGTTCATTGGGAAACGCCAACCTGAGAGATATAACGACAGTTACTTCAAGATTGTCATATTGACGTTTACTTTATCTTGCTGTTGGTGCAAAATTAAAGTCATACTACGAACCTTTCCCACAGTCTGGTTAGTGGATTTTAAAAGCATTTGTAAAGATCTTGATGCTCCCCTCCTTCCCACAGGGGAAAGTTCTGAATTTAGAAGATTTATGGAAACATAAAATGCCCACTGTTGATAAAGCTTTGGAAACTTCTAAATGACGTGTAACTTTTTAAAGAAACGACTGGCTGGTAAAGATACATAAACATGTTATTGATAATACTGGAAATAATGAAATGTTGAAACATATATAGCTGCAGGTATGTTTATTTTGTAAAATCGGGGATCCTGGATCCACTTTCTACGGTTCATATTTTAAACATAAGCTTTGGAATTACCGCGGGTTAAATTTCCTACGGTGTATGGAAGTACAAAATAAAGCAGATTTCAAAGCAAAACCGCAATCTAGAAACTTGAGTGTAAAGAAACGCGGCCCGCCAGCAGCCAACGAACGCTTCCACTGGGGAAACCTCTACCTTCCTCAAAAGGAGCGGCAGTAAAACTCCGTTAAAAGGGAAAACCTTGAGGGTGTCTGACTGAATGGTCCCAACAAACAGGGAATAATGACATGGGCGGTGGGCTTTGGGGAAGTGGTTGAGACGAATCAAAATAATAAGGAACTCGAAAGGGAAGCCGGTGTCGCCACGAAACCACAATGCCCGCAAACACCCATCAAATCGCAGCGTTTGCAGAAGTGCTCCAGAAAAGTTAGAGGTAGGTGCTCAACCTCCCAGAGAAAAGCAACTTGGCCTGACGGTACTCCACACCTGATGGGACCTCGGTGTCCCGCCAAGAAACTCTCGCCGTCAAGTCCACCTCAGCCTGGGTGAAGCAGCCTCGACAGCGGGCTCGCCGAGCGCAGTGTTCGCCGGAGCCGCTGTTTTGGCGCTGCGGCGGGGTGAGCGGCCACTGGCGGGGTTGTTGTCGAAGATATTATTTTAAAAAAATCAAACTTCCGCGCACCGCTGTTGTGAGTAAACTCCGTACCTTACAGTCAAAACAAAAGCGTGCTTCCCCATCGCTCGCTTTCCACCCACCCCCCTCCTTCAAAAAAATAACAGCAGCCATCACCACACTTCGCTGGCCTGGGAAAGTCTTCAGAAATACACTGCACCTTTGCAAGTACCGCTCTTGGAAAATGTAATTTGTAAAAAAATATATATATACTCTCAAATATTACATTCAAAAATAATAAATATTAATACGTATCCGCCATTAGCCATGTGCCTCAATGGGGCAGATCGCTGAGCCCACACACTGATCTCAGAGGCAGCAGGAGGCAGGGGAAAAAAAGAGGAAAAAAAGTTTAATAAAAATCCATGCTGGCCTCTAAAGGGATACAAATGTTGCAAAAATGTATCCTACCTGGGTGAGACAGAGCGGAGAGTACATTATTGTGGCGGTGCTGGTGGTGGTGAGAGGAAAAGCCGGCTTTCACATTTCAGTCTCGAACTGAAGCCAGCTCGCTTCTCCATCCTGAACTTTAACCCCGCCTATAGTTACTATATAGTCCACATCGCAACTCTGCCTCTCTCAGTCTGACAGTCGGGCGGGCGGGCGGCCGCCAACACACACCTTCCCTTCCCTCGGTCTCACACCTGCTTTGCCGGAAGATATCTTCCCCTGCCCGCTCTCGGGCTGCTTTCTGCGGCAGCGGTCTCGATCTTATGATTGAGAATTAAACGGGGAAAAGTCAGGCTCGCAGCCTGTCAGTGAGGGAGCGCTAGCTTTCTCTCAGCCAGACTGGACTACACCCCTCTCGATTGCTCCGCAGCTCCCGGCGCCACGCGAACATCGCTCTCCACCCCACCCCACCCCCCACCCCCCCTCCACCCTCTCTCTCTCTCTCTCTATATATATATATATATATATATATATCAGTATATGAGGAGCTTTTCGAAATAAAAACAGACCGACTGGATTCTTGAACAAAACCCGATCCCCTTCCCAGCCCTGAGGCTCTGCGTCAACAGCCGAATGCAGCAGGACAGTGTGGCTGGATGCGGCGGCCAATGTGGAGAGCCGACAATGAACTTGGACTTGAGCTTGTGGCAGGCACACTGAGCGAGCGCGTTTCTTTCTCATGGCCCATTCATGAAAAGAAATTCCGCCACAAAACCCCAACACCGTGACATACACATTTTAAGAAAGTTCAAAGTCTCCGTGCAACTTTCTTGTAAATAAATTATGGAGCGATTTGTTTGGCAGCGTTAAAGTTAGTTGCGAAATGATTTGGGGTATTTCTTCCCCGCCCCCACCCCCACCAAGTCGGGTTTTGTTTAAACCAAAACCTCTGATTTGTGCAGTCAGGCTTTGGCGCCTTTTTCTAACAACAATAAATCACAATACATAACTAAGAATCATGCGCCTGTTTATTGTTTTTTTTCCCCTTCGCGTCACGTCCAGCGCTCCTCCGCACGGCTGCCGTTCATTGTTTGACATTTTCTTTGCCTGCGCAAATGACCCATATGTAACACTGAGTGATAAACCATTGGTCAGGCACCACGCATGCGCCATCACTGCAATGCACTTTGGGTCTTGTAGTCTTTGTTCCTGTTCACTGCGCAACTCCGCTTTAAGAATGTGTAGGAAGGAACTGCAGATGTTGGGTTACACCGAAAACATGCACAAAATGCTAGAGTAACTCAGCGGGCCAGGCAGCATCTCCGGATAGATGGTCACCCATTCCTTCTATCCAGAGGAGCTGCCTTGCCTGTCCCGCTGAGTTACTCCAGTGTCTGTCCACTTTAAAAATAATGTCTGAGGCTGTGTACCACATCGCCACAATTTCCATTACCGTAGATTGTGAAAGATATATTAATTTATGTTAATGAGCCCATATTTCTAAACAAATAGACATGCTCTGAAGTGTGCAAGTTTTAGTGTGTTAGTGTGCAATTGGGTTGAAGGTGTGTGTGTTTTTAACTAATGAAAAGCGAGTAGGGTAGCTCGCACTTTGAAGAAATTATCACGAGATTAGGTGCAGCTCTGAATTAAAAATTACAAATCGAAACCAGAACTGAAATGCAGCGGAGTGAAAACATATGGGTGGAAGGTTAGGACCTCATCACAATGCAAAATATTCCAACATGTTGCAACCACAACCCTTGTTATCCATTAAACTTTCCAGTGTGTTAGCAATGTAGCAATAACTGGGAAACGTTGCATGGATTATTTTCCAGTAGCACGTGTTTGTTCAATTATTCTCAAATATATACGCATCTTGGTAATGGTGGGATTCAAGACGTGTGAACTGGTTAATTTGGATAGTACTGTTGTAGTTTCTACTTAATGGCATATTGGTTAATTTTGTTAATTTTCAAGACATTTATCTTAAAGGAAATTTATCTTAAAATATTTAAAGTTCTATGTCACAAATGACATGAGTGCACATAAGTTTCATTCCACGAACACTCAGAAATTCAGTACTCGACGTTGGTGAAAAATAGTGTATTCCTAGAATGTTAAGGAGATAATGTAAAGCCTGGTTATGACTGTCAGTAGTATGGAATGTGCATGCTCCACGGCAACGCAGAAAACGCATGGACAAAGCCTTTCATTGTAGTGCCAAGAAGATGATGGGAATGCAAAGAGAAAGTCATAACACCCGCCATTTCTGCATTTGGATTGGCTATCATAGAAAACATATACAAGTCAATTCAAAATACACAGCGATTTAAAGGGAAACCACTCCAGGGACTATTCCCCGCCCATCATCCATATCCTTGAGTTCACTTGCTGCGGAAATCCCTGTGGCTATGGTCGCGTTAAAATCCTTTAATACCTTAGAAAATAATTGTATCTGAAAATATGCAACATTGCAGCAGATTTAATCCAAACATTACCATGATTTCCACTACCCCTATTCAAATAGCCCCCTACTTCCGAAGGCAAGAGAAGGTACCAACTGTCTTATTTACCTATCAAAACTATGGATCTGGTCCTTTACACATAACCCCATTGAAAACTAATGGCCATTTAAAAGTCACCATGCAAAGCCAAAGCAAGTGGGCAACATAATATTCATGCAAATTATGTATAATTGCAAACGTTATGTACAATTATAACACGGTGCAAGTTATTTATTTCGTGATTGTTTCTTATCTCATTTAAGGGAATTACAAAAGAGAAAAGCACTTTTGCTAAATTGATTCTTTTATGTAAAAATATATATTGCACGTGTATTTTGGACTACACGGTGGGAAACCTGGACACGTACTATATTATGTTTAATGAAAATGAAATGGTCTATGACCTTACACAGCTCGCACTTAGTAAATTGATTGATCCAGCTTTAGCACTGTACACATTGAACTACAGTTCCCAACAAACCCTTCCAAAGTATCCTATTGCAAATAAACCAAACTTGATAGCGGAAACTCCAGCTAGAACGCACCGATTGGCGCAGCGCATCGCGAGGATGTTAATGAAAATTTCAATTGGTAGAATGATCTGCCTATCATGTCGGTTCAAGTTCACGTCTCGGCTGACCGTTTGAAGAAAATGGTTTTTGAGACTAAATCACACGTCTCGACATAGAGAGCGCGCAACATTTTTTTTGCCTGCTCTTGCACCAAGCAAGCGACGGGGGAAAATTGCCAAGCTCAGCGCTTTCTAACAGCCCCGATCTTGGCCCAATAATTGACATTTTCTACATGGACGCAAACTGGAACCGGACGCAAACTGGAATTAAAAAAAAATAGACATCTGCTGTTAAATATCAGGCTGAAACATTATTAAATATACTTTAAAATATCCCTAAATATTTTGCATTCAAATTTAGAATATGCTATTAAAATGATATTAAATTGAAATAAAGTTCATTATGTATCACGTACCATCGCCATGTAAAGAGTACGTGACAAACTTTAAATTGTTCAGACGTTTAGCTTCATTGTTGTCGTCTTTTTGTTGATTATATTTTGGTTTTAATGTATAAACTGGGGACCGTTGCAAACCGGAAGCGAAACCATGCAAAAGCCGCTGCGAAAAAAAAGTCGGCGAATGATGCCCGAGGGTTTTTTTTTTGTTTCCCAAGAAGAAGCCCTTTTGAAAGCGTTCCAAGATCGCTCACATTTCTCTGGCTCTGTGCTGATGGCGAAAGAGCACTTTTGTGGAGCGCCCTGAGAAGTTGCAATCGATTTGCAGTCCTTAGTGTTTATTTCCGCATCGGTATTTGCATAGAAACCACGCACGGAGCAGACCGCACGTTTGACCAATAAGCGTCCAGTATCCCGGGAGACGTAAGTCGCGCGAGCGTCTGGCCTGGAATTCCATTCCCGGGCCGAGGTTCTGTTCCATCACCGATCAGATCTGCACGGCGTGAAGCTCCTTTCATTTAATATACTGAAGGCAATTGTAATGTGCTGTGATTTTTTTTTTTGAATAGCAGAATTAGGTAAGGAAGCATGATAGATTTTTGTTTTCCCCTTTGTAACTTGCAGGATTTGTACGTTTCATCTACCCGTTTATTTCCTTGCGCAGTTCAAGAGATCTCGGCCTATTTCTATTTCGCGTTTTAAACATGGTCCATTGGCCCGTTATCCCTAAGCATAAAGGAGTATTTCACAAATAAATATGCAATCTGCTTGCCAAGAAAAGTAGAGATGTGCCGAGGAATATTTACTGGGATATTACTGACCTTTGTAGGGTTTGTAACTGAGCTTGTATGGAAAAAATGGCATTTTTGTCAGGACTGGTGTACTCAAATGGCAACAGTTACTACAGGGGAGAAATAATGGTAACTCTTGTTGAAAAAATATCGACACAGATAAGAGAATGAGAGTGTACTGCATTTGAAATGTTTAAGGGAACGCAGTTGTATTGTAAGCATGATTATTAAACAATAATCTTACTTTAGAAGCACGATGTACTCCTTTAAACTATCCAATAAAGATTGTGCTTCACAGAATGTGTTATTTATTTTACTATTTCTACTAGGAATTAAACCCTCGCATTCCAATGCTGAGTTCATTATCCCAAACAGGTGTATTATTCACGCACATATCAATAACAGTATTTTTAGATATTTATGCATATGCCTGATTTATTGTCCTATTACTGAGACTATCACCAAAGGACAAAATACTTTGAAGTTATATTTTAAGTTGGACCATCTGCGTAAATCAAATAGGTGTGTTGACTCGGTGATTATTATATCTTCACGCATTATAATTCTGCACTTCCCACACGAACTGGATGATATTGACAGTTGCGGTCGTAACTTAAATCACCTGTCTAGGCCTCTGTCCTGATTATTTCAATACACACCATCCGCAAGTGAAGGTTTTATAAATATTATTCAAGTGCTTCTGTTACAACAATTGTGATATTCTGGTTTTGCAGCGGCTTAACCATAAATTGATAAAAAAAAAAGCAGGCATCAAAAGGATAATCATATTCAATAGTTCAAACTTAATCGAACTTGCACCTATTGATTTTTGACCGTCGGTTTATTGGAAACGTTTGATTCATTTGGATATGTGTGTACACGTCAAATACCGAGTTTTTCTACCAATATACTGTGTGCATTTACAGCGTGCAGTGCGTTGAAATTGAATGCATCTTGCCGTTGAACACAAATGAGAGTGTGACGCAAGTAATAAATATGGAAAACTTCGTTCCAAATGACACCTCTCGATGTCTTGGGATTGAAAACATTTAAATATTTAATGGGCGTTACTTTTTTTTAATCATTTATGATTTATTGTAAATAGAAAGATTGAATATACTTACAATATTAACATACACAATAATCGAACTAATATATTTCATTCAGATGCACATCTCTTGAGATAGACATCATGTGCAACATTGCACCAATCATATTCCAAACTGTAACAAAGCTCAGCTTGTACATTACCCGCAGACAGGGACAATGTCTTGGATTTATGGTGCTGGTTGATTTGGACATACCACAAATAAATAGACTGTTGCAGCGTTATATTTGACACATAGCTGCACTTCCGAAGCAGTCGATGTTAAAGGTCACAGATTTTCCCATAGGTTTTTATTTACATTTCACGAGTTTCGCTAACACGAAAGGTATAATTTGCTTGGCGAGTACTAATTAACCCAATCACAACTGCGGTATTCGGAAATATATTTCATCCGTTGTCTTTAGTAAAATTCCCAAATGAAGACTGGCAGACTCGATCAACAGCAGGAGCAACCGCCCCGAGGAACTTTAAAAAATACAGTGGATCGACAATCATTTACGTGATGACAAAGTTCGCAAGCTTTCGCCGCTCCTATTTCAAAAGTGTCACATTGACATTAATTTGATAACTTTTTTTTTAGTGTGAATTATCTCTAACACCGAAGGGGTCGCAATGTCTAAGAAAATGATCCGGCTCATTATAAATAAAGCCGTGTTAAGTGAAAAAAATAAAGTCTCAACAAAACTAGACGCCGCGACAGCACGTACAAAGCGATCTGACGTTTACTGAAAGTGATCACAATGCAAAACCTGCTGGATTTTTTGTTAATTACAACATCGATTCATTCTAATACAAAGAACCGGAGTATTTTCCCACTAATTATACGAATACATCTCACTCGCGGAGATGTCCATATTGATTTGGCGCTGTAGATATTGATTTGAAGGCATTCTAGAACAGGGAGTGTGGAAGAGAAAGTCTTTGTATATTATTCCGCCGCTTTTTGCAAAGCAGAACATTAAGAACCCAAATCTCGTGTTAACACCGTGCAGTACCACAACTAGAGGGCTCTAATAGCAACAACAAAGAGAGATTTTCTGATTTTGGAAAATGTTGGGAGAGAGTTGAATGCCCACCCCCACTTACAATGGTGCGCTCCACCGAGTTGCGATTTTTTTGCCCCATACTGTTGCAACATTTTGCTTTACTCTCGAAATATCAACTTTACAAGCAATGTTCGGAAGCAACGTGGAGAAAAAAAGAGTAGGTCTAAAATAAAGTTTTTTAAAGATGTACTTTTTTCACTCTTTCAATACTTCTGCGAAGTGTATATTTGATATCTTTCATGCAGAAATGGAGCAGAGAGTTTAAAGCATATTTACAAATGCCATTCAATCTCCCATAAATTCTGAAAAATATGATCACACTAAGGAGTGATGAAGTCGTTTACAATAATAGCTCTTAACCGTCACGGATATGGGGAATATATGTAAATACACCAAGAAGAGGACTGCACCATTACTTTGAATGTTAACCAAGAAGTTCAACGTGTTCATTCTGGTGCGCACATTACAATAGGCATCTTTGTCTACAAGCACACGCACTATTAGACGGAATAATACATATAAGATTTTTAAAACAATATAACATTTTCATGAAAAGAGGAGAAAATATTTTTTTCAGGCTTTAAGTTGAACTCGCAGTTTTAAAAGTTGCGTTCTGTATTCATGGTTCTTCTGATTTTCGATCGTGTACTTTTACGATTTAGAAGTCCGATACTTCGCTTATAATCAAGTGTCGCGTTTTATAGGTTCGTGAGAACTTCCGTCGTTTTACGCTTTTTTATTCCACGAGTGTTACATATTTTTATGTTTTTCGTGGAGTCGCGTGAACATGGACACCTTTACATTGTCCACTTCGTGTTAACTTCTGAAAAGATCAAAAGACACAGCACAAAAAGGTTTCATCATGGTTATGATGAAGTTAAATCTATATCCACTCGCTATTCTCCCGCACGTTCAACATTAACCAAAAATAATAGAATTCAAAAGAATACATAGATATATTCCTCTTTGAGCCTTTACAGATTTGTTTACTGAATTGGCTTGCGCACCTGCATTGTCATATTTAAAATAAATAATAAACCTTAGATTTCTGTAAACGTTTCCGCTTAATATAAATTTTACCGTTTAAAAAAAAAATTAGACTCAGTTTTTTCCGAACGTAATTTTAGGTTCTCTAATTTCCGACTAACTGTAAATTGGCGCTGAAGCAACTTTCATTATTTTAATCCTCAGCCAAGTTGCGAGTTTATTTTTGAATACTTGAAAAGTTAACTATTTCTGTGCACGCACGACTCCAAGAAAGGGTGCAATATTTTATTTTACATACGCTATCGATCGGTGGTGCAAAACGGACACCAGTTTATTCTGAAATCCTGAGCTAAACGTAAATTAAATATATATTGAACCATCCCTGGTAGCATTGCTAGTCTATGCAGAATTTATGCTCGATTTGGTTTTACGCAAGATTATGGTCATAAATAATAGAACATGTTTGCTGTTAATTACATATCAAACACAAGCACTCAATCACCAACCAATTCTTAAATTGTATGTCAAATAATAATATTAAGCCCACTAATGACTCACGAGTATAAGTGATTTAGATAAAAAACAATTAACTCCAGAAAGATCATGTATTTGTCAATTTACGGACGATTTAGCACATGCGAAATTATCTACTGGTTCACAAATCAATATGAACCTTTTCTCATAGTGTCAAATACAAACCAAATGTGATTTACGTTTCAAAGAGAAAATATCCATGTTCAAATTGAGTCGGTGTAGTGAACGATTTCAACATATGATCGAATGGGAAATATTAAAAGTTATGTGTTCCTTAAATAAAGTTCATATTTGCGACCTTTAAACAACCATATATGGTTATATAATTAGCTGTCTGCAAAAAAAAGTTTGAAGACTCGATATTTAGATCTGCATTAATTAAATGAAAGATTGCATTGGTAACTATATAATTTTGTTGTTAATTCTGCTAGGTTTCCTTGTTCAGACATTTAGTTGGAAGATTATTATTTAACATTTGCCAACATGGCTATGAATTATGCAACCTCTGATTGTGTATTGGCGCTCTTCAACAATAGTTACAAATGTTCAATCTTCCATAATAAACGGAACTATAACTAATAAATGGTCTTCGATATTATACTCCTTTCATGAGAGCTACAATTTAAAATATCCATTTAAAACTTGGCGGAATTTTGCATCTTGCTGTCTTTATTTTCGACGGAATTCATTCGAATGTATTATTTCTCAGTTTCCAGATCTGCACATTTCAGAAAATAATTTTCATAAGTGGGTAATAAAATAATATTTGAAAATTAATCCCCAAATTCAAAGATGAGCAGATTCATTTATTTATTCTTTAAATAAGACGAACAGAGGACCATAAAAGGGAGGGGTGTGACAATGACAATTGAGATATTTATTCACCAATAGAATGTGAATCGATTTTAACCACGAGGTAAGAACTAATTTTAATTCTGCAAACTTCAAAACCTAAGCAATAAAACAATTGTGACAAGTCATAACTGTTGCAAAATTGATCTGATCCATTATGAAAAACTCGGAGGTAAGAACAAATGTGAAGTCCAATATTAAAAAAGTGAAATATGGAAACACCTTGAGGGTGTTAATAGTAAAACCCACTTGATCAAATTTCAGAAGTAGACAAAATATTGAAATATGTATTTATTGGGGGTTTTTCGTTCATTCAAAGACAAGTTTTAAATTAGTTTTTAGCAGCAGGAGATTGAAGATACATAACCATTTTTTAACCAAAGTGGAATGGCCAAATTTAGCTTTTTGGATAAACCTCGGATTTCAATGTATACCCCTACAAGTAACACTGACAAGTTTATAATAATTTGGTGCTGGAATTACATGAAAGTTATTGCAACATTCAAATGTGCTTGCTTTAGAAAATACTGGAACTAATATACCGGGTAATCTAAATATCAATATGGCACTGTATTCCAGAGGACTACTTCTAATAATAGTTAGGAACAAACAATAAAGCAGCAGTTACATTATACGTTTCTATATTTATTTTCTTCATAATTTGTCGCAATATCAAACTACATCCACCGGGACATTACTTACCGTGACGCTAACAATATACAAACAGCATGTTTTAATCTACACCCGCGGCATTACACTGTTAATATTCTTCCAATACATGTACGTACTAATTGTATAGTTTATCAATGGTACTCTAGCTCATTTTCGTTATTTTTCGTCGTGGTTAACCTATAAAATCAAGAATAAAAAGCGGAATTACTTATCTGATCTCAGGTTTGGACTAAAATTGGATGAAACACGAAATTGTTCCAATTATACAATTAAGTTATTTTGTTTTTCACGCTAATACTTTTCACATTTAAATGTAGCTGCTGAACGCTTGGAGATGGGAAGTTGCGCACTAGATTGGTCCATGATTACCACCTCCGATACTTTACTGCCAACATCGAAAATGTTATGAGCATGTGCCCCTACCTGCCTGTATCATAATCGGAGTTAAAGTAAATACACTTGATTTAATTATTTCATTTTATTTCGTTTATTTGCTTCGTTTAGTTATTTTTTTTCATGTCGATATTGAATCAGTACGTTTAGAAATAGTTTAGCTGCTCAGGATCAGAAAAAAACACATTCGAACTGGGAAGAGATTTAATGTACCTGATACAGAATGAGACGAAAGGTGAATATTTTAGGCATTTTTCTATAACTATTTTTTCATTTGAAAATTAATCGTTATATTTAATAAAACCACTGTATGTAAATCCGACATTTCATGATGAAAGGAAAACGAGTTGTTAATAGTACAGTAGTAGGAATAATTCCACTGACGTCTTGCTAAACTATTCCAATAAATTATTTATAAAAATAAAATAGTTATAGAAAAATGCCTAAAATATTCACCTGTCGTCTCATTCTGTATCAGGTACATTAAAGGATCGTTACAATTAGTGTCCCAATCAAATGTCAGGAAATAATAATCGATTCAAACTAGCTACAGACGGAAAAAAAAACGATGGCGAATGATTATATCAAAACCTCAACACAAACTATCAAAATAAAAGACTAGCACGCAGGTAGCAGCAAAAAAGTATCAAATTAAAACTGTGAAACACCAACATCCAGATTGTTGAGGAACTTTCAGGCCACGATGTCCAGCAATACATTTTATTTTAAAAAAAATTGTTGCCTAAATATTGCACAATGCAATTTATAAATTATTTTTCATAAAAATCTCGATTATTATAATTAACTGAGCAACCAGTATGAGAATTCGGTTACACTGGTCTGCAGTTAATCTTATTTAACTACATTATATTGTAGATTATATTTAGCGTCCAGTTACTTGGGGAAAATTTGGGAGCACCTGAAACAGTGTTCCTTGCGGCAAATATTAAAATAAAGAGCTTCTGCTCCTATTACTAATTATGAATAAGGTTTTATGCGCTGGATACCAACTTGCAATGCTTTATTTACAATCTGATATTTGAACACATAATTTTTAAATGTTTAATTTTATACTGATGTTATATTTTATTTACATGAATACAATAGCTTTCGTGGAATAATCTGTAATACATCTGGTTCAATCTCAGGACAATTATTCTTAATCATACTTACATTAAAAAACCCAACAGAATATACAAGTTCTGATATTATTTAAAGACAGTGGAAAATTCGAACGGTCTCCATTTTTAAGTTTTCTTCACTATTTTGATATCACAGGTGGATCCTTTTTGTATGTAGTTTCTCAATATCTATTTTTAAAATATCTGACGCATTATATTTCTTTGTGGGGAAAAAAAGTATTCTTTAGTTTAGAGATGTTTCAGAACACAGAGCATAGGATGCTTTTACCAGAATGTTTTTTTTTGTAAAATACAGTTGGTGCCATTCGTTACGTTGCTATTATTGATCTGATTTGGTCAGTTTTTGAATGCCATCTAAATGCCACTATCCACACTTTTGCCAGTAAAAATGTGCACATTAAAATCTAAATGGAAAGTTGTGCACGCTGCCCCGAATATATTCAAATACAAACCTACGTCCTGTAATTTAAATTTGCGTAATAGCGTCAGTGTTGATATTAAATATATGCCCCACCCCCCTCCCCCCATGCACAAATAGATACACGTCAGCTATTCTCGCAAGTCTATCACATTGAAGATCCTATAACTTCTGATATTTTTTCATACCTGAAATATTACATAATTTAATTCAGGCTGAATGGTATAATGGTGTTTCTGCAATCAATTTTAAAGCAAATTATTATAAACCAAAAGTAGATGCATTTGTTAACACCACAGATGCAGTGAGGTCAAAAAACTCTTGCAATACGACAATATGGCTTTCTAATTGTGTAGGGGTAAATTAAGTCGCAAATTATTTTGAATAAGAACATAAGCGGGTATTAGGCGGAATTGCCCGCATTCATTGCTGTTTACAGATTGCATATAAAAAACTATCCGAATTAACGAATGCATGTACTATTTTCAAAGAGAGATTATGGGTAAGTTAAATAATAACATTATAAATGCGGTATATACTAGACTTGTCCAGAAATACCTACAATTTAGAATTACATCTGGTATACATTTGATATATTCTGTTGATACATAAAACCGCCGACCACCGAGAGTATAGTTGGCGGGTTTATTGGCAATCTTTGAAATGTTGATGTATTTTGATATTTTGTAACTTGTAGTTATAATTTTACTTTCCTGCAATGGAGGAATTGGATAAACCCTTTATATTTGACCAGAGAGCTGATTTCATATTTGGGTTACGCGTTTTAGTAATTTGTCCAATTGTATTTTTTCTTTGCAAGTTATTGAGAGTAAAGTATTGCATTTGGAGTTGTGGGGGCATTGATAAGGGAATTGTTTTATGTTGGATAGCTTGGTTATATAATAATAGATATTACTTTAGCTTTTTTTCAGTTGTGAATGCCCAATTTTCGACCTATGAAGATAAACTTACAGGTAGAGATCCACGTGTCCATGAGACTTTGCTCATTTAACATGGTAGTACGGTAATAAAAACAGTGAAGTGGTTCGGAATTTATTTATAATTCGAGAGCCTGAGCGCCCCTAAGAGGCAGAGACAAATTCGCAGTACTGCACATTACAGGAATGGTGCGGGACTAATCCTGGTGTGGGAGGCTGGGGAGAGGAGTGGGGTTTTTTTTGCTTGTGAACGTGCGTGTATTGTGTGCATGTGCGTGTTCACATGAACATGAAAAGAATGTGTGCTGATGTGGGAGGCAGTGTTTGTGTGGGTATACGGGGGATTGTGTGCGCGAAAGAAAGAAAGGCATGTTTACGTCTGTGTGTTTGAGAGTGTACAAGAGAGGAAATGTGATGTGCACGTGTGGGAGCCAGGGAAAGCTTGGACGTTTGCTTGGGTAGGCAATGGGGGCGCGCCCGCGTGTGTTTGCGTGGGCCTGTCCGCTGGTGCGCGTCCTCTTGTGTCTAAGTGCATGCGTTTTTAGAAAATGTACACGCCCGAAATCGTGAAAAAAATCTTTGAAATTAAGGTCGTCTTAAATGGCTGTCAGTGTGTATTAATGATTGCCACATGAGTATGAAGGTATATATTTGCAGTGGGAAAGTGTGGACATGAATATGAATGAGTGGATGCCACCCTTCATGAATGAATGTGTGTGTGGCTGATTGAGAATGCGACAGTTTGAGTCGGCGACTGATACCAGGCTGTTCTGAAACCGCTGGCCTCAGCTGTATCTGAGGTCGTAGTACTTACTCTGTGCTCCAAAGCATAGATCTATTTCACGCGGAAGATGGACACACAAAATTGGAGTAACTCAGAGGGACAGGCAGCATCTCTGGAGAGAAGGAATGGGCGACGTTTCGGGTCGGCTTCTCTTCGGCTTAAACCAGCATCAGTTCCTTCCTACACAGATCTCTCATGCTATTCTTTTAATGAGAGGAAAGCAGGGACCCGTGTATCAGTTGCTGGCATTAATCTACATATTAGCTCTGAACCTTTCCAGGTGAACTGTTAAGACGTGACAAGAGTTGTACTGATCTGGATAGACACAAGATGCTGGAGTAACTCAGCGGGTCACACTGCATTTCTGGAGGAAAGGAATTCCATTCCTCCAGAGTTGCTGCCTGACCGCTGAGTTACTCCAGCATTTGTGTCTATCTTCGGCGTAAACCCGTATCTGCAGTTCCTTCCTACACGTGTACTGATCTGGATACCGAGTTTTAATACTACTTCGCTACTACATGTACTTTGTCGGGAAAATGTGGTGTGACAGTGTGTGTGAATGCAGGTTGACGATATACAACTAGGTACTGTATATGCCCGATTTCGTGTTTACTCCTGGAACGATGCTTCACTTCTCAGTGTTTCATTTTGTATTATCTGCGGTTCAGCATCCGACCCAGCTCCAAATTACACTAAAATGAAGCTTCCCAACAAGCGGTCGGGCCTGGAATGCGCTGTCAGGGTTCATGGTAGAGGGAGATACGAGAGTGGTGTTTAAGAGGCGTTTGGACGCAGGGATTGGAGAGAGATGGATCATGTGTAGACGGAGCAGATTTTTTTTTCTTGGCATCGTGTTCGACACAGACATCTTGGCCGAAGGGCCTATTCCTGTGGTGCACTGTTACACGCTCTATCGGTGAACTCACCATGAACGCAGTACAAATTCGGTATAAACGCAAAGTTCCATGGTAAACATTATATTCATTAAAAAAAAGCTAAACGGGTTGTTTTCTCTCCACAGTTATGAAATTATATATATAGGTTTATACACAGTCATGTCCTTGTCTACTTCAAAAAGACTGCGAAATGCGCAGACTTCTTCTGTTGCCAGTGTTACTGAAATCTGATGACTTACCAGTAGTTAGAACAGATACGAGTTTGACACATGTTAACTGCAACTTAAAACGTCTGCACGTGTGTGTGTGTGTGTGTGTGTGTGTTAGTTAGTAAGAGAGAGAGAGAGAGAGAGAGAGAGAGAGAGGAGGGGAAGGGGGGGGGGGGGGCGTATGGGAGGCAGAGAAATCAAGTGTCAGTTTTTACGAAGAAAGTTTGTTTGCCTTACATTCACTTTATCACATATGACGTATCCATTGTAATGCTGACCAATTTAGATGACAATGACAGTTGGGGTCAATTTACAAACACTAGTGTGGGGGGTGGGGGTGGGGTTGGGGGTGTTGGGGTTAAGATTGGTTTCCCACAAGAAACACTGTATTCGGAAGCATTTCACTGGTTGTAACGCGTATTCAGGCTGCAGGCCATGAAGGGGGACACATCAATTCACGTTTATTTTAGTTAACGAGATGAACACCAATTTCGTTTACTGTTCTTTGGTACTGCTAAGAACAAAGTGCATGAGGAGTTTAGCCCAGGAGTCATTACTATGGAGTGTGTCATCTCTCTCCACAAAAACAACGACACTGTTCATCTGCATGAAGACAAGTTACTGGCATGGAGAGTAAGCTGTCCTTTTGCAGTTTCCTTCATATTCCATATTTGTTTGTAGAGTGACCTTTCTGATCCACTACAAATATGCTCCGTTACGTTCAGTTACATTACATTACTTATCGGCCTATTTCGATGGGCCAGTTAGGTTGATTCCATCATGTTCGTGTCTTCATCAACAATAATGAACATATGTGGGTACTTCTGGTTATTATGGTAAAGTCCCACGATCCAATGAAACTAAAAGATGGCAATAAGAACCAACAAGAGTCCCACAAAACCGAAATATACCTCATCGGAGGTATAAGCATGCAGGACGAAATGTGTAGGGAGGAACTGCAGATGCTGGTTTAAACCGAAGATAGGCACAAATGCTAGAGTAACTCAGCGGGACGGGCAGCATCTCAGGGGAGAAGGAATGGGTGAAGTTTCGGGTCGAGACCCTTCTTCAGACTAGTCAGGGGAAAGGGAAACGAGTGATATTGACCATGATGCAGAGAGATATAGAACAAATGAATGAAAGATTTGCTAAAAAAAAAGTAACGATGATAAAGAAAACAACAATGGCCTGTTTCCTTTATTATCGTTAGTTTATCATCATTACTTTTTTGCATGTCTTTCATTCATGTGTTTTCTATCTCTCTACATCACCGTCTCTATCTCTAGTTTCCCATTTGCACTGACTCTAGAGTGAAGGGTTTCGACCCGAAACATCACCCATTCTACACAGGTGATGCTGGCTGTCCCGCTCAGTCTGCAGGAACCTCGTGGTCGCGAAGGGAAAGATAACGGCCTATTTTCCGATGCCCCAACGGATGAATTGACGAATTTCGCAAACTCCGAGGGGAATTGGCCAACGTCCAGCGATCGTTCTGCGATCAATACGGTTTATTGTTTTAGAAAATGATATGTTTGCATATTGCAGTTGAATTGGCGGAACCCGTTGACACTGGGCTAACAGAATGATGCTGGGCAATCAGGAACATTAAATACAAAATCGTTGGAACAACGCTCGTGTAAATAAACAGAAAACCCATACCCAAATTTCACATAAATAAGCGCAGATTTTGGCCGAAAATTGAGCTTGATAAATAAACAGCGTGTGTTTCAAATCAGGAAACTCACATTTATGTAGTAGATATTGAAACATAATTACCCAGAAGAAACCTATCGCCGAAACAAATTCAGATGATTGTGGTTCCATCGTATAATATTCTACCTCGACTTCCAATCGTTGATTTAAAGCATACCGGGACCAAATTAAGTATATATATTTTTTAGTAACTAAATGTAGAGTTCGTGATCGCTTCCCACGGGAAACAATAAGGGTCGCTGTGTTATCCTTTGTATCTGAGTTTTGATCACTCATTCTTTTCAAAACGACACCTACACTTCGGCGATGAAAGCAACGAACATCAGTAATGACATCAGCAGCTAATGCGCCCACTTGTTTGTTGTTCATTACAGCATCGATAGCTTACGGTGTGGTTTGTAGGCACCACGTTCTAAGCCAGCAAACAGTTTTGGTGCAATTACTCAAAATACATTTTTAAAAACTGTCGTTTTAAGTCTAAGCACGTTTGGCGAGGTAGCAATAACAGATAAATAACAGTAAATATGTTATCGCCGTTTGCGCCGATGCTCTTAAAATGCAGCTTGGAGCGCGGTCCGCCTTTATCCTAACCCAATACACTGATTCTAGGCTGCTTGCAGATAATGCTCAGATACAACAATTTTAACCTGCTGTCCGTTTAAATTATCTTTTCTTTTAAATTGTCACTTCCACAGCCTGGAATATTGATCCATAATTGAAAGACCTAAGCTTGGTGCGCCTTATGTTCGCGCATCAGTAAAAAATATACATGAGATTGTTGGATACAAAACTGAAGCAATCATTTTTTTGATTATCTGCATCTATCCTTCAATGAACAATCTGAAACTTTTAATAACCCAATTGTCACCGTTTTGCCAAACATGTGCAATTTCACATCAACTGAAACGTTCATCATTGATCCGCGGTTAATGGTGTAATGCCCATCACACTTAAACTAGGCATGCAGTGTGATTAGAGAGAGAAAAAAAAATCTAATGGAAAGAGTGATGGCATATTTCAAAGGTACGCTGACGGATAGTTAACTAAGTTGAGGATAGGGCAAGCATGTCGGTAAGGTTGACAGTAAGTGGCGCTCTTTTAACACTGCTAACAAATCATGTGGAAAACAAATAGGCTCATGGGTCATTTGGTTAGGGATAAATGCAGGCAGGAGAAAGGAAATACATGACAGATTCGAAAACTAATGTTTTGTTTAAGTTATTCATCACCAACTATTTATTTTAAGTTGGTTTTGGAAAATATATGTATGGAAAAAATGCAGAGTTTTCTAGGTCCCATCAGATTTGCCATCCAGCACTCAAATAGCACCTTCTTTATCAACATCTATTGAAAGGAAAACATTGTCCCATAGTGGAAACAAATGAAGTTATTTGTATCATAATTTTGTAAAATGAGCAGAGGCACATATAGGGCAGAAGAAATTATGCAGTTTTGGTCCTAAATCTATGGCCAAGGTTCTTCCATGCTGAAGATAGACAAAGTGCTGAAATAACTCAGCAGGTCAGGCAGCAGGCCTGGAGAAAAAGGATGGCAATGTTTTGGCTCAGACTCTTCTTCAGACAGAAAGTTAATAGGAGGGAACTGGAGGTGGGAAAAAGGGCAGAACAAAACAGGGTCAGTAACACATGACCAAGAAATGGTAGAACCCAGAATGGGTTGGCTGCGGAAAAGGTGATAATGAAGGTATACAAGGATGCGAACAGTGGGACTAGTAGGTTAACCAAGGGAGGTGAGTGGGAATGCTGAGTTACTTGAAATTAGAGAAATCAATATTCATAGTGCCGAGTTGTAAGGTGCCCAAACAAAATTTGAGGTGCAGTTCAACCAATTTGTGTGTGGCCTCATTTTGACAGTGGAGGAGGCTCAGGACAGAGAGGTCAGTGTGGGAATGGGAATGGAAGTTAAAATGTTTTGAAACCAGGAGATTGCGTAAGCCAAAGCGGACTGAGTCGATATATGGGATCCCACACCGCGAACAAAGGATACAGTAGATGAGGTTGGAGGAGATGCAAATGAACATCTACCCCACCTCAGCTCAGGTATGGGCTCAGGTTGGAGGAGATGCAAATGAACATCTATCCCACCTCAGCTCAGGTATGGGCTCCTATATAGTTCCCTCACCTCTTCTACTTTCAATCTGAAGAAGGTTCCTGACCCAAAACATCACCCATACTTTCTCTCCATAGATGCTGCCCGACCTATTGAGTTACTCCTGACCTTTGTGTCCATCTTCAGTATAAAACAGCATCTGCAGTTCCTTTCTACACATTCTTCTATGCTGAGCCTTGAGTGCATGCCCTTCTCTCATTTCTGTCTACTTTCTACACTAGATTGACCTGTTGCTTTTCAACCTTCTTTCTGCAAATCTGCTGACCACTTAACTTCTTGGGATCCAGGCATGACAATATCATAAATGGGTTTTGATCTATTTTGGGTATCCATCTATACTTAGTCTGGAGTCTTCTATGCAATGACAATCGAAGTGCTCATCTGGACATTTCTTAAATGTTGTGGGACAATTTGTACTCCTCAATCAGTGCTTTGCAGATTTCAATCAGTCTCTAGTGTAATAACTAGAACTGTATGCTTCACCCAAGGCCTAACCAATGGTTTATAAAGTTGCATCCTAAACTCTCTGCTTTTCTATTATATGCTCTGGCTAATAAAGGCAAGTATCACATTTACTTTTTTTTATCATCTAGTCTACTTGTGCTGCCACCATGAGGGGTTATTGAACTTGTATATCCTCAGTTCCTCAAAGTTCCCTTAGGCCAGATCATCCCATTGTGCATTTCCTACCCTTATTAGTTGCCCTTAGAATTTTTTTTTTTTTAAATCAACTAGCTGGAGTATGCATAGGATGATAAATTTACTGGCTATTGTAAGATCTCAGATGGGTATCCTAAGAGTTTTGGGCAAACACATGCATGTTCATCCACATTTTTAGTAGATGATTATTAGGGCATGGTGTTGTGTCCATGCTTTCCCCACCTCCTCTTTTTTCAGGGCTTTGGTGATTGGTGATGAGACAAAGTTGTAACCTATCTGTCATTTCTGTCAAAATACATAATTTAATTTACTAAGTGTTGGCAAGTATATGTCAAGGCTGGTTGCGTTACACCCTCACTTCATTAGTTAATCCACATTTTAAATATAAGGCTATTGTTATAGGAAATTTCAAAGTCATACACTTTGTCTTTAATTTTAGATATTATTGTCAATTTTGTAATGCTTCGAGCTTGCAATAATATGGAAAAGGAAATGTAAAGTTGAAGCTAAATTACAGCTTTGTTGTAACCTTGAGGTTGACAGACTAGATGTAGGAAAGATGTTTCCTCTGGCTGAGGAGTCTGGGCTCAGGAGCACAGTTTCGAAATAAGGAGGGGGATGGGCAGAGGTGACTATTTAGGATGGTGATGGGGAGAAAAGTCTTCACTCAGTAGATGCTGACTCTATAGAATAAGTCTTTACTCAAGGGGCAGTGGAGGCTCAGTTGCTATGTTCATTCAAAACATAGATCGATACGTTTCTGAACAGTAAAGGAATCAAAGGTTGAGGATTCTGTTAGAATATGGTGCTGCGGTGGAAGTTCAGCCATGAACTTAACAAATGGTGACATGAACACGAAGGACTTGATGGCCTACACCTGCTTCTATTTCTTATTTTCTTATGTTCTCTGCAGCCAGCAGCTGTTGGTAGTGCACTCTAATAAATTGTAATGTACACAATTAATGTGGGAGAGCCTAATTACAGTCCAACATAGACAGCATAGGCACCGCATCTACTCAGACAGCAGAATCCCAGCATAATCAACTGCACTCTCGAGGATTAGCTGAGATCTTCAAGCAGAGATTTTAATGAAGAATTAAAATTATGCAAAAGACAATCCAGTGGATTAATCATACTTTTGTGAAATAAGAACATAAGAAATGAATGAATGAATGAATGAATGAATACGTTTATTGGCCAAGTTTGTACGCATACAAGGAATTTGCCTTGGTGCTCCGCTCGCAAGTAACAACACGACATACAGTAACAATTAAGAATGACACATAAAACATTAAACATTAATAATAATCATCATTAATAATAAAACCCTAACCTTAACCCTAACCCTAACCCTAACCCTAGAGGCACCCCACTAGTCACCTGCCTCCAACCCAACAAACAGCCATCCACCATTACCCTCTGGCGTCTCCCATTCAGCCACTGTTGAATCCATCTTGCTACTCCTGCATTTATACCCAACAGTTGAACCTTCTTAACCAACCTTCGATGAGGAACCTTGTCAAAGGCCTTACTAAAGTCTATATAGACAACATCCACTGCTTTACCCTCGTCAATTTCCCTAGTAACCTCTTCAAAAAATTCAAAAAGATTAGTCAAACATGACCTTCCAGGCACAAATCCATGTTGACTGTTCCTAATCAGACCCTGTTTATCCAGATGCTTATATATATTATCTTAATAATAGAATAGAATAGAATAGAATATGTTTATTGTCATTGCACAAAACTGAGCACCGAAATTCCATTTGCTTCTCCTCCGTTAAAAGAAATACAACACAACACCAATGCACATATGTACAGTTAATAGTAGAATATAAATACATTTTTAAAAGAGATTAAAAGAATAAGATATCTTAAAAGATATAAGTATCTTTTCCATTAATTTGCCCACCACTGAAGTCAAACTAACAGGTCTATAATTGCTAGGTTTACTCTTAGAACCCTTTTTAAACAATGGAACAACATGCGCAGTACGCCAATCCTTGGGGACTATTTCCGTTTCTAATTACATTTGAAATATTTCTGTCATAACCCCGGCTATTTCTACACTAACTTCCCTCAATGTCCTAGGGAATATCTTGTCAGGACCTGGAGACTTATCCACTTTTATATTTTTCAAAAGTGTCAGTACTTCTTTTACTTTGAAACTCATAGTATCCATAGCTACTCTACTAGTTTCCCTTACCTCACATAATTCAATATCCTTCTCCTTGGTGAATACCGAAGAAAAGAAATTGTTCAATATCTCCCCCATCTCTTTTGGCTCTGCAGATAGCTGTCCACTCTGTCTCTCCAATGGACCAATTATATCCCTCGTTATCCTTTTGCTATTAATATAACTGTAGAAACCCTTTGGATTTACTTTCACCTTACTTGCCAAAGCAACCTCATATCTTCTTTTAGCTTTTCTAATTTCTTTCTTAAGATTCTTTTTACATTCCTTATACTTCTCAAGCACCTCATTTACTTCATGCTGCCTATAATTATTGTAGATCTCCCTCTTTTTTCCGAACAAGGTGTCCAATTTCCCTTGAAAACCAGGGCTCTTTCCAATTTTTACTGTTTCCTTTCAACCGAACAGGAACATAAAGATTCTGTACTCTTAAAATTTCCCCTTTAAATGTCCTCCATTTCTCTTCTACATCCTTCCCATAAAACAAAATGTCCCAGTTCACTCCTTTTAAATCATTTCACATCACATCAAAGTTAGCCTTTCTCCAATCAAAAATCTCAACCCTAGGTCCAGTTCTGACCCTCTCCATAATTATATTGAAACTAATGGTATTGTGATCACTGGACCCGAGGTGCTCCCCAACGCATACCTCCGCCACCTGTCCCGTCTCATTTTCTAACAGGAGGTCCAGCACTACCCCTTCTCTAGTAGGTACCTCTATGAATTGCTGCAAAAAACTATCCTGCACACATTTTACAAACTCCAAACCATCCAGCCCATTTATAGAATGTGTTTCCCAGTCTATGTGTGGAAAGTTGAAATCTCCCACAATCACTACCTCGTGCTTACTACTAATATCTGCTATCTCCTTACATATTTGCTCTTCCAATTCTCGATCCCCATTTGGCGGTCTATAATACACCCCTATAAGTGTTGCTACACCTTTCCCACTTCTCAGTTCCACCCAAATAGCCTCCCTAGATGAGCCCTCCAATCTATCCTGCCAAAGCACTGCTGTAATATCTTCCCTGACAAGCAATGCAACACCTCCACCTCTTGCCCCTCCAATTCTATCACACCTGAAGCAACAAAATCCTGGAATATTTACTTTCCAATCACAGCCCTCCTGCAACCATGTTTCACTGATCGCCACAACATCATACTTCCAGGTGTCTATCCAGACTCTAAGCTCATCCACCTTTCTTACAATGCTCCTAGCATTAAAATATGCACATTTAAGAAACCCCCCGCATCTTATTCTCTGTTTATTTCCTTTTTCTTCTTTCTCCTCTTGTGTCCGAGTGCTTCCCTTTTCTGCTTCCTGCCTCCCATTCTGTCTACTAGCTTTCTCTATTTGAGTCCCTCGCCCCAACCATTCTAGTTTAAAGTCTCCCCAGTAGCCTTTGCAAATTTCCCCGCCAGGATATTGGTCCCCCTCGGGTTCAAGTGCAACCCATCCTTTCTGTACAGGTCCCACCTTCCCCAAAAGAAGTCCCAATGATCCAGAAACTTGAATCCCTGCCCTCTGCACCAGTCTTTCAGCCACGCATTTATCCTCCACCTCGCTCCATTCCTACTCTCACTGTCGCGTGGCACAGGCAGTAATCCTGAGATGGTAACCTTTTTGGTCCTTTTCCTTAACTCTCCTCCCAACCCTAAATCCTCCCTTCTGGACCTCTTCCCTTTTTTTACCTATGTCATTGGTACCTATATGTACCACGACCTCAGGCTCCTCTCCCTCTGATTTCAGGATATCTTGGACGCGTTGAGACACGTCCAAGACCTTGGCACCAGGGAGGCAGACCACCATCCTGGTCTCCTGACTGCGTGTTGTGTGGTGTGTAACTGTGGTGTTGTTGATGACGAGTGGGGGGGAGGGGAGGGGCAGCTCTCCTAAAGTCTACTATCAATTCCACTGTCTTAAGAGCATTGAGACTCTGGTGCCTGGTGCCAGGTTGTTACAAAGGCACCAGGATGCCAGCTGTGTCACTTCCTGTCTGTAGGCAGATTCCTCCCCACCCTGGATCAGTCCAATCAGGGTTGTGTCATCCGCAAACATGAAAAGCTTGGCAGAGGAGTCTGTGGAGGTGCAGTCGTTGGTATAGAGAGAGTAAAGGAGAGGAGAGAATATGCAGCCTTGCGGTGCTCCTATGCTGAGAGTCTGCGGGTCCGAGATGTGCTTTCCCAGCTTCACATACTGCTTCCTGTTTGTCAGGAAGTTGGTGATCCACTGATAGAAGGGTTCAGACACAGTCAACTTGGAGAGTTTGGAGTGTAGTAACTCTGACACAATGGTGTTGAATGCAGAGGTAAAATCAACAAACAAAATCCTCGCATAGGTCCCCTGGTGGTCTAGGTGCTTTCAAGGGTCTTCATGACTACAGAGGTCAGTGCAACTGGCCTGTAGTCATTAAGACCAGTAATCCTTGTCTTTTTGGGTACAGGGACAATAGTGGAGAATTTGAAGCAGGCAGGGACAGTACAGGTTTGCAAGGACTGGTTGAAAATGTCTGTGTAGACCGATGCCAGTTGTTCGGCACAGAGCTTGAGAGTAGAGGGGGAAACATTGTCTGGTCTTGGAGATTTCCACTTTTCTGTCTTCTGAACAGCCTCTCCACCTCCTCAATTGCTATTGTTGGTGATGGAGAAGTGGCCAGACTGATGTTGGGCAGCAAGGAGGGAGTGGGTAGTCGACGAGGGCCCAGTCTTTGCAGACTGGAGTCAGGCTGTAAGTAGATGTGAAGTGTTGGTTGGGGAGGGGGTACTAGGGTTAAATTTCTGTTTATCGAACCTGCTGTAGAACTCATTCAGGTTGTTGGTCAGCTGATGATTGTCCAAAGAGCAGGGGATTTTCCTCTTGTGGCTGGTGATTTCTTGTAAGCCCTTCCACAATGAAGAAGAGTCATTAGCTGAGAACTTGCTCTTCAACTTCTCAGAGCACCTTTCCTTGACAGCTCTGATTCCTCTTCTCAGCTTGTACTTGGCCTGCCTGTAGAGGTCTGCATCCCCGCTCCTGTAGGCCTCATCTTTAGACTGGCAGAGCTGTCTGAGTTCTGCTGTAAACCAGGGCTTGTCATTGTTGAACCAGATCTGGGTCCTAGTGTGAATGTAAGTGTCCTCACAAAAGCTGACATATTATGTCACAGTGTCTGTATACTGATTGATGTTTGTGGGTTGCATCCCTGATCACATTCCAGTCAAAGCCGGACCGTAGGTTTTCAATGCCCTCGCTTGTCCACCTTTTAATTGTTGTGACCACAGGCTTAGCAAATTTTAGTTTCTGCCTGTAGGTCGGCATAAGGTGAACTAAACAAATTAGGGACAAGATTAGGCCATACACCTTCTGCAGTCTGCTTCACCAGTCAATAAGGTCATGAATGATGTGATCATGGTTTCAGCTTCACGATCGTACCTTTTCCCATAATTCTTGACACCTTATTAGTCCAAAATTTGTCTATCTTTGCCTTGAAAAGATGCGGAATAGTGTCACAGCTAGTAGAAATGCTGCTTTTCAGCGCTGGAGTCTTGGGTTCAATACTGACCTCAGGTGCTGTCTATGTAGAGGTTGCACATTCTCCCGATGACCATGTGTGTTTCCTCCGGGTGCTCGAGTTACCTCCCACATCCCAAAGATTAACTGGTTTTTAAAATTTCCCCCACTATGTAGGGTGTAGACACAAAAATGAGATAACATAGAACTAATGTGAATGGGTGATGGATGGCTAACATAGAGGGCCTAAGGTTTGTTTCCATGCTGTATCTTTCAATCAATTCCATCAATTTTCAACATTTAGTGATTTATACTGGAAATATGGACATAAGTAAAGTATTTAGCTTAAATGATATATGAGCTAAAGATGAGGGAAAAATAATTGTAAGTCTGAAATATTTCACTGTACATAGCATGTGACTCCAAGTTGTAGTTACAGATGGAGCAGCAGGACACCAGACGCCTGTGGCAGGGGCTACGGACTGTAACCAACTACCGGAGCACCCCCCCCCCCCCTCATCCGCAAGTGCCGGCACCTCCCAGCTGATGACTTGAACTCATTTGACGTTCGTTTCGAGACGGGCAACATCACCCCAAGTCTGCCGACTATCGACAATACCGCCAGCGGGCTGGCCAACGAAGCTGAAGGGAGGAATGTGCACACATTCTCATTGTCCGAGCACGACGTGAGGAGGGCTCTGACACGAGTGAACACGAGGAAAGCTGCAGGCCCCGATGGCATCTCGGGGCGAGTACTCAAGTCCTGTGCTATGTAGCTAGTTCCGGTGCTCACGAAAATATTCAATCTCTCCCTGAACAAGTCCGTACCTGCTTCAAAAGATCCATCATTGTACCGGTACCTAAAAATGCCTCCCCAGCCTCTGAATGACTACCGTCCAGTGGCCTTCACCTCGGTAGTCATGAAATGCCTTGAGAGGCTGGTGAAGAAACACATCTGCGCCTTCCTCCCTTGCAACATGGACCCGCTACAGTTCGCATACCGTCCAAACAGATCCACGGAAGATGCGGTCTCCCAGGTTCTGCACACCGCTCTCTGTCACCTTGACAGCAGAAGGGGGGCTACGTGAGGATGCTGTTCATAGACTTCAGTTCAGCCTACAACACGATAGTCCCCACGAGACTGGCCGGGAAGCTAATGGAATTGGGGCTTAACACCCCCTGTGTACTTGGGTCCTGGACTTTCTCTCCACCAGGCCCCAGGTAGTCAAGATGGGGGGAAATACATCGGAGTCCCTCACCCTGAGCACAGGATCGCCCCAGGGTTGCGTCCTCAGCCCCCTATTGTACTCCCTGTACACACATGACTGTGTGGCAAGGTTCAGCTCCAATTCGATAATCAAGATTGCTGATGACACTGTGGTGGTGGGCCTGATCTCAGACAATGATGAGAGGGCCTACCGGGAGGAGGTGGCTGATCTAGCACTCTGGTGCCAGGACAACAGCCTCCTCTTGAACATCAAAAAAAAGAAGGAGCTGATCATGGACTTTAGGAGGGCACATCATCTGAGGACGTACACTCCATTGAGGATAAATGGGGATTCTGTGGATAGGGTGAACTGTTTTAAATATCTGGGAGTCCACATCTCTGAGGATTTGACATGGACATCACGCGCCACAGCACTCGTGAGTAAGGCAAGGCAGCGCCTTTACCACCTCAGGCAATTGTGGAAATTCAGAGTGTCTCTGAGGATCCTCCTGTGCTTCTACTCAGCGGCTGTGGAAAGCATCTTGTCCGGAAATATCACGATTTGGTTTGGGAACTGTTCTGCCCAGGACAAGAAGGCTCTGCAGAGAGTAGTGCATTCGGCCAAACGCACAATGGGAACTTCACTCGCCCCTCTGCAGGATTTATACATCAGAAGGTGTAACTCCAGAGCCAATAAGATCATGGGAGACCCCTTCCACCCCAGCAATGGACTGTTCTAGCTGCTACGGTCAGGCAAACGCCTCCGTTGCCATGCTGTGAGAATGGCGAGGTTGAGAAGGAGTTTCTTCCCAGAGGCCATTAGGACTGTAAACTCCTACCTCACCAGGAACTAACTTTACTGTACCATTCTACTGTTTTTTTTTTTAAATTGCTGTTTTTTTCCTTTTTCCATTCCTCCCACAATATGTAAAATGTAAAAGAATATGTGATTCTGTTTCATTCTGTTTGTAGTTTGTTGTTTGTTTGTTTGTTTTTTGCACAAAGTCCGCGAGCAATGCCACTTTTCATTTCACTGCACATCCCGTATGTGTATGTGACGAATAAACTTGACTTGACTTCATCTGTACTGCAAAATCACTTCAAAACTGGCATGAAGAGTATAAATAAATGGGAGAAGGAAAGATAGTGAGAGACTTATGAAATGTTAAGGAACAGGATAAAAAGGACAAAAAACACTTCAAAAGTAAGCAAAATTGGAAAAGAGCACCTACGCAGATTATAAAGATTCACTTACTAAAAAGATTCATAGTCTACACAAGCAGTATTAGAATGGATTGCAACTTATTCAAGAAATTTATCTTCCAGAAGTCTGAGCTTGAAAAGAAAACAATCAAAGTAGTATGTACACAAGAAACTTGGCAATGAACTGGATGGCAAACCACATACTTTTGCATCATTTAGATGGTTATCACCTGTGGTGATATGGTTCTAAGACTTTAGCACCTGCTTTCAATCCACATCCAACTGAAGTGTGATCAGCAAATCACTGCCTGTTACGACCTGGGAACAAGAGAGCCTTTTACTAATTTCAGCACAAATCCTGATAACATGATACAGGTTGGAAAATCCTACCAAAGTAAGACTCAATAAAAAACAGGACTGAAATGCACACCTGTTGCTCAGCCAGGGACAATGCTCGAGTGTAATCTTCTACAATGATCTTAGAAAATAGTTTCTCTATACTTTCAGGTAATTACAATATCACATTCTGTAACGGATTGTTTCCTGGCCAGAAATAGCAACCTCCAGAACTAATGAATAAACAACAAATGTTAGCTTATCCCTTTTTGAAATGCTACCATCCTTTCCAGTGACATGAAATATAGGCCTTGTCATAAGCACATGAAATAAGATGTAATTAGATTCATTCAATAATACTTCACTTGAATGACATCCAATTTCTCAAAAGTCTTAAATTAAATGACACAAAAGCATTCTCCATGACTTTGTAGCATATTTGACTTTCTTGATTTTGGCATCAAATTTGTAGAAAGATATTTCTTTTAAACAAACCAAGAACTTGATTTTGTAATATCTGATGTTTCTGAATTTTAACGAAGTTGATGACTGCTCCAGTACATTTCCATTAAGAACTTTATTAATTACAACAGTTTAAAAAAAAATTACGCACATAAAAAATCACTAAAACTGTTACATGTCAATTTGAAAACAAAGCAAAAATCCAATTGTTCTTTCCAATGGTTACGGCCTGCGAATTTTGCAACAGTTGGCAAAAAAGAGATTTCTCGTCTATGAGCTTAATATGACTTTTCAACCGTACCATTGTAATCTCATAAGAAAAGCCCAAATTTTAAAATATCCACAATTTGAAAATAGTGTAAACAATTGGGGCTCCAAGACAAGTATAACTCCTGCCCTGGTTTGTCTTACTAAAATACAAAACCTTGCATTTATCTGAATTAAACTCCATCTGCCATTACTCGAACCATTGGTTTAATCAATCAAGATCCTATTGTAATATCTGATACACTTCTTCACTGTCCCCTATACCACTAATTTTAGTGTTTTTTACAAACTTACTAACATGCACCTACATTCACATCCAGATCGTTAATATAAATAATGATCAGAAGCTTAAAACGTCAATACCTTGGTTGTAATAACTACACAATAAAGACCTTTTTTACCCCCAAAAAATTATTTACTCAAAATAACATCTGAAACATAAACTACATATGTTTACCCGATGGAAAATCCTAAAAAATAAAAATCGAAAATTTGGACCCAGACCTCAGTCGCGCTCAATTGCCCCCCTTAAAAATCAAATTGCCCCCCTGTGGGGCGTACGCCCCACGTTGGGAATCACTGATTTAGACCATGTCCACTGCTTTCATCAATCTTCTTGGTCACCTCTTCAAAATATTCAATCAAATTGGTGAGATACAATTTTCCACTCACAAAGCCACGATGACTATCCCGAGCAGTCCTTGCCTTTCCAAAAGCATGCATATCCTGCCACTCAGACCACTATCCAATAACGTATTTACCACTGACATTAGGCTCACTGGTCTATAGTTCCCAGCCTTTTCCTTGAAACCTTTCTTAAATAAAGGCACAACATTTGTCACCCTCCAGTGTTTTGGCGCTTCATCCATGGCTATTGAGAATACAAATATCTCTGCCAAAGACCCTTGCAATTTCTTCTCTAGTTTCCCATGACGTCCAGCAGGCATTAATTATGGCAATTAACATCTCTTGCTCCCCCCTCCCCCCCCAAATCCTGTCTCAATTTCATTTTATGTTATCTTTTAAAAGGTTTTAAAAGATTCTTATCAACTCTACATATAAAATTATTAAGGGATTGGACACGCTAGATGCAGGAAACATGTTTCCAATGTTGGGGGAGTCCAGAACCAGGGGCCACAGTTTAAGAATAAGGGGTAGGCCATTTAGAACTGAGTTGAGAAAAACCTTTTCACCCAGAGAGTTGTGAATCTGTGGAATTTTCTACCTCAGAAGGCAGTGAAGGCCGATTCACTGGATGCATTCAAAAGAGAGTTATATAGAGCTCTTAGGGCTAGCAGAATCAAGGGATATGGGGAGAAGGCAGGAACGGGGTATTGATTGTGAATGATCAGCCATGATCACATTGAATGGTGGTGCTGACTCGAAGGGCCAAATGGCCTACTGCTCCTATTTTCTATGTATATATGGATTTACTATTCATAGATTGTTTAATAATTAGCAGAGAAAGTAAACCAAAATATGCAAATAGATCATTGAACAAGATAGATATCTCCAGTGATATTTCTGCAAGATACAGAGGTACAAAGTAGAGGGTCGTGAAAAAGTTTGGAATTGCCTCCTTATAGTTTACTGAATCTAATTGCAAATCAACATTTCTCATTCTTAATAACCTGCAATTTTGATGCTCTTTCTCTTTTCTAAGGTGCTGAATATTTCCAGAATCTTTTATTTTAGTTTCAGAATCCCAGCACCTACATTATTTAGTCTTTGGATTTCTCATTTTTAAATGGCCAATTATGTGTCCTCCTGTCATGAATCTAGTCTAATAGTATCCAGAGCCAAAGGTTAGAAAACATATGCCGTGGTCGATATCCAATGATGAAGCTGAAAATGTATGCATATGGGATTTCTATTGCAGGCAACATTGGGTTTGGCTGTGATAGATCCAAAACTGAACAACAAACAATAAAGTGCATCATAAGCGAAACATCCCATGATGTGGGTTTAAACTAAATAGTGGGGGGGAGGAGACAAATTGGAAATACAAGGATTGAGTTAAAGGAAAAGAAAGCATAAGAAAAGTTAAGAGAGACACCAGTATTAATGGTGCAGAAAGCTCACGAAGGGATAGGAGAGTATGGCCAAGTGAAATAAGAATCGATTTGTAAGGTGAGGTGAGTAATGGATTAAAAATATTATATATAAATGTGCGAAGTATAAGAAGTAAAGTGGATGAGCTTGAGGCTCAGTTGGAGATTGGTAGACATGACATTGTGGGTATTACAGAGACATGGCTGCAGGAGGATCAGGACTGGGAACTGAATATGCAGGGTTATACGATCTATAGAAAGGACAGGCAGGTGGGCAGAGGAGGTGGGCTAGCTCTGCTGGTGAGGGATGAAATGCAGTCCCTTGCAAGGGGTGACATAGGGACTGACGATGTAGAGTCGCTGTGGATAGAATTGAGGAATTGGAAAGGTAAGGGGAGTTATCTACAGGCCCAAAAACAGTGGCCTAGATATATGGTACAAGTTGCTGCAGGAGTTTAAATTGGCATGTAACAAAGGTAATGCCACTGTGGTTATGGGAAATTTCAATATGCAGGTAGTCTGGGGAAATCAAGTTGGTTTTGAACCCCAAGAAAGGGAGTTTCTAGAATGCCTCCAAGATGGATTCTTAGAGCAGCTTGTACTATAGAGCAGTAGTGACTATAATATGATCAGTTTTAATCTGCAATTTGAGAGGGAGAAGGTTAAATCAGAAGTGTCAGTGTTGCAGTTGAACAAAGGGGACTATGAAGGCATGAGAGAGGAGCTGACCAAGGTGGACTGGAAAAGGATCCTAGCAGGAATGATGGTGGAACAGCAATGGCAGGAATTTCTCGGCATAATCCAGAAGATGCAGGATCATTTCATTCCAAAGAAGAAGAAAGATTCCAAGGGGAGTAAGAGGTAACTGTGGCTGACAATGGAAGTTAGGGATGGAATAAAACTGAAAAACAAGGTGTATAACATAGCAAAGTGTAGTGGGAAGCCAGAGGATTGGGAAAGTTTCAAAGGACAACAGAAGGTATCAAAAAGGGCAATACGCGGTGAAAAGATGAAGTACGAGGGTAAACTGGCCAAGAATATAAAGAAGGATAGTAAAAGCTTCCTTAGGTATTTTAAGAGAAAAAGGATTAGTAAAGACAAATGTGGGTCCCTTGAAGGCAGTATTATGGGGAACAAGGAAATGGCAGAAGAGTTGAACAGGTACTTTGGTTCTGTCTTCACTAAAGAAGACACAAACAATCTCCCAGATGTACTAGAGGACAAAGGATCTAGGGAGACAGAGGAACTGAAAAAAAATTGCATTAGGCGAGAGATAGTATTGGGTAGACTGATGGGAACTGAATGCTGATAAATCCCCAGGGCCTGATGGCCTGCATCCCAGGGTACTCAAGGAGGTGACTCTAGAAATTGTGGATGCATTGGTAATGATTTTCCAATCTTCTATAGATTTAGGATGAGTTCCTGTGGATTGGAGATTAGCTAATGTTATCCCACTTTTCAAGAAAGGAGCTAGAGAGAAAACGAGGAATTATAGACCAGTTAGCCTGACATAGGTGGTGGGGAAGATGCTGGAGTCAATTATTAAAGAAGTAATAACGACACATTTGGATAGCAGTAAAAGGATTGGTCCAAGTTAGCATGGATTTATGAAGGGGAAATCCTGCTTGACAAATCTTCTAGAATTTTTTGAGGATATGACAAGTAAAATGGATGAAGGAGAGCCAGTGGATGTAGTGTATCTGGACTTTCAGAAAGCCTTTGATAAGGTCCCAAATAGGAGATTAGTGGGCAAAATTAGAGCACATGGTATTGGGGGTAGGGTATTGACATGGATAGAGAATTGTTAGGCAGACGGGAAACAAAGAGTAGGAATAAGCGGGTCCCTGTCAGAATGGCAGGCAGTGGCGAGTGGAGTCCGCAAGGCTCGGTGCTGGGGCCGCAACTATTTACAATATATATTAATGATTTAGATGATGGAATTAAAAGTAACTCTAGCAAATTTGCAGATGACACAAAGCTGGGTGGCAGTGTGAACTGTGAAGAGGATGTTAGGAGGTTGCAGGGTGACTTGGACATGTTGAGTGAGTGGGCAGATGCATGGCAGATGCAGTATAATGTAGATAAATGTGAGGTTATCCACTTTGGCGGCAAGAACAAGGTGGCAAATTATTATCTCAATGGTGTCAGATTAGGAAAAAGGGAAGTGCAACGAGACCAATCACTGAAAGAAAACATGCAAGTACAGCAGGCAGTGAAGAATGCTAATGGAATGTCTTCATAACGAGAGGATTTGAGTATAGGAGTAAAGAGGTCCTTCTGTAGTTGTACAGGGCGCTGGTGAGTACATCTGGAGTATTGCGTGCAGTTTTGGTCTAATTTGACGAAGGACATCCTTGCTATTGAGGCAATGCAGCATAGGTTCACGAGGCTAAACCCCGGGATGGTGGGACTGTCATTTGAGGAAAGATTGGAAAGACTGGGCTTGTATTCACTAGAATTTATAAGGATGAGAGGATATCTTATAGAAACATATAAAATTATAAAAGGACCGGACAAACTAGATGCAGGAAAAATGTTCCCAATGTTGGGGAAGTCCAGAACCAGGGGCCACAGTCTAAGAACAAAGGGGAGGCCATTTAAAACTTGGATGAGAACAAACCTTTTCACCCAGAGAGTTGTGAATTTGTGGAATTCTCTGCCACAGAAGGCAGTAGATGCCAATTCACTGGATGAATTTTAAAGAGAGTTAGATAGAGCTCTCGGGGCTAGCGGAATCAAGGGATATGTGGAGAAGGCAAGCACGGGGTACTGATTGTGGATGATCAGCCATGATCACAATGAATGGTGGGTGCTGGCTTGAAGGGCTAAATGTCCTCCTCCTGCACCTATTTCCTATGTTTCTATGTTGCCACAGACTAAAGGATAACATCCTCGGGAAAGAACAAGTTAGAAGAATAAAATTGGGGGAGGAATATAAACCTTGAAGCAAGGTTACTCCAAATTTATTTGCATTGAGCTGTGTTTTTCTACAATCACAAAACAGCAAAGCTAAAAAAGATGTTTGAATTCCAAAAACTAATTTACATATCTTTAAAATGGTGGTCAGCATCAGGATAAAGACTATTTTTGCCACACTGCACCCCAAGGACTTTCTGTTAGCAACAACACCAGCCTGAAAGCAGCAAAACAATTAAAATTGACAAGGGTCTTGACCCGAAATGTCACCTATTCCTTCTCTCCAGAGATGCTGCCTGACCCGCAGACAGGGCGGCCTCAGGAGGTGCGGGGCCCAATGAGGAACAATTATCATAGAAATATAAATATATAATTATAAATGAGTCATATTCAGGCACGTGCCGTGAGTAATTACTCAGGGTAGGCAGTCAGTCGGCGTTTTAAAAATCTTAAACCGCACATTCGCAGATTGTTCTCTTCTCTGTAAAAATAAAAAATAAAAATAACGAAAGTAACAATTCAATTTGCCCAAGGCTTCTAAATCTCCTTCTTTCTGAATTACTGAATTGGTGGGGTGTGGAGGGTGACGGCAGGTGGAGAGATGGTGGGAAAAATGGGAGCACACCAGGACAAGTTGAATCAGTTATGATCTTATTGAATGACAATACTAGTTCAAAGGACCATTTGGAGGGAGAGTACCTTTCGCAGAGTGTGGGGAGTCTGGCCAGGGGTAAAGTTGCGGGGAGGGCAGCAACGTTGAGAAGGAGGGGATCGGGGATCATGCCAGTAACCCACTCACTCACTGTTGCCGCAGCTCTCCAGGCGCGGAGACACCGCATTGTGGCTGGGGAGGGAAGCAGCTCGCATGGCTACAAGCGGCCGCCGGGACCTCAGCGTCTTCTGCCCGCCCGCTCACCTCTAGCAGTGCTCTCCATCTGAACAGTGAGGGGACCAGCTCCAGAGCAAAGATCATAGAGCGGAGTGGGTCAGCAGGTAATGGATAACTGGTCAGCGGGCAGTGGAGCTTACTCGTGTGTCAGCGCGAACAAGGGACCAATTGAGGTTACTCGCACTGACATATGGCGTTCATTCCACCGCCCGCTGTCCTGTTATCCATCGCCCGCTGACCCACTCTTGAGCTGGATACTGGTATGACCCCCAACCCCCTCCTTCTCAATGCTCCTGCCCTCCCCGCAACTTTACCCCTGACCAGACTCCCCACACGCTGTGAAAGGAACTCTCCACCCACCCCAAGCAGCATCCTTTTACAGCCGCTTCCCACTTTACAGCCACTTCCCATCAGCTGCTAGCAATGAGGGATAGACTTGGCTATATGTCAGTACAGCAGCATCATTCTTGATCTATCTTTCTTGGCTATCGATCCACATTCCTCAGTAAATGTCATTGTGTTTTGATCTAGTATTAATGACGCTGAGTTCCTTTGAATTTTATTCAAAGGAACACAGCGTCATTAATACTTGGTCAAAACACAATGACATTTACTGAGGAATGTGGATCGATGCATTGATGACACATTGTATAACTACGTGTTAACTACTGGCTGTTAACAAGTGCTAACAGTGGTAGTTAACAAATCATTTTTGTCTGATGGCCGGTGCAGCGGTTTTTATCCATATTCGTTTTAAAAAAAAATCTGTATTTAACAAGACGAATGTTTTAAAAAAACCTCTGTATTTAAGCACCCAAATTCGTACTTCCGTACGAAATACAGAAAATTAGCACGGGGCCCAATTGGGAGCAATCGGTCCAATTGGCTTAAGGCCAGCCCTGCCCACAGTGTTATTCCAACATTTTGTGTCTGTCTTCGGGTTAAATCAGCATCCTCCCTAAACATAAGGCTTCTTCTTTCAAAGGACAATCTACTATGACTTGACTTTATTCATGGAGTTTATTACAGTTATTTGACAAAGGTAAAAAAACTTTAATTATTTGCCTATTTGTTCACATTTAGATACATTATTGCTCCATTTATACAATTGGCCGTTATCAATGACATTACACCATAATGTATTGCTTGCAATCAGGTATCTTGCTTAACGTTGGCCTGATATAATACACGAATGAACAGTATCTGAAAAGAACAGCTGTACTGCCGACGTGCAGGGAATATCATGTTGTAACCAAAGTTTAGCATGATTGCCGACTAATCGGAAGTTGAGGTGTGACAGGATAACATATCATTTATCTGAGATAACAGTAGAGACTTGTCAATGGAATGCAAATATGTTCTGTTTTGAAAGGCAGCTTTTTACTGAGAAGACATAGAAATTCTGCCAATTTCATCCCAAAAGCACTAAACTTCCAAAACAGCCTGTCTAGTTAAACCTGATCTAAACAGTTAGCTGCCGTCATTTTGGTCTATTATTCTACCCCAGGACCATTCCTCTATTGCCTCCATCCATTGTCAGAGGGAGGCTTAACGCAAATTGGAGGAGCGGCAACTTATATGTCGCTTGGGCAGCTCACAACCAAGGGGATAGACACAAAAAGCTGGAGTAACTCAGCGGGCCAGGCATCAACTCTGGAGAGAAGGAATGGGTGATGTTTCGGGTCGAGACCCTTCTTCAGAACCCAGGGGTATGAGTATTGATTTCTCTAACTTCAAGTGCCCCTTGCATTCCCTCTCTCTCCATCCCTCCCCCACCCAAGTCACACCAGCTTTCCGTTCTCACCTCGCAACAGCTGACACTGACCTGTTTCCTTTATCGTTACTTTTTGCATATCTTTAATTCATTTGTTCTATATCTCTCTACATCATCATCTATATCTCTTGTTTCCCTTTCCCATGACTATTAGTCTGAAGAAGGGGCTCAACCCAAAATATCACCCATTCCTTCTCTCCACAGATGCTGCCTGTCCTGCTGAATTACACCAGCTTCATAGAGGTGTTTATACAATTCCTCAGATTTGAGATCAGTATTGTCAATAATATTGACAATTAAATCTCATTGTGATTTGGGATTCTGCAGCTGTTTATTCAGGAGTAGGAACTGTAGCAGAGTATTCATTCACTCCATGTTTTACATCTGATCTATAATGACAGGCTGAAAAATAACAGGAAGTGGAAAGTTTATGAAATTAGTTCAGAAATTTAACAGAACTGCAGAACTCAATTACTTCAATTTCTGCTCGTGAAGACGATCGGAATTGCATACAGTGAAGATAGTCAATCTATTCTGAAATTAATATGCCAAAATTAATAATCTACGTGTTAGAACCTCTGATATTAAAGTCAAGGGCCAAACCAGAAAAATAGGCCCTTTGGCCCATCACATCCGATGTGACCATCGAGAACTCATCTTTCATCACTTGGCCCATAGTCTTTTGTATCTTGAAAATTCAAGGGCTTGCCCAGATACATAGAAACATAGAAATTAGGTGCAGGAGTAGGCCATTCGGCCCTTCGAGCCTGCACCGCCATTCAATATGATTATGGCTGATCATCCAACTCAGTATCCCGTACCTGCCTTCTCTCCATACCCTCTGATCCCCTTGGCTACAAGGGCCACATCTAACTCCCTCTTAAATATAGCCAATGAACTGGCCTCAACTACCCTCTGTGGCAGAGACTTCCAGAGATTCACCACTCTCTGTGTGAAAAAGGTTCTCCTCATCTCGGTTTTAAAGGATTTCCCCCTTATCCTTAAGCTGTGACCCCTTGTCCTGGACTTCCCCAACATCGGGAACAATCTTCCTGCATCTAGCCTGTCCAACCCCTTAAGAATTTTGTAAGTTTCTATAAGATCCCCTCTCAATCTCCTAAATTCTAGAGAGTATAAACCAAGTCTATCCAGTCTTTCTTCATAAGACAGTCCTGACATCCCAGGAATCAGTCTGGTCATCCCTGGAATCAGTACTTCTTAAATATCACGAGAGTCTCAGCTTCCACTACCTTCCTATGGCAGAGGATTCCAGATTCCAAGCACAATCTGGAATTCACTCAGATCCTCGACAATCCTTCTACCCTTACCTTAAACCTATTCCCTTTGGTTTTAAACAGCTCTAATTAGGGGCAATGTTTCTTACCATACACCCATTATGCCCTTCTTAATTTTGTATAGCTCAATTCAAATCCTCCGCAGCTCCTTCCAATTCCAGGAAAACAAACCCAGCCCATTTATGCTGAGTTTATTCCCAGATTTCTAGAGTCTGCAGATTTTTTGATTTTCATCCTTTCCTGTCTCTCATCATAACCGGGAAGCTCCATCCCTGGCAATATCTCAGTGAATCTCCTCTGCACGCTCTTCATTACAACAATATACTCCCCCTCGTACTGATTAAACTGTGCACAATAATCTAGTGTGACCAATTCACCATTTTATAAAATTGAACCATGCCTTCCCTGATGCTAATATTCTACACCCTGATTAATCAAGTACCATTTTTTTTCACCATCTAATTGACATGCTGCCACCTTCAGCAAGCCTTATATTTATCCACTATGGTCCCTCTGTTCCTCAATACTATCCAGGGAACTATTGAACATACTCTCTGGTGGAGTATACAGTATGACATTGGGTAATCCCTAAATGAAGCATTGCTTTCCGATGACTTCAGCTGATCTGACACAAAACATCACAATCAGAACATGTTGTTCACGAAAAGCATTATTTTGACTGTCTCCTGCAATGTTTTAATCTTTATTATGAATCACCTATTCCTAACAATTTAACTACTCAAAGTGTCATCAAATTAGGAAGATTGTTAAATGTTGTATTGCCACCTGTAATAACCCTCGTTATACAACCACAAAGTGCAATATGTAGATAAAACATGATTAGAATGAAATGGCATAATCTTCACTGTATCATTCTGTAATTACATCCTCAATTGGGACAGTATAATATGTTGGCTTCATCAGCTTTATAGAATGAGAGTGCTTTTGGATGGATCTGTAAAAAAATATCAGTCTCATGAAGCCACTTGCCCTGAGCGTGAACAGAATGATGCCAAATTTGCAGTTTTCATCAAAATCATACCATATTGATATCTGCATTTTTAAGCTGTTTGGACATTCCAAGTCAATAGTGTTTAATTTATTTAAGTTCTCCTTTCTGCGGGTTTTAAACTGGATAACATATTGAAGGTTGCCGAGATGTCTGATTGCCTTCGGTGGCAGCTGTTTTGAATTTGTAATTTAAGCAAAGTTACAGTATTTTGGATACAACTCACCCCCTAATTATCTTTCCCTAGATCATCACAGTGGGGGCTGAAAAGAACTGAGCAAGATAAATGGGTGCCTCACCATTCCTCAAGACTGATGCACTAAAATACCGTGTAAATGCATTCTTATTTTCAGTCCATTTTTTCATTTTTGATTCATGCAACCAACTATCTTAAATCTTTAACTCTGTCTTTAAGACCTCTTTTTTTTTTCATCGACCATACTTCGTTGAGCTTTGCACTTCTCTTCACCGAAGGAGATTTATTCATCAGCCTGAAAATTTTTTTTTTTTTCTTTAATTATTATTATGTCTGTCTTAATTTCCATTCCCCCTTTAACAGGCTCTATTTTCTTTAGTTTTGCTGTTCTTGGCCCAGACATTGCTCTGCACATTTCTGGCATTAAAACATGGCTAAACAGTGATTATGACAGTCACAGACAGAGCTAAAGCTTCAAATGTTAGCTCTCCCTGTATTATGCCTTGCTGAAACTCAGTGTTCCCTATTGATGTGTTACAAGTTTTCACATGTCTCAGCATGCGGCACAGCAGGTGCAACCTTTGCAGCCAGCTCTTAAAGGAATATGCCACAAGCAACACTCTTCTGGTTACAGGAGAGTGTTGCCCCTGAATGAACGGATGGATCCTTCATTGGAATGAGTTGGGACAATGTCCTGTAGAGGCCAGAGGGTCCTTAACAGACTGATGATGAATAGCTCCAGCAAAAAGCATGCTCTTTGTGCAAAATGACTATGGAGAGTCTCCAGGACTGCATCCAGACATTGTTGACAGGATGTCATTTGGGAGGTATGAACTGGAATGCACATTCTGAATACTTGAACACAATGAGGCAAATGGTTAAGCACACTCTGCTTGCTCCTTTGTCCTGAATAGGGAATTGCATGAATTCCCTAATCCAGCAGTGAGCCACAAACAGTGAGATATGGCAGAGTTCAAGTGTGGCAATCTTGAATGACCCCAATGCTATGAAGCTGACAGTGGCCACAATACTGATGTCAGTGAGGAAAAGACGCAGATGTGAAATCATACTTGATGTTGCAGAGGTGACGATTGCTATGAAGCCGCAGAATGCAGTGTTTAAATTGCACAGTTTCAATGTAAGCTTCAGGATCAGCATCTCATCTTCCAACTAGACTTGTTACATCCCTCCGGACCCAACATTGAATTCAACAATTTGAGATAACTCGTTTTTCCAGTTCATGTCTGGACTGATAAAAGGCAATCTTTCCACAGCTGCTGCCTGACGATGAATATTTTCAGCATTTTCTGTTTTATTGCAGGGAAAGCTCTGTTAGTAAATGGGAAATATATTGTTTAGACAAACGGGATTGAAATCTTGCTGTAGATGAACATCACTTGTTGCACTATGCTGGTATTATGTGGGGGAATTCTATACCTGAAAATAAAGTTAGTGAGAATGCAATTCCCACCTTAAAAGGAAACAAACTTCTGATACTTGTAAAATTGATCCACGGTTGTTTTATCTGATATTCAACAGCATCTTCGTTGAAGGTCTGTGAATGAATTTCCAGATCTCTGTCTATCTTGATTATAAATCATGTGAATATCAAACAATTAGATTGGTGTCAAGATTTTATACACTACATAGCAGATCATTTACTTGCCAAATGATCTCTATTATCAATCCTATTCCAAATGTTGAATTATTTTTATGCAGAAACCTTCCTGAGATTAGTTTAAATTTGGAGCCTTGTAGTTCAAAACTGTCCTCTTACTTTATTCCCAAAGCCAAGATTAAAGTCATTTGATATTTCACATGATATTCATCTTATATCTTTCTAAAATCACCTCTCCCAAAACTTCCTTTCAAAGCTAAAGAGCCAAAAATTCACTTGATGCCCTTCCACCCCAACCCACTGGCACTGTGTGTCTGAGTTCAGTTTTATTGCACTTCTCTGAATTTTTCCTGGGTTGGAATATCTTCCTTCTGTTTATCCTGAAAGCCTGTTTTGCCAGTTGCTGGTAAACCTCTACTGATTGTGTAATAAACATGGTCTAAAGCATCTAATTCCAGGCATTTTAAAGGAAACTCAAAAGAATGCGGGTGCCAACCCACTTGATGACTGCAAACGATTGCAACAAGTCCGCTTCTCTTTAATTTATGGAATTAAAAATGACAGAAATCCTGCAGTTATATAGTGTGCCTCCAGGACATCTCAAGGTTTTTCAGCCAATAAATTGCTCTCGATAAATAACTGCTGCTGTTATATAACAAGTATGGCAACCAGTTTATATATAGCAAGGTTCCAAGAACAGCATTAATGACTAGTTAATCTGTTTACAAAACAGAAACTGCTGGAGGAATTCAGCAGGCCAGGCAGCATCTGTGGAGGAAAATGGACAGACAACATTTCAGGTCAAAGTCCTTCTTCATTTTGAAGAAGGGTCCTGACCTGAAACGTAGTCTGCCCTTTTGCCTCCACAGATGCTGCCTGGCCTGCTGAGCACCTCCAACAGTTTGTTTTATTTGTTAACAGATTCTTGCATCTGTGTGTCCAGTTAATCTGTTTTGTTGACACTCAAAAAGAGGCACATTATGCCAAAATGTGAAGAGAACTCTCTTGTTCTTTTTTCATTTAGTCCAATGGGATGTGCAATAATCCACCAGATTACAGAAATCTGCAACAGTTTAAAAACCTATTGGAAAGATGATGCCTCTAACAAAGGTGCTCCACCTGACTACTACAGAATCTGGTCAAAATAATCAAGGGTTCTACCAGAGTGAAAATAACACAGATCCTTCAATTTAGACCAGACTATTTATTCTCCATCATTCTACATCAAAGAAAATTCACCTACGACAATTAAAATCTAACCTAAATGACTTCAAATCATGTGCTGAAGGGCCTGTTTGCATGATGTATAACTCTATGACTATGAATGAGTGAAAGAGATCATGATCAGACATGCAACCTACAGCACCTTCCTCATTCAAGCTCCTTCTCTCCTATTATATTCCACATTACCATTCCTGCAACACGTATGGGAGGATAAGAGATTGCAGATTTGCCTGTGCTTAAAATCATATTTGTAAGAAAGGTTTTACAGGTACCCAGGTGACAGGAGGCTTTGAATTATGCTGCATCCTATATAAACCTTTTTATCTTCTTGCTACAGGGAAATCTAGGATTTTATCAAGAAAATGGGAAGCATTAAGCTTTTTTTTGCCCACCCCTTGAACAAAATTGCGTATTTGGCAATTTTAGAATATATTCAAATGTCAACCATATCAATAGAATCAGAGATCAGAATAGGAGAGACAGCTAGGAGGGACAGCACTGATTGGGATACAGCAAGGAAATCCCAGGTTACAGATGCTTCAGGAGAGAGAGTTGGAGGAAAAAGAGGAGAGGGGGTTGCGCTATTCATTAAGGAGGATGTCAAGGCCGTGGTCAGAGGGGTCATTATGGATGGTTCTTCTAGTGAGGCTATATGGGTGGAGCTGAGGAACAAGGAAGGGATGATTAGCCAGTTGACTGTAACATGTTGAAATTGTTCTGGATTTAAAAAACATACTCTGTACTGTAGTAATGTTTGACTATCCAGGCCAATTTCATGCATAGTCGCCCATCAAACTAATGCTATCAACTAAGAAGCCCAGGCATCATATATGATACATTAGGCAGCATCTGCAGAAGGGGAAACAGAGTTAAAGATTTATTCTGTTTGTTTCTCGTTCCAGAGATGCTGCTGCACCTACATTTTTCATATTTATTTCAGTGTGGCTGTCTAGGTTTATTTTTCTATCGTGAAATATCACAGGATCCTTTTTCTTGGGACTCTGCTCCTTGAAATGCTTCAAAGCCGTACGTAGTACAGTCCAGAACTAACATTGTAATGAGAAAATTCAGCTCATTTGCATGTTCTTTTATGGTTCAATTTGACAAATTCAATTTAATACGGAAATATTATACAGGGAAGCTTGGCTCTTTGCCGCAGCATTTAATAAGCTAAGAATAGCTGAGGATTCCAGCAGAGCCCCGGGCAGCCAAAGACAAAGAACTAAATTGTTTGCCTGTCTGGGTTTCTTGCCGTAGAAGCCTGCCTACGTGCCACTTTTTAAACATGCCTTATGGAGAAAATCGCAAAGGCGCCCGGGAAGACAATGCAGAGGCAGAGAAAGGCTGAAGGCTTCACTAAGAATGATTTAAAACCAATCTAGATGATATGCTCTTACTTTAGTTGTTCCTATATTTATTAATAGTAAAGACTTGCATGCAGTATTGGCAAAATTCCAAAAGAGTTATGACTACTTCCGACTGGGTCCAGAGCTGTAGGAATCTACACCCTTCTGTATCTTCCTCATACCCAGGTAAGTGATGCTTACCTATCCTTCTAGCTTTCTTCCCAACAAAATTATTATAGCATCGAGGATATCACTTGCACAAGCAGGCAAGGGTATATAGCAACAAATGCATGTATGATCTTGCAGTGCACATCCTTCAATCATGGGAACATTAGGGATATTATTCAAAGTAGAGGGGAAAGGAATATACAGTAAATCTCTCTGCCACTACTCATGCATGCATGTACAGCTATCCTGAGTGCAATGGGAAAAGAATAGGAAACATCTCACGATGTTGTTCATAAAATATTACCCGGAGGGAGATGAATGTAGGATTTATTGTAGACCAAGGCAGATGTATTCACTTCTGGCAAGGACAGAAAAACTCTGGAAGTATTGTTGGAGATGTGCACATTGTCTTTAATATTAATATGGATTCTCTTTTTACAGGTTATCTGACCTGCTAAATGTTTACAACACTCTCTGTTTGTATTTCAGCTTGCCAGAATCAGGAATACATTTATTTTATAGCTAATGCTTACTTCCTTGCATATTTCCAGACATTTCCCCAGAAATGTCTATATCTGGTCACATTGGATTCAAGATTTGCGAGGCAGAGGAATCGACAAACATGCAGGAGCCAATATACTGCTGCGTATTGCAGAATCTGATATGACTTGTCAAGACAATGAATTAATTCCTAACAGACCCTGTTGTAGTCTTTTCAGTGCTCACCTTGTTATCACATTAATCCTCAGTAGCTGGTCATGGGGTATTTGTATTCAAAACATGAGTAACATCTTACTGATCAAAATTAATTTGATTCTTGAAGAACTCAGTGAGGGATGAGTTCCAATGCAAAAATATAGCAAGGTAATTTCCTGCAAATCCCATGCCACTTCAAACTGTCTCCAAGTAATCGCTAGCAATCTGATTATTGCACAATTGTTACCTCTTCCTGTTTGTACTTAAAGGGCTTGACTGTTAAGCACGCAAATAAATGAAAATGTTATTTAATAGTTTTTTTTTTTGGAAAACCCCGCAACTCTGTATAGTTAGATGAGCCCATCCTATTCATTCCTTCCTATGATGCCAAGCTGGTTAAAGTCCCTATCCCTTTTCAAAATGGTATTTCTGAAAACCTGTGATGATATTGATGTCTGTGATTAGTCAGTGGCACAAAACGTTTAGCACAGACATACCTTTCATTGCTGCAGGCAGTGATCTTTGGGGGGGGGGGAGATTGTGGCTACAGCTGAATATCACCTTTCATGAAGTGTACTTTTCTAATGTGAAACCCCTCTCTAAGGTCCTCAACAGGATTTATGAGTCCAGTATATTTTTGGGGAAGGATTAATACTTTAATGGATGTATCGTCCTCAGATATGACTTAAACTCTCTTTCATTTGTTCTATGTTGTGACCCTAGTAATGGCAATGCAAAGAATACTCTTTAGGAATCTCATTAGAATCTTTTATTGGGGAGAGTCTCCCAGTCAGGCTTCAGCATGGTGGTGGGGATGGGGGTTCTTAGGGTGGGTTGGAGATAGGACAAAACAAAACTTTTCTCCAAAAACCCTATCCCACTTTCAGACTAAAATTTGGTGTTCATTTAGCAAGGGGCCTGTTCCAATTCACCTGGAATGAGTTTGAACTCTTGGATCTCATTAGTGTCTTCCAGACTTGTTGCTGATTTAATGATATGAAGGCCTTTCTACTGTGGAACCGAAGGGCTGCCACTAGGCACCAGACACTCAGAAATCAACCCAGAGCACTGAAAGGCATGCCAAAATGATTTACATGCACATTTTTTGTTTGTAATTCACAAGTAAACTCGATAGAAAATGAGAACTGAACAGGCTGCAAAGTGTTCGTTCTTAACCTTTTAACTTGAGACTTAAGGAAAATAACAAGTTTACATTTGAATTTTCACCATGTGATTTCACACTTTAATGAGTTTCTTACCTTCTTTCAATGCGGTCACCTGAACCTGTGCAAAATCCACCCGTTAAATTGGTGTGGAATGTGAGTGCAGAGTAAAGAAGGATCGCACATTGCCAACATTATAACCGTCTTTGTGAACCCATTCAGTTACATGTGGGGGGTGTGAGGAGAGAAACTCTGGTTTAAAGTTTCTGCACACTAAAGGCTCAAGAACTCCTCATTTCCATTAACTCCAACTCATCTTGGACACAGGTTTGTTACGGAAAATGCACAGAATTCCTCTCGTGCTTTGCAAATTTAAGGTCCATAAATCTGACAGAACTGGCCTTTATTGAAATAAGTGTTAATGAGTTCTACAGGGAATTCAATGGGAAGATCATGGAAAAGGCCAAAGCACGATTGAATCTCAGGCTGATCTTGCAGTCGATAACCAACAGAAGTCAGGGCGGCATTGATTCTTATGCCTTTTCTAAAGGCAAGAAAAAGTGATATATTTCAGTTCCTGATTTTGATCTGCTTTGTATAGACCAAAGAAATGCAAAAGGAGTAGGAAAGCTTAGCATGTTTGCTTATAGTTAGAGACTGTCTCCATCTGCAGGAGGGAGATTGCCACAGTAATCCAAGTCCACAGCAGCTGAAGTTTCAATTGAGGCAATAAAATGAATTGCAGTTCTGAATAGTAAGGCAGAATGTACAGGAGCAGCCCTGGAGGACAGGTATGGTGCTGTGCTTACCTCCTCAACCATATGTTCACTGGTCTGAGCAATATGGCTGGCTGTCGTTCAAATGTGCCTGCAACTTCTCAGCGGCAAGTTCTCTGCCTGACAGCTAGATGGAGCACCATGCTATGCCACCCTGCTCCAGTTGGTGATTAGGAAGCTAATGAATGCAGTAAGCTCACCTTGTGAGCTATCAGTGCCCTTGTCCTTGACTGCATGTAGAGCATCACTGAGAGCTACGAGGAGCAATCAACACCCAGTATGTTCTTCCTTTACTGTAATGTGCAGCTCCCATGGAGAGGGAGGAAATGGGAGAATTCTAAACAAAAACAGAAGTCTAACTGAGGAGTAAGGACCACTTTCTCAAATTGTTTTGGTTTAAATATTGCTAATCAGATTCCATTAAATTTTGGTTCTATTCCATTCTATTCCGCAGGTTTTCATTCCTGAGAACCATTTGTAACCCAAACTGCTTGCAAATCGGAAATACAACCACACAGAACAGAGGCCATCAAAAGGTGTTTCACTCAACCATTCAGGACTGAGCTCCTACATTGCTGTGGATGCCTGTGGCCCCACAGTCAAATGCATTCTGCCGGTCTTGCAAACTCTTGCTTTCATTTAGACACATATGCTGGAGTAACTCAGCGGGTCAGGCAACATTCCTGGAGAAAAGGAATAGGTGATTTTTGGGTCAGAGACTTTCTTATGACTACAAAATGAGGAAGGGTTCCGACCCAAAATGTCACCTATTCCTTTTCTCAAGCGATGCTGCCTGACCCGCTGGGTTATTCCAGCATTTTATGTCTATCTTCAGTATAAACCAGCCTCTGCAATTACTTCCTACATATTCTGCTCGCTCTTATTTACTGGTTGTACAGAAATATGGCCTTTGTTGCCTGGGGATAATCTGTACCATATTTTCAAGATAAAGATCTATATTAATGCTGGGAGATTTCTTGATTAGTACAGGTGTCAGAGGTTATGGGGAGAAGGCAGGTGAATGCGGTTAGGAGGGAGAGATAGATCAGTCATGATTGAAAGGTAGAGTAGACTTGATGGGTCGAATGGCCTAATTCTACTCCTATTCCTTCTGACCTCATGACCTTCTGAGATGGAATTCAATTTTATTCTGAAATATGATCTGACTGTGAACTGCCTTGGAAATGGATCATTTTGTTGTAAACATCTTTAATTATAGTCTATTCATCTGACAATTCTGCTTTCCTATTTTCCACTGTAGAAGTCACCTTTTATTGCAAAGTTAGACTGCACAAGTGCTGTATAACTCAGTTGAAAGTACTTGGCCCACACCCAGCCAAAATGTTTCCAAAACAGGTCATATGGGGGAGGGGGGGGGGGGGTAAGAGCCCTATTTGCATATTTATTTCAGGTGCGTGGCAGATTGCTACAGATATACAGAGGGTTAGTCATACACCTATCAGATGGTCTATGAGAGGTCAGTGGGTGACCAGAGCATCTCCCACCTCTGACTTTCAGAGGCCGACACAAGACTCTCAAGCAAGGTACAGGCATGTAAGTTGAAAATCCTCCCATGGCATTCAAGCAAAAATGACTGTGCCAGAGAAGGAGGAACTCATGGCCCTAAGAATGGAGAAATTCTCTTCAGAAGTATATCATAAGTGGTCGGAGCAGAATTAGGCCATTCGGCCAATCGTCTACCCTGCCATTCAATCATGGCTAATCTATCTTCCCCTCTTAGCCCTCCATTCTCCTGCCTTCTCCCCATAACCCATGACACCTGTACTAATCATGAAGCTATCTGTCTCTGCCTTAAACATATCCATTGACTTGGCCTCCACAGCCTTCCTATAACTTTGCTATATGTAACAAAGTTTAATGCATCTTGGCACCTGCCTTCTGCTCTTATCTGAAAATATTCTTCTTGCAGCACGGCGGAAATGAAAGAAGCCGCAAGGGAATGAAAACTCATTCTGGTAAGCAGTTTCCTTTAAATAAGCCTGTAGTTGATCTGCTGGGAAATTGCTCCCCAGATGTGACCGGCTTCCAGTGGGTCATTGAACTGGACTGAGAAAACCACTGGTGTGATAATAATGAGACCTGGGAATTGCAATAACCCAAGGCAGTCCTTGGGGGCAGTGAGCTAGTTTTAAACTGAAATCAAATTCCACTTGCCCTGAAAATCTGATTGAGTTCAATTGGCTATCGTGTCCTTTACTGTCCAATGCATCACTACATTCATTTCTGCTCATTCCTGATTAAAATGACAATGTTAACACTATATAAAATGTAAAATACAAATACCAAATACCTGAAATCAGCCAATGAAGATTAAAGGCTTGTCAAGTGTGTGCAATGCCTTCTTTTAGAAAGGGAAATCTGTAAGAAATATTACAATGCACCCCTAGAAAATAGGAAACATAAGTGGCGCAAATCTATTTCTTGCAGATATAGAAGGTGCTTTTTATTATAATTAATAAATGTTCAGAACAGATGCTATTTATTATTATTTAAGATCATGATCTCCAGATTGAGTAGGGCTGTTAAAAATAAGAATCCAATAAAACAATTCAGTAGCTCAGAACATGAATAAAACTGAAAATACATATAATCAAACTCATTAAATAATTTGCAATCATTAATCTCTGGCTATCAACATACCATTGAATACCCATGCAGAAAGAGCCTGAATGATGATGACAGCTCTTTACATATAGCTTAAATTTATAGTACTAAATCTTGCCTCATTGCAAAAGCCCATTGAAAATTAATTTATGGAAGTAAATCAGATGGTTTTCTGCAGGTCCAGCTTCTAAACCAAAGGGCACAATCATCCATAAATTAAAAATTGCATTAATAAGTTGAAGACTTATACAATGTAGCTGATTTTGAGTTGGCCAAATCTATGGCAGCCTATAGAGTCCATAAGGCCAACAATCCAGCCACTGCACTTTTTTGGGTGGGCAAAGTACTACATGTTTCAGGCTTCTGTTCAAGTCCAAACCTCAATCATCATGTTCGTAACATCATATTTCTTACTGTAAATAGAAATGGATGGAGTACAAACCATAAAAAATCAATTTCATAATTATAGAGCTGCGGACTCCCCACAAAAGCAATGTTTTAAATTTTATGGCATCCAAATGAACAGAGACTTTTCTACAGGCTTCATAAAAATAGGCTGGGCCCCTGTCAACCATAATCTCAGAGACCAACTCATCCGCATAACCAAACAATCCCCAACCACCACCACCAACTGCAGTTGCTGGTTTAAATCGAAGGTAGATACAAAATACTGGAGTAACTCAGTGGGTCAGGCAGCATCTCTGGAGAGAAGGAATGGGTAACGTTTCGGGTCAAGACCCTTCTTCAGACTGATGTCGGGGAGGGACCGGGACAAAGATAGAATGTGGTCGGAGACAGTAAGACTAGTAGGAGAACTAGGGGGAGGGGATGGAGAGAGAAAGCAAGGGCTATCTGAAGTTAGAAAAGTGTAAACTACCCAAGCAAAATATGAGGTGCTGTTGCTCCAATTTGCGCTGGGCATCACTCTCCATCCCCACCCTCTTCCAAATTCTCCCACTAGTCTTACTGTCTCCAACTACATTCTATCTCTGTCCCGCCCTCTCCCCTGAAATCAGTCTGAAGAAGGGTCTCGACCCGAAATGTCACCCATTCCTTCTCTCCAGAGATGCTGTGTGACCCGCTGAGTTACTCCAGCATTTTGTGTCTACCAACAGCTCTCTAGTCCTTGCCTTCATGCCCAGTGGACTGGTTCCAAAACGGTGGAGTCCTCAATCTGGCAAGATGGATTAGAGCAGCTTAACATGAGTAAATTCGTCGCAGCTTCTAATTATATGAGGCGTGGGCCTCAAAATTCTCCTGGTTCTTCACTTCCAATCAATCATTCCCATTCATTGATTACAAATGCCATCACATTTTAATTTCAAAAAGGTTAGTCACAAACTTTAAAAGGAGCTGCAGGGCACAATCCAAACTTTGTTTGATCACCATACCTGGCATGAGTAAATTGTGCTGAAGCACCATGTTTTTAATTCAATTTTTCATTCCCTAAGATTTCATAAATTGAACCAGGACATAGATTGGTTTTAAGAAAGAAAGAAAGAAAAATCCAGATTAAAGGAAAATGGCAGACAGAGCTCCACACACACAGGGAGATTTTAACTTGGTTCATCTGGCAGGGGCCAGGTGGGTGAGAAGTTAAAGATTAGCACCTGAGATTGCATTGTAACCTGTACTTCTGAACGGACAGCAAGGACACTCACTGGGAACCAGTAGGAATCTTGTTTAACTGTGCAGATTGAGCTCCAGTGACAAGATTGGGCTAGATTGCTGTTTTAACTAGAACCATATGCTTGTGGTTTTCCTGTCAGGTCAGGCAAACAGAAAGCCGAGTCAGGGTCAGAAGAAGTCCAAAATATAATGTCATCTTACTTTTGTTAACATTCCTTATGCATAACATCAGTAACTGGCTCCCAGCTTTCCTCCTTCTTTGCCCTCCATGATTCAAACCATACACAATAAGAAATATTCTCCAGGAGAAAATGTTTCACCGGTTTTCATGCTATCCTCATTGTAAATTCCTTAAGGATTGAATTTAGCGACTTTTGTTTGATTTGTTCACCATTACCACGGTGCTTAGAAATTTTTACATTATGTAGTTAAAAAGTTACAAGCTACTTTGCTACCCATGCTCATCTTCCAAATTTTACTAATGAAGGAATAGTACAGAATTATATTTTGACTGGTCTGCCAATCCAAAATCACATCGTTCATTAACCTGAACAATTAAAACATTGAAAATAGGTCTATAAATTGTGAAATGTTTGACCTAGTGATTGCTCCAGCAATAGTCAGCGCAATTGTTTCACATGATTCATTTATAATTATTGAAATCTTAATTTGTATTAGTTATAATCTGCCTTCTCTAGGTCATCCTGCCAACACAGTAGTAGGAGAGATTCTGATTGTGCTTCTGTTAATGTCTCGGCAGCCAGGAGTAATTAACCCTCTTTTCTTACAGCTGCTCAATGGGTATGTAAACTATCCAGTGTGCTGCTGAACCATACTGAACAGTCTTGAATTCAATCCCCAGTCTTCCAAATTAGCCGAATTAGCTGCTCTCAGCCAGGGCAACATAACAGGCAGTGCAATTGGCTTCCATGCTCCTGGGAGTGGAAACAAAACAAGATGAGCTAGTGCTTCCATTTTTTACTGCTATCTGGTAATCCCTACTGGACTGTGCACATGTGGACATTGGGTAAGGATGGATCCAGGCTCAGCTGCAATTTCTGCCTAATGTGATAACATTTGTGTCCAGGCTCATCCATGAATAATGTCCACTTGGGAGATTTTGGATGGTTCTTGGCACCTGTGGATCCGTTCTTCAGCTTAAATCATGCATTCAAGCAAGTAGGAGTATAAAGAAGAGATGTCCTTACTCCCTGTATAGAAGAACAGAGATTGAGAACTTGGCAGACAGAGGATCCCTTACCTTTAACTTTACCAAGCTCTCCGAGCCGTATAGAAAGGGTGACGTGAGATTGAAGTGTGGCAATTTCACTTGCTTAAAAGTATTATTGTGATCATGCTTCTCATCGGCAGGAAGACCTGCAGCCAATAGCAGATTGCATCAAGGAGCAGAATGAGCACCTGACCACTCTCTAATTAGTAAAGTACCAGTCTGGACTGGGATTTTGCACTGGAACAGTGCAGCATTTACTCTGCAGCACACGAGCTCCCCGAACCACAGCTCAAAATCACACAACTGCCAAACATCAATAATTAATGAAGTGTGAAAGAACAAATTTTGAAACCAGCTTGATCTTTGCATGAATACATAACCAACAGCTGAACTGAAGTTATGCTGTGCAAAATAAATTTAGTTACATATCTATTAATAAATATATCTCTCATAGGGTTAAATCATAATGATCAGGTTACCACTAAAGCATCTGGCTTGATTTTACAATGACCAACAAGATTCAGTCTGACCTCTAAACTTGCGACAATTGATTCTCAAATTTTCTATAATTTTTAAAGTCTTCAAACATCTGTTGGAATTATTTTTTTTCCAGCATTATCTTACACTTCCAACCTTCCCCATCTGTGCCTGGAAGTGATTTGTGCATCTTATGTATTTAGAAGGGAAAGGCACAGTATGCGTTACGCAAAAACAAAAATTATTTACCTTTATCAAATTTTAACTGAGTAAAAAGTAAAATAAATTAAAATTCTATGTTTCACATTGTTATTAAAATCAATAACAAAAGGTATGATGAAGGCATTATCCAAGTGAATTATTCACTGCAATTCACTTTATCATTAGTGAGTTGCAGTGGATTTGACTTTATATAGACATTATGCATAGACCTTTAAGTATCAAACTAATTCCAGTGATAATAACTCACATTGCCACATTATACCAAATAGTCTGTTTGGACCATTGGATGATAATTAATTTCCAGGGAAAAAAACTTTAAGTCAATATCGCTGACAAGTATATTGATTCATGTTTGGCAAGTGGCGGAACTATGTTGAAATGATGCAATCTGTTACATCTTCTTTTGGAACGAGAAAGTGCAGTTTGTCACATAAACTGAGTACTAATTTGGAAGATTTTTGAAGTCTCACAACTGTATGAGATACATGATTGGCTTGAAAAGCAATTGATAAAGGGCAAATGTTGTCAAACAGCATCTTGTATAAGTTCAAACAAAAACTTTCCACCCTGCTCTCAACCCCGAGAGAGCTTGCACTTTTTTATGTAGGGTTGGTTACAGAAGGTTTCCACAGAATATTGATTGGGATGTTTATGCGTATGAGGAATATAGTTCTAACAATAAATTATAATTTTTTTGTATTTCTGATCTGTGCTCATTAGTTTGTGAGTTTATTTTCCATTTGAACACAATAATAAATCATTAATCACTAAGAACGTTTGAACTAAATAATAGGAAAAGAGACTGCATAAAGGCACTTGTCATTCATTGATTTATATCATTGAACAAAACAATAATAGATGACTATTTGCACTGCTCAACTAAGCTGATTAATTTGCCGGCCAAGTAATTCAGCCACTTTGTTGTTGTCAACTTCTCACTGACGAATAACACTGTACACTTGGAGATGCATGTTCAGTTTAATTTGTTGTGCAAAGCTAGTGTAAAATATTTTGGTACATTTTGCGACTTAAAAACTGCTATAAGATATTATGGTCAGAAACTGTCCAAGTCATAGCCTTGGCTCCAACACCGATGGGGAAGCAAACAAAGAGCAGGGATGATTTGTTCATGTTCATAAGTTGTTGGAACAGAATTAGACTATTCGACCCACCAAGTCTACTCCACCGTCAATCATGGCTGATCTATCTTTCGCTCTCGACCTCGTTCTTCTGCCTTCTCCCCATAACCCCTGACCCCCGTACTAATCGATCTCCACTTCAGAATTATCCATTGATGGCCTCCACAGCCTTCGGTGGCAATGAATTCCACAGATTTACCACCCTATGACTAAAAAAAATCTTCCTCATCTTTCTAAAGGTACGTTCTGTTATTCTGAGGCTATGGCCTATGCTCCTAGAAACATAGAAACATAGAAACATAGAAATTAGGTGCAGGAATAGGCCATTCGGCCCTTCGAGCCTGCACTGCCATTCAATATGATCATGGCTGATCATCCAACTCAGTATCCCGTACCTGCCTTCTCTCCATACCCTATGATCCCCTTAGCCACAAGGGCCACATCTAACTCCCTCTTAAATATAGCCAATGAACTGGCCTCGACTACCCTCTGCGGCAGAGAGTTCCAGAGATTCACCACTCTCTGTGTGAAAAAAGTTTTTCTCATCTCGGTTTTAAAGGATTTCCCCCTTATCCTTAAGCTGTGACCCCTTGTCCTGGACTTCCCCAACATCGGGAGCAATCTTCCTGCATCTAGCCTGTCCAACCCCTTAAGAATTTTGTAAGTTTCTATAAGATCCCCTCTCAATCTCCTAAATTCTAGAGAGTATAAACCAAGTCTATCCAGTCTTTCTTCATAAGACAGTCCTGACATCCCAGGAATCAGTCTGGTGAACCTTCTCTGCACTCCCTCTATGGCAATAATGTCCTTCCTCAGATTTGGAGACCAAAATTGTACGTAATACTCCAGGTGTGGTCTCACCAAGACCTGTGTACAACTGCAGTAGAACCTCCCTGCTCCTATACTCAAATCCTTTTGCTATGAAAGCTAACATACCATTTGCTTTCTTCACTGCCTGCTGCACCTGCATGCCTACCTTCAATGACTGGTGTACCATGACACCCAGGTCTCGCTGCATCTCCCCTTTTCCTAGTCGTCCACCATTTAGATAATATAATAGAGTCTCCCACTAGTGGAAACATACTCTCCAGATCCACTATCCAGGCCTTTCACTATTCAGTAAATTGCAATGAGGTCCCCATCATCTTTCTAAACTCTAGCATGTACAAGCCCAGTGTCACCCAAATGTTCATCATATGTTAACCCAATCATTCCTGGGACCATTCTCATAAACCTCCTCTGGACCGTCTCCAACACCAGGCCATGCTTCCTCAGATAGAGGCCAAAAGCTGTTCACAATACTCCAAATGCAGTCTGACCAGTGTCTTATAAAGCCTCAGTAATACATCCCTGTTTTTTTTTTGTATTCTAACCCTCTCAAAATAAATGCTAGCATTGCATTCGCCTTCTTTACTAAATATTCAAAGTGAACATTTCAAAATAAAAGAGACACAGTGGCCCTGCTAAATTTCATGAGAAAATCTCAGATAAATTTGATAACTGTCAGTTTGGAAATCAGTAAGCCATGAAGAAGGAAAAAGTTGGGGCAATGAGCATGACCAGCCACAATAAAAAAGATTGGTGGTCAGAGTGGAATGGATGCAGACTGTGGGTGGAGTTGGGAGAGAGTGAGGGTGCAGAGGGAGTTTGTGGAGTCTAACAGCATGAGGCAATTCTACTTCAATGGTCAGAGGAGATTATAAGAACAGTAAATGGAAGCAGGAGTTGATCATTTGGCCCTATGTGCCTGATCCCTCATTCAATAAGATAATGGCTGACCTTTTACCACAGTGCCACTATTCTGAACCTATCCTATACGCCATGGTTCTCTTAAAATCTAAAAATCTATTGCTTTTGGTCATGAGTATCTTTAAGAAATACTCCTTTTAGGCAGATGATTCCGGTGACTGAATGAAAGAAGATATTTTGTATCTCCATCCTGATTGACCAGCTCCTCATTTTGAGGCTGTGAATTCTCGTCAAGGGAAACAACACGCCTGCATCCACCCTTTTAAACCTTAAACATGACAGACACTTCAATGACATCACCTCAATAGAACTCAGAACACAGTCCCATTGTTTAACATCTTGTCATTCATAAAACCGATCACCTTAGGATTTAAATTAGGATGCTAGTATACCTGCTTGAATTAGGCTTGGCAACCTTGCTGTAGTGCAACATAGGAGCACAATGGTGTTTTAGGTAATGCAACTGTCTCACAGCTCTAGGGGGTCAGTTCAATCCCAGCCTCTACTGCAACATTGGTGGAATTTGCATGTTCTCCCTGTGATTGTATGGATTTTCTCTGGCTTCTCCAGTTTCTCCCACATCCCAAGGATGTGCTGGCTGGTCAGGTTATTTGGCCCCTGTAATTTAATAGCATAGGTGGGTGTGGGAGAATCTGAACATAGTAGCTACAGTTATCAAAATGGAATGAAAAGTTTTGCTCTATTGCTACAAACAAATTGGAATATGAATAGGAAGGAATACTCTATTGTCACATGTTACCAGGCACCGTGAAATTCTTTGCTTGCATACCCAATGCATAGAAATAAATAGAGGCAATGATTGAAAAGCCAAAAACTCTGAAATAAAATCAGCAAACAGTGGGGATACTCAGCAGGTCAGGCAGCATCTGTGGAGAAACAAGCAGAGTCAATGTTTCAGGGCAATAACCCTTCATCAAAACAGGTGAAGCAAGAAAACAAACATTTTAAGTTGCATAAAGGGAAACAGTTGGACAGAACAAAATCTAAATGAAAAATCACTGACCTGAAATGTGAAATGTGTTCCTTCATCCACTGATGCTGCCTTACTTGTTCACAATCCCTGTTATTTTCTGTTTTTATCGATGAATAGAGACCACAGTGACATTCAAGGCAAGTGTGTTCCTGAAACTAGTTTGGCTTAAGTTTACAATCTTGGAATTTTTCTCATGTCTAAAGTGTTGCCTGCAGTGCAGGGTATAGGATGCTCTTGAATAATGTTCCAAGAGTTTTCAGATCAGTGTGAAGTTAGCTTTTCAGCACAGACATTGAATACCTTGTAGTTAGATAAGACCATCTGCATCCTATGTTCTATGTTTCAAAGGCAGAGATCCTTTGCTCTTCTGCCAGTGAATTGTCTTGAACTGCAGATGATATTGCATATTCAATAATTCTCAGCATGATACCAAAGAAAAGTAGAGTATTGTACTTTCAAGTTGAAATCACACTTTTTACTTCATGCACTCACTTTAAAACTACCAAACTTCAGAAATATTATAGGTAAAAATATAATATTTAAAGCAGCCAGAGAGCAAGAAATTAATTTGGACAAATACAAAAGAAAGGTTTTGCTCAGTTGAGTCGGCTTAGAGTTGAACAATTAGGCATGCACTTCTCCTGCTGGGTAATTGTCTCCTGACTTGTTAGAGGAAACTTTGTTCTCCCTAGAAAATACCTTGAATAGTGCAACAAATAAAAATTCATCTGCAGTGAGATTTTCAACCTCATTATTCTGTAAAACAACTAGCTCCTATTAACTTTGTTCCTGCTGTTTCTGTGTTATTTAAAGGGCCAGCACATAGATCTCATTCCCCGGCTTCACTGTCACCTGTAACCTCATCTATATGACTAAAAGTCTCATCTTGACCACTTCCTGTCTGCGCTGTATATTGATTTTAGAAAAAAAAGTTACCGTATATCACTATGATTTTTGGTCATCTTACTCACAGTCCTCCTGTGCTGAGGCAGCCCCGAGGATTTTTCCAATTGATGAAAAATAAAGAAGTTATGAGTATTTAAGCAATCTTGAGACCAGCTGATTGGTCCTCTTGCCTGTCAATCACCATGACAAATAACCAACACCGGGGGGGGGGGGGGGGGGGGGGGGGGGGGGGGGGGGGGGGGGGGGGGGGGGGGGGGGGGGGGGGGTGGGGGGGGGGGGGGGGGGGGGGGGGGGGGGGGGGGGGGGGGGGGGGGGGGGGGGGGGGGGTAACGCGGGGGGGGGGGGGGGGGGGGGGCAGGACTATAAAACCCCGGATGCCTGGACGTGAGTCAGTCACACTGGAAGATCGTAAGGGAGAGGCCACAAATGTGATTCTAAGCTGCAAATCTGCAATGTACTTAATGAAAATTCAATGAGTTGTTTGGCCTGCCCTGTGCTTGAAACCGCAGTGGAAATGGAAATGAAATGAAATTGCAATGAGCTGTTTGGCCTGCCCTGTGCTTGAAACTGCAGTGGAAATTGAAGTGAAAATGCAATTAGCTGTTTGGCATGCCCTGTGCTTGAAATTGAAATGGAAATGGAAATTAAATGAAATGAGTTGTTTGGCCTGCCCTGTGCTTGAAATTGAAATGGAAATGGAAATGAAATGAGCTGTTTAGTCTGCCCTGTGCTTGAAATTGAAATGGAAACTGGCAGAGTACTGCCTGTATAGCGATACATTACTTGTTCCAGTATGTCCTTACAACAGCTGGCTGGAACAAGTGCGGCTGCATTGCCACATTGCAATAATTGCGGACAACTTGCAACATATCTATAGGAATGGTACACAAATTGCTGGAGAAACTCAGCGGGTGCAGCATCATTTATGGAGCGAAGGGAATAGGCAACGTTTTGGGCCGAAACCCTTCTTCAGACTCCCATGTCAATAGGGATACCGTGCTGAAACTGGCAATCTTAGTGCATCATACAAGGAAATCCAACACCCATTTGAAATCCTTGCTCTTTATGCAACTTTCACAAACAGTCACCAGCATTGCTATATCAATCAATCAATCAATCAATCAATCAATCAATCAAGTTTTATTTGTCACTTGCACATGAGTGCAAGTGAAATTAATTTGCCAGCAGTGGTAATGGCATAAAACAATTTTCAGGCAAAGTAAAAAAACAACAAGCAATAACAACAACCTGCATTTGTAAAGTGCCTGAATAAAAAGTCTCAAGACCAAGGTAGCGCGATGGTGCAGCTTGTAGAACTGCTGCTTCACAGCTCGTATAAGTTGGGTTCATTCATAGAAACATAGAAAATAGGTGCAGGAGGAGGCCATTCGGCCCTCCGAGCCAGCACCGCCATTCATTGCGATCATGGCTGATCATCCCCAATCAATAACCTGTGCCTGCCTTCTCCCCATATCCCTTGATTCCACTAGCCCCTAGAGCTCTATCTAACTCTCTCCTAAATCCATCCAGTGATTTGGCCTCCACTGCCCTCTGTGGCAGGGAATTCCACAAATTCACAACCCTCTGGGTTTTTTCTCACCTCAGTCTTAAATGGCCTCCCCTTTATTCTAAGACTGGGTCCCCTGGTTCTGGACTCGCCCAACATTGGGAACCCTTTTCCTGCATCTAGCTTGTCCAGTCCTTTTATAATTTTATATGTTTCTATAAGATTCCCCCTCATCCTTCTAAACTCCAATGAATACAAGCCTAGTCTTTTCAATCTTTCCTCATATGACAGTCACGCCATTCCAGGGATCAATCTCGTGAACCTATGCTGCACTGCCTCAATCACAAGGATGACCGTCCTCAAATTAGACCAAAACTGTACGTGATACTCCAGATGTGGTCTTACCAGAGCCCTATACAACTGCAGAAGAACCTCTCTACTCCTATACCGAAATCCTCTTGTTACGAAGATCAACATTCCATTAGCTTTCTTCACTGCCTGCTGTACCTGCACGCCAACTTTCAGTGACCGGTGTACAAGGACACCCAGGTCTTGCTGTACCTCCCCCTTACCTAACCTAACCTCATGACCTTTGCTGCAGTCTGTATGGAGTTTGCATGCTCTCCCTGTGACCATATGGGTTTCCTCTGGCTCATGTTCCTCCCACATCCCAAATGGTGCGAGTTGGTGGTCTAATTGGCTGCTGTGAACTGCAAAGAATTTGGGGATAAAATTGAATCTTGTTTCAGTGTGGGCCAGGTCATAAAACCTGATGCATTAAGCTACCTGTCCTTTTCAAAAATGTTAATATATTCTAGCATTGTTAATTTTTGAGTTACATTTAAAATTCTGGACGGATTAGTGTCACAACTCAGGTGAAAAGATGCCCCAAAGCTGCTAATTACTATAATAGATTGCCTGAGGCTAATTCACAGAAGTGGTTTGTTGGTTACCATCTTCATTAGGATTCTCCGATGTAAACAAGTTGCCTGCTGAAACAACTGAGAGACTACTTCCTTTGGAAATAATGGGTCCTATGCTTATTACTAAATGTTACCATTAATGAGCATAATATTTTGGAGCCTTGATCAGCCAACCAATAACCCACCAAGCAGACAGAGCAGGCAACCAATTAAAGGCTAGTTACCTGGCTGCAGAGCCTGTCTCCTGATCTCGCCCCACAATGAGTTACCACAATCATTGTCATTCCTTTACATTCGGACTGGCACAGTGCCATTTTTGGTAGGTGGGGGTTTGAAGTGGGAATTAAAGGAAAGGATTGGGGGTAACTCATTCCGAGTCTTTATAATTGCTTCATAGCCAAATACAATTCTGCCCTCACGCCACTGCTTTCCAGGAGGGATCATTGTCTAACTATCAGGCAGCAGTATACTTTAGTGCTTTGAGCCCAGAGGCATTGAGTTCACAACACATTTATGGATGGAAAACCCCATTTGGACCATCTTGGTTAATTTAGCTCGAAAAATCCTGAAGCTACTTATTTTCATTATCCAATTGCTTTTTAAAAGATTCCAAGGGTTCTATTCCCACTATTCCTCTGGGAGGTTTATTCCACATGTTGGTCTCTTTGTGGAAAACAGTATTTCCTGCGGACATCAACCCTAAATTATATTTTTAATGATTTTAGATCTGTGCTCTTTTCCCTCCCTTCAGTATTGTAATGAAAGTAATATTCTGGCTTTACCATTTCCATTTTTTGAATTATTGTGCTTAACCCTTTTTTTCTTATTACAGCAGTACCAGTGGTGCTTCCAATATTGTGTTCTGTGTTCTGCTCAGTATCAATTCTGATGTTTTATTCCTTCCTTCAGCTTACTTAATATCCCAAAGCATAGCGTGCCACAGCACAGGCTTGCAAAGACAGACTTTTATGGTGCTGGTGGATGAAGTCAAGTATTTTTTTCCACTATGGTGGAGAAGTTGAGTGAAAAAAGAGGAGTGGGCAGGATATTGTGACTATAGTGGGCACTTTATGATCATTGATAAAAGAGGGCCTCTAGTATATAGGACCTAACAAGTGAGAAGAATCCCCAAGGATATTGGCAGTAAGATGAGAATTAGTGGAAGTGAATTCCATTTACTGACCCCCTCCCCCACTGACAACATCAAATACCTTGTACTCCATACCAGCTACAGATAAAGTTAACTCTGCTTTAATGTGAGCAAAAGCAGACATCAACTCTGCAATTTAGTTTTTAGTTTAGTTTAGAGATACAGCGCGGAAACAGGCCCTTTGGCCGACCGAGTCTGCACCGACCCGTGATCCCCGTGCATTAACACTATCCTACACACATTAGGGACAATTTTACACATACATCAAGCCTATATACCTGTATGTCTGGAATGTGGGAGATAACAGAAGGAACTGGAGAAAACCTATGCGGTTACGGGGAGAACGTACAAACTCCGTACAGGGATCGAACCCGGGTTTCCGGCTATGCAAGCGCTGTAAGGCATCAACTCTACCGCTGTGCCACCATGGCCGCCCATTAAGGCCTACATTTATAGAAGTGGCCAAAAACCTCAAACGCAGAGAAAAAAACATGTCAAAATGCACCACTGGATATCATTGGATTTGTCCTGTGGACCACCTGTAAATACATCATGTGCACAGATGACATGGGTTGAATTGAAGAGTTATAAACCACTACACACATGAGAGATTAAATTTACCATATTGCACAAAACATTGCACTGTACGAGTTGATTTTTAGTTCATAAACTTTGTTGTGAAAATGTATCTAATACATATGGGAAGTCTGCTTAGATCACATAATTATACTTATGGTCTGCCACTTTGTCAATGAACTTGAGGAAGTGAATCAGGTAGAATCCTTCGATTTTGAATGTATGTTTACTGCTGTAGGTTCTTATTATACAGTGAATTTTCAATCAGGAAATCCAAATATGATATGGGCGAAAGCCTAATCAGTTAAACTTTACTTTGGATTATTCTGGTAAAAAGTGTGGGATTTGTTTGGATATGCGTGATTGATAATAATTTTTATTATTTAACGTAACTGGAAATTAAACCATTGGGAATATATGTATTTAAATCCCTTTCAATCCCATCTATATCTTGTATCTAATTTGTGTTGAAAATCAGTAACCAGGGACCAAATATGAAACTGGTTTCTGTGGCCGATGGCACAATTCTGGTCCTCCGAGTCACCAAATCACTGGAGAGGCAGAAGTATAACACTTGTGAACATTCCTGACCTAATTACCCTTTGGCCGACTGCGATTCAAATTCATATTCCATGATTTTTTTCGTTGTTGTTCAGGGTAAAATCATTTTTACATAACTGTTGACAGACTAAAAATTAAAATATTGCAATCTTAATGTGCAATTGGTGGAACATCTGTGCTCACAGACCTTTGGGTACACAGAAATTGTTAAATGAATAAAATACATGTTGCGTTCCGTTCATGGTCTCATGATCTGCTGGTCATGGAGCAATTGATTCATTACAGTTATCAATCCCTATGCTTACTTTAAGGAGATAAAAACGCACACATACTCAGCAGATCAAGCAACATTTTATTGAGATTGAAACAAAATTAACATTTCCAATCAATGAACTTAAAAAATGTATTTTATCAGAGTTCAGTCGAAAGGCCGTTGAGTTGAAATGTAAAGTCAATTTCTCTCACCACAGATGCTGCCTAACCTGCAGAGCATTTCCAGCTCATTCTGTTTGTATTTCAGATTTCCAACTTCAGTTCCATTTGCTCTGCAGGAAATCCAACTATGATATGGGCGAAAACCTAATCAGTTAAACTTTACTTTGGATTATTCTGTTAAAAAGAGTGGGATTTGTTTGGACATGTGAGACTTATTTAAAGTGTTAAACATTTGACAAGTTAGCTGATGCTTATTACTGTTGAATAATTGAATGAACACATTGAAATGTATCAGTGCGGGTCTGAGAAAAGCCCTGCAGCAAGCAGTGATACTTTGAATACCCAGCTTACAGAACTGTCTGACCCACAAGCTAGAATTATTGTAAATATTCTAATTTCCTACGGTTAACAAGACTGTTTATTCAATTTTCCCATGTATTATACATAAAGGAAGACCTCCCCCTCCTCCAAATGTAATGAATATCAGTACAGTGGTACTGTGTTACCTCAAACAGAAGACGGAAGGTATTTGCAATGCTTTGTCCCAATGGTCCCCATCTACAGTACATTTCATCACAGAAAACTGTCAATGTAAGGCAGCAGAATTAAACTAAAGTCAAATCAATTTAAATAATTTATATGAAAATCTATTAAAATTCCTTGGCCCAACTAAAACTTGATATTTAAAAAAATACTCGGCATATCAATTCACTTTACTCAGTAGTAGAAATAAGTTTAAATACACAGTGATTTATAGTGAAAAAATGTGTGCAGTTCAGTTAATTGTTGGTAGTGTAATTTAAGTCAACTATTTCTATTAAAATTGAAATTTAAAATATCTTGGGAGTGCATGACAAAGGGTTAACTGAACTTTCCAGGGAAGTGCAGTCATTTGAAGGGCAGGAGGATTGGATTGCATAAAGTCTGTCATATAATGCTGCATTTATACCGTTATAAAGTGATCTGCCTGATACCCCTGCTACTATGGAAACCACAATGTAGTTATGTTCCAGGATCGTTTCCACCGCAGTAAGCAGTAACTGTGTATGCTCTCTTTTATTTTTCTTCAGAAGTTGCAAATAGCAATTGTTTCACTTGTGACCATTACTTACTCAATGTTTTCTAATCTCCTCATGACGGCAATACCATTCAGCTGGCCTCCATGATTGGAAGTGAACTTTTCAACTTCTCAGCAACCTCCTCACACGCCTTCTCAAAGTACAAGTGCCTCCAACATTTGACGAGACTGTGTTTATTCTGCAATCAGAAACCTTGGCTAATTCCACCTTTAATGATATACGCCATCCCCAGCAGCATTAGTATTATGCATTGTAGGTTTGTGATTGATTTCACAGATAATGTTGGTAGCAAATCAAAATTTACATGCACTAACACACATGCTGCCACCTGTCTGTTTAACTGAGAAATAATTACTGTTGTTGCCACAGATTAATATTAGGGATTATTGCTGCACAATGGTTAAACTTTTATTTCACAGTGTTGAGATAATAAAATACACAAATGAAACGCAAAATATATAGTTTTTACCTGTCATAAGAAGTGGTATTATCAACTGAAAATAAATATATCAGCGTAGCGGCACCTGCTAGCGCACGCAGATATCGAACCCGGCGTTCGGAAGTTGTGGTCATGTGACTTGGGAGGGGCTGTTGTTTTTGCGCGGTTTTTCCCTTGCGCGCGTTAGTTCAGCGCTGACCACCGTTGTGGGCAGACGTGTCTGATAAGCCTGTATGCTGCAACTTGAACTTTCGAATAAAGATCTGTTGAAAACTCCAGTAGTCGTTTCTCAGACCACGGTCAAGGTCAAGACTAGATTAATTTTATTGTAACTCATGAACTTGGTGTCGGAACCCTGGACGACTATGCAATGGATCAAGATTGGGAATTAGCATTTTGCTTAATGTCGATTAGGTTTGCCAGTTTTTCCATTTTTCTTAAACTGGGACGAAATGTAAAATTAATTTCAAAATACTCAGCATTACAATGAGAATCGATGAGCAACATCCCACTTCTTTTCTGTAACTTATAACACCTGCTGGAAAATACATGTGTACATTCATCTATTGGGCATCCATATGTCATTCCTGACTTTGGGATGCCTCATAATACTTGACAACTAATTCATTACTTTTACAGTATAAGCAGCAGTAAATTTAATCTCATAAATATCAGACAGAGAATAAGCATGCGTTCTCTTTTTCAAACAGTAACACAGGTACTTCCACCTGAGTAGGCAGTAGCCAATTTATTGCCTCATCTCGGAGATGGTGCTTTTGGTGATTCAGTGCTCCCTCAGACCTGAACTGAGCATCATCCTGGGATGAAGGCTGTGGAGGCCTAGTCAATGGATATTTTTAGGACTAGATAGATAGCTACTTAATTAGTATAGGTGCAGGGACTATGGAGAGAAGGCAGGAGTGGGGTGAAGCGGGAAAGATAGATCAGCCATGATTGAATGGCGGAGTAGCTGTGATGGGCCGAATGGCCTAATTCTGCTCCTGTCATTGATGAACTTATGAACTAATAACTTAAATGAACATGAAGCCTGCAGTTAAATATCTTTAAAAAATACATCTTCATCATGGCCATTGGTTACAAGGCTAGCATTTATTTGCTATAATTTTTCTTAACCTAGAGGTCACTTCACAGATGCACACGAACGAATTACAATGTTATGGGATTGGAGTCACATATAGGATAGAACTGTAGCTTTCGTTCCTTTAGGGATATTAATGAAACAGTCGTGGTATTATCATAATCCAATAGCATCGTATTCTCTTTTATTGAAACCTGTTCTTATTTCCAATAAGGGTTTTGAATTTCATTTCTTATTATGAAGATGTAAAATAATTGTCAATAGCCTCTGAAAACATCCGTGGGCATCGGATTGCACATGAAACCCATGCAAGTTCAGTGCACTGCCAGCAACATTCTAATTTCCTGTTAACTATGTTTGTAGCATCCACATAATAACTTTCAAAAGGGAACTGGATAAACACTTGGAGAAGAAAAATTATTGCAGAGTTAATGAAAAAAATGTGGTGTGAAGGTGTTAGACTAAACTGACTGCTCTTTAACTCAAAGGTGTAGCGCAAATAGTTAAATAGTTGCATTAAGTATTACAGTGATCTAGTAACTGAGCATATCCCTTGATGATGAATCAGTGGCAGACTGAGGGAGCACTGTTGGTCATTTCCCACTCAGTACCTACTTTACTGTTTCAAGAAGAGAACGTAACTGAGAACTACATATATTTTCCCTCCTCTGGTTGTGTGCAATGTGTGACCTAACTTGTTTGACCATAAGGAAACAAATACACAGAGTTACACTAGAGCTGACATCTAGCAGTTTTCACCCAGCCATGAGAGCTGAGAGAGGTCTCCAGAGTTCAACTTGACCTCTTTCACCAAGGCAACCGCTGGAACCAACATTCATCTGATGAAATTAGTTTAATTTAGCTTAGAGATACAGCGCGGAAACAGGCCTTTTGGCCCACCGAGTCCGCACCGACCCATGATCCCCATACACTATCCTGCACACTAGGGGAAATTTACAATTTTTACCAAAGCCAATTAATCTACAAACCCGTACATCTTTGGAGTATGGGGAAAACCCACGCGGTCAAATGGAGAACATAGAACGCCGTTCAGACAGCACCCGTGGTCAATATCAAATCCGGGTCTCTGGTACTGTGAGGCAGCAACTCTACTACAGCGCCACCATGCAGCAATGTTACAATACCTACCTTCAGCGGCGCTGCAGTACTGCCACTGGCCGTGAGCACGACTTGGCGCCTTTAGAGGGGGGGGGGGCATGATCAAATTGTCGTTTTCTCCTGCCTGTCGGAGTCGAACTTTCTCAGGCCATTCAGCTGCTGCAGAAAAATCGTTCCGACTTCTGTTCTCGGAAGTTTAAAAAAAAAATTGTGGGACAATTTAATCTTTGGAGATAAATAAAAAGCTACTTCTAACGCCGTCAACGCCTACAATGGGACGGATTACACGTAGGGGACAAAACATAAGGTAAGTCGTTTATTTTACATATAAACTTGCTTCTTAGGATGACTTTAATCCAAATTTCATTGGCGAAAGTGTGATTTTGGCCCCATACGAACCGGCCGTGTTTTTCCTGCTGATATTGGGTTCAAATTCACTGCAACCGCAACGTTCCAATCGATCGTGTTCCACAAAAACCCACTCGCAAGATGATTAAAATGCCCATTAATTTACGGGAATTAAACATTAAATTCCTTCCATTTGGCCTATAAATTCATGACAATGAGATTTAAAAATCATGTTATATTGTGAATTCTTGAGTGAATGTTATTTGGGCACTTAGGCTATTTAAAAATGTTAACCTTTTCTTAAGAAATGGATAGATGTTTATATCTAGTAATTGAATTTTGTAATTAGCTACAATTAGATACATAAATACATAGAAAATAGGTGCAGGAGTAGGCCATTCGGCCCTTCGAGCCTGCACCGCCATTCAATATGATCATGGCTGATCATCCAACTCAGTATCCCGTACCTGCCTTCTCTCCATACCCCCTGATCCCATTAGCCACAAGGGCCACATCTAACTCCCTCTTAAATATAGCCAATGAACTGGCCTCAACTACCATCTGTGGCAGAGAGTTCCAGAGATTCACCACTCTCTGTGTGAAAAATGTTTTTCTCATCTCGGTCTTAAAGGATTTCCCCCTTATCCTTAGGCTGTGACCACTTGTCTTGGACTTCCCCAACATTGGGAACAATCTTCCTGCATCTAGCCTGTCGAACCCCTTAAGAATTTTGTAAGTTTCTATAAGATCCCCCCTCAATCTCCTAAATTCTAGTGAGTATAAGCCGAGTCTATCCAGTCTTTCTTCATATGAAAGTCCTGACATCCCAGGAATCAGTCTGGTCCCAGGAATCAGTCTGGTGATTATGAAATTAAATTAGGTAACTAATTAATTATATATGCTTTACTTTCAGGTCATCCAAGTAAGATTGTTTCATATTTGTTTCAGAATGCTTCAATCTATAATAACTGAAAATTTCATTCAGTTCTCTTAATTTTTAAGACATTTATGGGCTTTTGACTGTCCTCGATCACAGCTTTTGAAGTAAGTCAATGGTAAAGCAAGATGCTAATTTCAGAGTATGAAAATTGCCATAACCCTTTTAATACTGAAGATATGAAAGTGAATTAGGTGTCAAATTAAACTTATTTTTATGCTTTATCTGATGGGATAAATTGCAGACTTGAATTTTTAAATCTCAAAATTTTGTAACATTGCGACACCATGCCACCCAGAATGAAATAAGGCACAACCTTCTGAGGCACAAAATCACAGAATGTTTACAGCACAGAGGGGGAGCCATTTGACCCATCAAGTCTGCAACAGTTGTATTTAAGAACAATTCAGTTAATTGCACTCCTTCATCCCCTTCCCTTTGCCCTGCACATTTGTTTCCTAGATACTTATCCAGTTCCACTTCAAATAGTACAGTGCATGTACCTCTGATGATAGCAGCACATTCCTGACACTAACCACTTGGTGGGATGACAGATGGCGTAATGGGCTAAGTGTTCGGCTGGCGACCGGAAGGTAGCCGGTTCGAATCCCGCTTGGAGTGCATACTGTCGTTGTGTCCTTGGGGCAAAACACTTCTCACCCACCTTTGCCTGTGTGTAATGTAATGTAATTATGTGAAGCACTTTGGGGTCAATGCAAATTGACTAAAAATGTGCTATATAAATAAGATTATTATTATTATTATTATTATTGATGAGTAAAACAATTCTTTCACATTACTTTTGTTTCTTTTATCAACTGCCTTCATTCCAGTTCTTGACCCTTCCACCAATGAACACAGTATCTCTCTTCTTATTATCATAGACTCTTATGTCTACAAAGGTCTCTTGGCCCACCTTGCTCATACTAAATATCAAACACCCTTTGGTACCAATTGCAATTTGCAGCATTTGCCAAAAGCCCCCAATGCCAGAGGGAAACATTTCTAACCATTCCTTCAATTTAAAAAAAATTCAATGACCATTGTGTTAAGGGATAAAGTGAAAGACTGTAATGTGTAACTCAGCAGGACAGGCAGCATCTTTGGATAGAAGGCATGTGTGATGTTTCGGGTCGAGACCCTTCTGCAGACGTCTCAACCCAAAATTTCACCCATTCCTTCTCTCCAGAGATGCTGCCTGTCCTGCTGAGTTACTCCAGCATTTTGTGTTTATCTTCGGCTTAAACCAGCATCTGCAGTTCCTTCCCACACAAGACTTTAACGTGTATGGCTTTGCATTCAGAACATGTTGATAGTCCAGGCAAAGTCTGGGCACTGTAACGTTCTTGAACTCAGGACATCCTAAAGCGATTCACAATCAGATCATTTGAAATAAGATGTAATGTAGTGATGGAAGTAGATTGTTCAGGACAAATGTATATCCAAAAGTAGAAAAAAAATAGAGCAGAGGTCAATGCAACACCGCTGCCAAAACTGCTCCCACCAACAGCTTCATACACTGTGTCGGCAGAGGCAGTAAATATCTCTTGCACAGTCCCACCATCCCCACCCAGCCTCCTTAATCTGGGAGTTATCAAAGAGTCATGAAGATAGCAGGGAAAATGTCTGCATTTTTTCACTTTTCTATTTTTATTTGACTTGCTGGTTTTTTTTTTTAACCAAATCAACAGTCCTTTGTTATTTTCTTGTTCAGCTGAGATATGTTACCTCTGTCTCTTTTTCTTATTTAACATCCTTCAAATTAAATGACTGTCCAGTCTCAATTGATAACAAAATTACTGTATTAAATTTGTGTGCACTTTTCACTCTGTCGTGGAGCTGTTCGGGAGGCCTCTTTCCAATATAAAACTGTGAACTTTTTACACATGTGAGGGGAGACAAAAATTTGAGTAATGACCCCTTGGAAACTTTGCAACCGCCACAGGAGAACAATGCATCAACGTTGTATTCTGCTAAATGTGTTAATATCTTGCCAAGAAAGTTTTTGCCGGCAACAGGACTTTCACATAATGAAAATCAATGGAAATACATTTTTGAAATATAATTTTATGCTTAAACGTGGCCAGGTCCAGCTTTGTTTCGACAAACTGTCTTCAGAACGATCTTCCCTCTGGAGTCTGGAACTGAACAGACTGTGAAGAGAAAGACCAATGCGATTTGTGCAGCTGGTGAATTAAACTTGTTACTATGTAAGGTGGGATTCATATCAGGAGTGGAGCTGACTTCAAGCTGTGCTCAGACTGGAAAGCCAGAACAGGAAGCACTTTTTTCTCTCCCATTTTGTCTGTTGTTTTCTGCAGTTCTTTAAATCATCAGTCCTGTTGCATCCCCTGAAACAGGGGCGGCAGGCAGAGGTATCAATTCTCAGGGCTCAACCAGTGGAAAGGGAAATTGGCCAATAGACTGTGTGCAATAAACTCCACACAGCTTAAGAGCCTGTGGGCTTCCCTGCCTTTCTTTCTCATCTGTGTGCTATTATGCTAGCATCTCATCTGAACTTTGTGGAGGCTCCACTCTCAAGAGCCAAGAGTGTTTTATTGCCCTATGTCCCACATATAATAATGAAATTCTTACTTGCAGCAGCCCAATGGAATATGTAAACATAGTACACTGTAAACAACACTCCTCAAAGTAATGACATTTTGATAGGGTCTCAAAATAGATAGCTAAAAACTGTTCTTTCTAAAATGAAAAGGACCTGCATTAAAAAGCATAAATTGGTGTTTCCATCTGGTATTTTGGATGTTGCTCACACCTGGGCACTTTGCATTCACAAGACTTTAACAAGTTCCAGCAAGAGCATCTATTTTTAGAGTATGTTAAATAACTTAGGCAGATTGGAGAGTTATTTCCCAGGTGCAACACTTTCCAAGCGGGACCTTTACAAAGCAAATGATGGAAATGCAGTGTTTCTTTTGCACCAGGAAGTTATGGTTTAAGTCGTCCTTACAAAAGTTGCTATTCTCAGCATTCCTTAGTGAAGAAGCCGATGCAAGGGAAACTTTGCAACCAAGAACCAATAGGGGAGAAATTCATCTCTGTTTGCAAATGTGAAGCATATGAAAGTCAGAATATCAGCCATTGGTTGTACTGAACATTGGCATGCAACATACCCATAATATATACTGTATACTTAAAAATGAAAGTCTTGCCCTTTTGCTTTTATACCTATGCCTTAATATAACCAATGTCCATTATAACCAAGAATATATTTTATGTCCAGCTGAGACATAAGGAAACAGAGAGTGGTGAATCTGTGGAATTCTCTGCCACAGAAGGTAGTTGAGGCCAGTTCATTGGCTATATTTAAGTTGGAGTTAGATGTGACCCTTGTGTCTAAAGGGATCAGGGGGTATGGAGAGAAGGCAGGTACAGGATACTGAGTGGATGATCAGTCATGATCATATTGAATGGCGGTGCAAGCTCGAAGGGCCGAATGGCTTACTCCTGCACCTATTTTCTATGTTTCTATGTTTCTATAAAAAAATTAATCATTAAACAAAACCATTTATAATAACAATTTGAGTCATTAGAGTTATTAGATTAATACAGCCTGGAATTCTAGAGTAACACAATAAACAATAGGCAATAGACAATAGACAATAGGTGCAGGAGTAGGCCATTTGGCTCTTCGAGCCAGCACTGCCATTCAATGTGACCAGGGCTGATCATCCACAATTAATACCCCTTTCCTCCCTTCTCCGCATATCCCGTGACTCCGCTATCTGTAAGAGCTCTATCTAACTCTCTCTTGAAAGCATCGAGAGAACCGGTCTCCAACGCCTTCTGAGAAAGAAAATTCCACAGACTCACAACTTTCTGTGTGAATAAGTTTTTCCTCATCTCCATTCTAAATGGCTTACTCCTTATTCTTAAACTGTGGCCCCTGGTTTTGGACTCCCCCAACATCGGGAACATGTTTTCTGCCTCTAGCATGTCCAAACCTTGAATAATCGTATATGTTTCAATAAGATCCTCTCTCATCCGCCTAAATTCCAGAGTATACAAGCCCATCCGCTCCATTCTATCAACATATGACAGTCCTGCCATCCTGGGAATTAACCTTATGAACCTACACTGCACTCCCTTAATAACAAGAATGTCCTTTCTCAATTTTGGAGACCAAAACTGCACACAATACTCCAGGTGTGGTCTCACTAGAGCCCTGTACAACTGCAGAGGGACCTCTTTGCTCCTATACTCAACTCATCTTGTTATGAAGGCCAACATGCCATTAGCATTCTTCACTGCCTGCTGTAGTTGCATGCTTACTTTCAGCGACTGATGAACAAGGACCCCCAGACCCCGTTGTACATCCCCTTTTCCCAACTTGACACCATTTAGATAATAATCTGCCTTTCTGTTTTTACCACCAAAGTGGATAACCTCACATTTATCCACATTTAAGGGCACGCAACAATGCCTTTAAATCCAGGGACACTTCTGCCTACAGTGCGGCCAGGTCGAACCTGAACAAAGGCATAAAAAAGGCCAAAGACATCCACAGGCAAAGGGTAGAAGAACACTTCAATGCCGTGGACACCAGAAGCATGTGGCAGGGTGTCAGGGACATCACTGACTACAAGAGCAGCCCCGCCTGCCCCCACGGTGATATCACACTGGCCAACGAACTGAACATCTTCTTTGCCCAGTTCGAAACTGGCAACACCACCAGGAGTGGAATAACCCCGGCCATGGCGGAGGGACAGGCCTTAACACTGAGCACTCAGGAGGTACAGTGCGCTCTGCGTAGGATCAATCCACGCAAGGCTGCAGGCCCGGATGGAGTCCAGGGAAGGGTACTAAAGGACTGTGCTGTACAGCTGGCGGAGGTATTCACAAAATCTTCAATCTATCTCTATCTCTGGCAACGATCCCCAAGTGCCTGAAAACAGCCACCATAGTGCCAGTGCCGAAAAAGTCCAAAGTCACCAACCTGAACGACTACCGCCCGGTTGCCCTAACTCCAATCCCAATGAAGTGCTTCGAAAGGCTGGTCCTCTCCCATATCAAATCCAGCATCCCAGCCTCACTGGACTCTCATCAATTTGCATACAGGGCAAATAGATCAACAGAGGATGCCATCTCTCTGGCTCTTCACACTGTCCTGACTCACCTGGACAGACAGACAGGGCACGTACTTGAGGATGCTCTTTGTTGACTATAGCTCTGCATTCAATACAGTCATCCCCAACAAGCTCACCACCAAACTCCACCAGCTAGGCCTCAGCTCGCCGATATGCGATTGGATCCTGAACTTTCTGACGGAGCGACCGCAGGTAGTGAGACTGGGCCCGCACCGGTCCTCCACTATCACCCTGAGCACCGGCACACTACAGGGCTGTGTATTAAGCCCCATGCTCTACTCCCTCTTCACTCACGACTGTGTTCCTGCATTTGACACCAACACCATCGTGAAGTTTGCAGACGACACAACAGTGATTGGGCTGATCACCAACGGTGATGAAACAAAATACAGAGCGGAGGTGCAGAACCTGGCGGACTGGTGCACACGTAACAACTTGTCGCTAAACACCTCCAAGACCAAGGAGTTGATTATTGACTTCAGGAGGTCCCATAATGGAGAATACGCCCCAATCTCCATTTACGGGGAAAGTGTGCGGAGAGTGTCCAGCTTTAAGTTTCTGGGCACTCACATTTCAGAGGACCTCACATGGTCCACCAACACCGCTGCGCTGGTCAAGAAGGCACAGCAACAACTGTTCTTCCTGAGGACATTAAAAAAGACTGGTCTGCCCCAACAGCTGCTGACATCATTCTACCGCTGCACCACAGAGAGCATATTAACGGATGGCATCTCTGTGTGGTATCTCAGCTGCACGGAGGCGGAGAGGAGAGCTCTTCAGCGTGTCGTCCACAGAGCGCAGAGGATCATTGGGACAGAGCTACCAGCCTTGGAGGGCATCTACCACACACGGTGCCTCAGGAAGGCCATCAGCACCCATAAAGACTCATCACACCCCTGTAACGGACTGTTCGAACTACTTCCCTCCGGCAGACGTTACAAGGCCTTCTACGCCCGAACCTCCAGACTCAGAAACAGCTTTATTCCAAGAGCTATAGCGGCTCTGAACCGGCCCTGCTGAGTGCCCCCCACACCCCCCCCGGACTGTCTCCCTCAGATGGTCACGACACACAGCTTATTTATTTATTTTACTTTTTCATACTAAATCTCGTTGCACTGACGTGCAATGACAATAAATTATATTATTATTATTATTAAACTGCAACTGCCATGCATCTGCCCACTCACCCAAACTGTCCAACAATATTAGAGTAACACAGCCTAGGCCCTTTGGCCCAACTTTGGCCAACAAAGATGCCCAATTTAACCTAGTCCCATTTGCCGACATTTGTCTCATATGGCACTGAGTCTTTCCTATCTGTGCACCAAATGTCTTTTAAATGTTGTTACTGTACCCAACTGATCTATCTCCTCCATCAGTTCTTCCATAAACTCACCATCTGCTGAATGAAATGACTAGGGAGCAACTTGGGGCGGCCCTGTGGTGCAGCTAGCAGAGCCATCGTCTCAAGGATCCAGCAACCCTGATCTGCAGTGATGTCTGTGTAGCGTTTGAACAATCACCCTGTGGATTTCCCCGGATGCTCCGATGTCCTCCCACTTCCCACAATCATGTGGATGGTAGATTACTGGGAGATTACCTGGCCACTGTAAATGACACCATGTGTGTAGGTGCGAGGTAGAATCTGGAGAAGAGTTGATGAGACTGAAGGGAGAATAAATTGGATTAGCCTACGATTGGTACCAAAATGGGCAGTTGATGGTTGGAGCACACTCAGTGGGCCAAGGGATCTGTTTCTGTGCTATGTCTCTCTTTGAAAGATCTTCCTTCTCACTTCCCTTCTCAGTGCAGGGCCAGTGCCTATCTCATTCTCCTAGGACTCTCTGGCTCTGAAAAAAATCAGAACAAAGGACATTGAGAGGGATCCTGACCCAGAGTTCATCTGGAAGACTTGGAAGACCTTTTACTGACCACACGAAGGTAACATAATCCTGCTGTCATTCATTCTCCCAACATGTTTAGGCAAAGAAAATGGACCACTTTGTATGTAATGTTATTACTACAGCTTTGCTCAGCCAAAATAGCACACCAATTCCTCTATTCCTCAGAAGATGAAGGAAGTTTGGCATATCTCCAAGAAACTTCTACAGATACACTGTAGAAAACATCCTATTTGGGATGCAAGACTTCTTGGTTTGGCAATGACTTTATCCAATACTGCAAACTGCAGAGTTGTGGTATGGACCAGTCCATCACACAAGCTAGCCTCTCCCCCCACCCCTCCCCCCCAAACAACTGAGTCTACACATGCTGGCTTGGGAAATGAGCAACATAATTAAGGATCTTTTTCACCCTGATCATTCCATCTTCTCCCCTCTCCCATCGGAAGATACAGAAGATTGAAACAAATGCAAACAGATTCAGGTATAGCTCATTCCCTGCTGGTATCACTTTACTGAATAGACCTCCCATAAGCTACTGTATAGTCCTTATCTTCTAACCTACGGTACCTTGTCGCAAACCATGGATTTCTTTCTCTGTAATGTAACGTTAATAATGCTGTAACACTATATTCTGCACTCAGGTATTTTTCGCTTTGCACTACCTGTTGTACCTGTGTATGACTTGGCTGTACTCGTGTATAGTATGATTTGACCTGATAGCATGCAAACAAAGTTTTTCACTGTATCTCGGTATACATGACAAAAATAAACCAATACCAGTAATGATGGTTTTAGTGCTCAGCCCTGTAGTTTTCCCATTGTTCTCTTTGTTTTTATAACATAATCGGTTCTCCAGAACTCAGGTGTGTTCTTGACAACACCTCTGCTCACTAACTCCTGTATCTCCAAATTGTTTCTAAATGGCCCCCAAGATATTGAACACACCTAACCAACAATTCAACAAGTTTCCCATGGCAGCGCATCATTGCGTAAATTGACTTTACCTCATGGTAGGATATTGCACATGCTTCCTTGATAAGTAGTTAGCATTTTCTTTGTTGTGAGCAAGAATGATGAAAAGGGAACATTGTAAGTAATATATAAGAGTTTCCAGTTTATGATTGTTGCAGTCCATTTTAGTACAGACAGTTGAATGACTAGCTGTAAAACAACATCCAGGTAGTAAGAGGAAACTGACATTGATCATTGATCATCAACACCAGATGCGTACCATTTCACCGTCAAGACCCATTGAACAAAAGGAAAGCACATTTGCACAGGGAAAGTCAAAGGACAAGCCATCCAAAGCCACCCCTACGGATCTCTCAGTAGACCATTACAGAATAGTATTGGCACAGACCTTTCCATGCTATTGTTAGGCACACTACATAGTACAATGAGTCTGGACCTGAGAATGAGACAGCAAGAACACTGTCAAAATAGAAGGAAGAAGCCATTTTTGTTTGGCACACTGACAATTCCCCAATAATTGGACCTATTTTTTCTTCCTTTCCCTCACAACGATTTTGCGGATCAGAAAATAGCGCGGGCATGTGTATGGCATTTTGTTTTGTAAAACGTACATACATAAGTGTAGTATGTTTGTCTTGTGAGGGTGCAACGGGTTTACATTTAAAAGCTGTGCACATATATGTTTAGATATGATTTACCAGTACAGGCATGAGTAATTGCATGTGAAACCAAGTGACAAATGTGCATGCATTAAAAGGTATGCCACAATGTGGGTACATTTTTATCAGTGTTAAATCTGAAGAATATGTAGCTGGTACCAGTCTGGTTGTATAGTGAATTATAGATGTATCATTGTATGTTGTGTCTGGTCATATGGTTCTCTTCCATGGATTTATGCATGAATCTACATGTTTATTTGACACATGAGTAGGATTTGTGGATGTCTAAGCTTGCATTGAGTTGAATGAACTGTGTCTTCTTTTAGCTGCCCTTTAGTTGTATTTTATTCTGAAATAAATGAAAACTGCAGTTCTCCTCTCCCACTGAGAAAAATGCAGTTCAGTTTTCATTCCTGTTTTGATTTACTGCCCTTCCACTGTCAGTTCTCAGATTTATTTTCCAGGATTTGTTCTGACTCTGTATCTCACTGTAGCCCTCATGTGGAGATCGCTCCAAGCGTTTCTCACATTTCTGCATTTCCTTATTCTCTTCCATCTGTTCCACATAAACAGATTTCACACTACAACTGCTGTTCCTGTATTTATTTTTTGTCTCATTGCCATCTGAAAGCAGAACTCTGTATGCAGAAAGTTTAACCAAATGACTCCATTATCCCTTATCCTTTGGCAAGTAGAAATGGTTGAGTTAGAGGATTAACGTTCCTTACTAAAAGTTCTCTAGGGGCTTGGAATGTCCTGCAGGATCTAATTACATACAACAGAACCGAGGAAAAAAATCCTGTCAAATCCCCAAACTTTATTTCTGCAGCTCATGTAGAAATAAAAGCCTGAATATTAAATTGCAGATTCCTGTAGAATTTTTTTTTAAAGTTTCACAAATCTGATGTTTATGTTTTAAAAACTCTCTCAGGAGATTTATTTTTTGATATAATGCAAAATCTTGATCAAATTTTACTAAAAACAGATACATAACATTTCTGACCTCCATTTTATGATTTTCTACTAAGTATACAATCACATTAATATTTTAATTTTAATTGGAAATGAAGTAGATTTAGCTTCTTATTTTAAGATTCACTGTAATTTCCTCACGAGTCAGAGCAAGGAGATATTTAATAAAGTATAATATACACATTCACAGACAACATTAAAAAAAATACAGAATTTGAATTTAACAATTTCTCATTCATATGATGTTTTTCATAATCCAAATTTCACTTCTACCCTGAAGGCAGTGATTCATTCTTGGGTGCAATTCCAAAAAAGCACTGGCAGCTCTCCATTATTTTGCCCAGGTGACCATTCTTCATTTGTGAGCCTAAACAGTCAATGCTGGCAATCTATTCAGCAGCAGATATCACAGCTGAGCCCAATCCTGTCTTTAGCCAATAAGTAAAAGCATTCACTTCCTCACGGAGGGTCACTAAACTGTGAACAGAACACAAACTTAGATGTATTTCTCCCTCCCTCTCCCTGGGGTGGCAGGAGGGATGCTGAAATCTGTTGTGACATTGTGACTGATGCTCAGGATGCAAACATTCAGCTCTGCACAGAATAGGGACTCGTTCCAGGATCTTCCCACATTTTGTGGTTCTGCACCAGGCAGCAAAGTAAATTTACTGCTCAGCCATTGGGATATCTGTTTTAAAGGTACAACTACATCATCAATGGGTGACCAGAACTCTCCATTTTTCCCAGCTGGATACATTTTGTTTGAGGGAAAATGTACGTTTCTCCAAGCAGCTGTTGGAATACTCCAATAAAGAAAAACAATTTCTTGGAATCAGTAACAAAATGATTTATGTCTTCCCAGGGTGGGATGAAATATGAACTGGACCTCAATAACATGTGTCTCCTCGTAGTTTAGATCTCTGCGAATCCTTGACTGAAAGTTGCCTATCTTGTTCAAAACAACTTAGCATATCAACATCTAAAAATAGTGGATTCAAAAATAATAATTAGAAAGGTGGTGTATAAAGATACTAAAAAGGCTGGATGTATTACAGAGAGCAGTAGTTTAAAATGTATAGTCAACCACTGGATGAAGACACCAGCTCACACTACTATCAGTAACATTGAAATTGTCGATAATTGTTTAGATCAGGACGGCCAGGTTCGATTTGCAAACGGAAATGAGTTAACTAGTCCCATTGGGGTGGACTGAAGATGTGCAAAGCTGAATAAAAACAGCCAGAATTCCCATTTCAAACATTCCATATGTTTGCTTTCCACTCAACACCTGCTAAACCTGGTTATATTTGAGTTTCAACACTCTCTGGACACAAGCTCTGTACATCTATGCTGTCCATTTCAGTAGCTCCTCATGATATCTTGCCTTCTATTTCTGGTTCACAGTTATTGTGCAGGGGCAAATCTAAGGACATTTCAATTCACAACATAATCCTCTATGGAGATGACTAGAGATTTCAAGGCTGGATTCCTAAATGAATTTGTTTTCTACTGCTCCTTTAACAAATAACAAACACAAATTCAGTTAGGTCCTGCCAGAAGTGGTAGATTATGTAAACCTCATTTAATACGGACCATTATTTAACTATCACAATAAGAATTTTTACTTATGCTGAAACCTGATCAAATACATTGGGAGGCATCTGTGTATGACTTCATGGACACTTTCCATGTTACAAATGTGCATTTTTGCATCTGTAAAAATAATAAACACGGGTTGAAAAACAATTTTCTGGCAACTAATGGTCTCTCCCCTATTATACGGACAAAATAAGGAGAGCTCAGTTGAAATTCCCCTAGCGGCCACAGGATGCAGTGTGAATGGCAAGCACTCTTATGGGTCCTGTTGCCTCCATCACAAGAAAGTTATTTGTTTACATCTAAACATTAAATTCCCTCCTTGGCCTTGTCTAATTGTATCTCTGCCCACACACACCACCTAACAATCCCTCCTTCCACCATTCTGTTCAATGTTTCTCTACCCTCTGTAACTCTGAACTTCCTGTCAAGCCTTCTCTAATGTACAGGGCACCTTTAAAACACTGCTTCCCAAATCTCTTTTCAACTATGCTCTTAATCTTCTCTCCTAACGCAAAAACAATACAGTAGACTCCCATTTTAATGGATCACTTTATGACGGATTTCAGATATAGTGGACGGACCTGCCGACCCATCCCCGGTTCACATCATCTCCCCGGCTGTCTAAAGCCTAGCCTTCTGACCCCATTCCTGACTCGCAAGGTGCACTAGCGAGCCCTTCTTCATCCACTGCACAGTTTGGCTCACGTTGCAGCGCTTTCTTTGGGTTGCTGCCACCGACTAAAGCACGTGATCACCATGGGGCTCTCTCCCTCTCACCTGCTGCTGTTTCTTGCTGTCAGTGGTGGCTTTGTCAACCTCTGCCACCAGCATCTCCCATCGCTCTGACCAGCTGGCCTAGTGTCCCTCGTCCCCCCCCCCCCCCCCCCCACCCCCCTCCCTCCCTCCACCATTGCTGCTGCCTCCTTCTCCACTGGAGTTGCCAACAAACTCCACCTTGGAAACAACAGCAGGTGAGAGGGAAGAAAGCCCCATGGTGTCCAAGCTTTAGTCGGTGGTGGTGGACTGAAGAAAGCGCTGTCGCCAGAGGATACATCGTAAGCAGCACCAACCGTTTCACCGGACCGTGCAGTGGGTGAAGAAGGGCTCTATGATGCACCATGCGAATTGGAAGTGGGGCTGGAAGCCAGGGCTCTAAATATCCAGAGAGACGTTGGGAGCCAGGGTTAGGTTGGTGGGTCAATCTATTCACATTAAAGGGCCTGGCCCACTGATGCGACCTTTCAGCGACTGTCTTCGACCTTCAAGCTCGAGGGCACTGAAAAACCTCAAGCTGGATAGACCGATGAAACCGCGAGCCGGATCAACCGACCACACGCACACGCACACACACACACACACACACACACACACACACACACACACACACACACGTACACAATGTACGGTAAGTCCTTTGGAGAGCGCGGGGTGGGAGGTGAGAGAACGGGAGAAAGGGGGAGAGAAGGGGGGAGAAGGAGTGGAGACACTTTTAAGACCCCATTCCACTGCACTACGAGTTTAAAAGAAACATACCGATCAATTTTTACTCGCGTAAAATTTTTCAACATGTTGAAAAGTTTTCCTCGACCAAACTGAGACCGCGAGTATGCGGGAACTTCCCTCCCAGTGACCTCATAGGACCTCCTCGGACCACGTGTCGACCATGCTGCGAGTTTGAATCGAGGGCAAACTCTTCTAAACTCGCAGATTAGGTCACCGCTGTGGGACAGCCCCTTCTGTTTACATTTTATATTTGTTTTATCTATGTTTCTGACACTCCACGGTGCTTCAGAGACACAGGAGGGCAGTAGCGGGCCAAGGGCCTATTGTCATTTCATTATCACTTGACCTCTGTTGGTCTGGAAAAATGGATAATCCCGAAAGACTCTGGAACCAGGGGTGCTAGAAAATCTGTGTTCCACCTGTACAAGAATTTCATAGATAACTGTGGTATTGGTATTGGCTTATTATTGCCACGTGTACCGAAATACAGCAACAAAATTGTCATGTGTACTAACCATGCAGACCATACCAGATACATTCGTGCAAATGTGAAAATAAACAGAGTGCAGAAACGGTTAGTCTAAGGTACCAAAATCTTTTTAAGAGATCAGTCTAAAGAAGGGTCTCAACCCGACACGTCACCCATTCCTTCTCTTCAGAGATGTTGCCTGACCCGTTGAGTTACTCCAGCATTTTGTGTCTAAAATCTTTTTAAATCTGTCTATCTTATTAGTTAGAAATTTGCATTGAGGTAAATTATTTTAAAGTGCTGTTTGAAATAAATATTGTTTACCTTACCCTTCACGAAGGATAAAAGAAACCACACCTGTTCTCACACTTAACACATTGTATGGCTGAAGCAGCTTTCCAGGTGAGTCTTCGCCATGGTATAATTTTTAAGTTCTGACATGATGGCATGTTCCTGTACTTAAAGATTTCTTCCTCCAATTTCATTCTCAGTTACATTTTCATTAAGCAAACTGATGTCTGGATTTCAGTGTAATCAAGGCTGTTGAGTACAACAATGCAGCCTCTGTCTCCGTTCATCATTATGGTGAAGAGATTCAAAATAGAACAGAGGCAAATTAAGATGATCTTGAATGAACCAAATTACTTTTTAATTCCTCTTACCTCTTGCCAACATAGCTGGGAGAGAAAGAATCCTATTTGTTCCATATTCCTTGGGTTATTGTAAGTGTCAATGGATATTCTCAATGTTTTATGCTTGAATCTGTGATCCTGGAGACTTTTACTGTCTTTGCATTCTTCCCAAAGAATGTTTCTTTCACTTTCATAAAAGTTTGGTTTGGTTGGTAGACATTGAAAGAATGTCTACCAACATTCTGCCTTGACATCTTCATCAACTGTTTTAACACAAAAAAAGAAAGCTGAGAATGTAAGAAAAAAAATTCTTTGCCTGGAGTTTGGCAGTCGTTTCAGGGCTTATTGACTTGGATTTGTTAAATCACCCATCATTTCTTCAGGCTACAACATTACTGAGCCCTTGCTACTGACACTGTGCCATTGCAGAAATATGGCTGCTGAGAATACGAATAAATTATACTCAGTTCTCAGTTAAACGACTATCACAGTTGAAAGCATGAAAGGAGCACAAGGTTAGTAAAAATATCAGTTTTTTCAGAGATCATACAAGATTAAATACTAGTTATTTTGTATTTATTACATATGTTTACAATGGTATATTAAAATACATCGTTCTCTCCAATTAACAAAAACATGATTTATTTGGTTCATAAATGTGGGAGTGGCGGCGCCTAACGGCAGCGGCTCGACTACAGTCGTCTGTCTTTTTTTATTTTTGTCTTGTTAAATGTCTGTCTTGAGTTAGTTTTTATTATTTTTAGCTGTGTATATGTGGAGGGTGGTGGGGGGGCCTGTGGGGGAAACCGTTTTAAATCTCTTCCCTGTGCGGAGACCCGATTATTCCCTGTCGGGGCTCGGATGTCGTTGGGCCTAACATCGTGGAGCCGGCGGCGACCTCCGGCCGGGACTAACCTGGGGGCTCCAGTTGCAGAGCCTGCGGAACTGACATCACGGAGCTGGCCAATTTCGGAGCGGGAAGAGCTGTGGTGGCGTGCGGCTGCGACTCGACTTTGGAGTTCGGAGGCACCGGCCGCAGACCCGGTGGACGGGAACATCGGGAGCTCCAAGTCCCTGGTGGGAGACCGCTTTTCCGAGCTCCGCAACGGCGACTTCTGCCGCTGGAATCGCGGGTTTAAAGGACATGGAGCCGGGGCCTAACATCGCCCGGCGTGGCTTAAACGGCCTCAGGACTTACCATCGCCCGCCGGGGGCTTTAACATCGGAGCCCCGGTTCGCCTCGACACTGCAGTTGGACTGCTGGACCATGGGAGAAGGAACAAAGGGTAGAGATAAAGACTTTGCCTTCCACCACAGTGAGGAGATGTTGGAGACTCACTGTGATGGATGTTTATGTAAACTATGTTTAGTGTGGGTCTTGGATTGTTTTGTAATGTAAAAAACTGTAGAAATTATATTTCGTTCAAACCTAGGTTTGAATGACAATAAATGCATTCTATTCTATAATTGGTTCAACCTCTTTTTTTACATTGACGATACTTGCCCCGATAATTTATATTTGGCGGTAAGAAAGTTGAATGATGATCTGTAATTCATTCAACCAAAATGAATCTTAGTACTTGCTGAAGGGTCAGTTATATTGCAAAATGTCCATACTCAAACTTGTCACTGCACCTCTATCGAATAGGGATGCTATTGTGTTCAAATATTAATGATCAGTGATCAACCAGAATCTGGCAAACTACAATTTAAAATAAAACTTAGATATGTTGTTGGTATTGCTTTTGTGTTCTCAAACCAAATAAACAAGGGTTGAATTTTTACCCTTGTGAGGTTATAAAACTAATGAAATAAGCTGGCTGCGGCTCTTAAAGGTATCCCAATTTCCTTTCCCCATTAAGACATTAGATTTTCCTTGTTTTTATAGAAAACTGTTTTTTTTTGTGTCATCTTCACTTTTAACAGAATTCACCATAAAATAATCCAACTGAGTTGACACAGATAATGGATCCCATCCTGAGTTTTACAATACTATGGTTTAAAACCTTTAATTGGCCGCTCTTATCTCCAGCCAGCTTTTTACCAAGCTGCAACATTTGCTATAATATCCAGGCATCTCAATTCCACCTTTATCTGCCCAGAGACACCCCAATAGGCATCCTTTAAAAATGCACATCCAAAACACCTTCTGCGTTTCCTATTATTAATACCATGTCATTCCTGTTATTGATGCAGTGTCTTTCTGTTGTCAGTGTTACATTTTCTGGACACGGCTTTCTCCTGGCTGTCCAATTAATATATTTTGCTGAGCACTAATATTGTCAAATGCTGTTCGAAGTTTACTATTAATAAAATACTGGATGGAGTCACTGAGACCCCTTGACATTATGTGTCCTTTCCCCCACTCCTGAACAGAGTCACAACCTTAATAACTTTGCCATTTTCACACAAAATGTCCACATGTAAGAACTGTTGAAAGCTCAATTTATTTGAGGAACTATACAGCAGAGAATAGCCAAAGTAGAAACCACTGATTTTATATTGAAAATTCATAAATTATATTAATGTCATAGATGTAACAAAACTTACGCTTTCCAGTCATAACACACAAAAACAGTTGTTATGTGTGAAATATCACACAAACGTATGTTCTTTTCTACATTCTGGTGTCACTGAAAGCAGTTTTAAAAGAGTAGCAGCTAATGGTCTCTATCCCCATGAGAACTGTTTATGAAATTAGATGACAAAAAGCAAAAGTATTTTTTCCCCAATAAAAAAAAACATTGGATCCTTGTGGATGCCTCAATTGGTCCTCTCCTACTGCCAGTGATTTATGAGATGATAATCTGTGACAAAGTACCATTTGTGTTTTACAGACCATCACTGTGACCTTTCTGGAGATAAACAAAATGATCACGATGACTTTCATAGAGCAAAAGCATGATGCATTAGAGAAAACCCAACTCATTAAACAGACCTGACAGTGCCCGTATTCAACTAACGAAGAGAAATTCACCTGCAGATGTGTTATACTTTCCCTGAAACACCTTCATCATAAATTATTGCAGGATATCTCAGTCAGTGGGCATGCTTTGGAAGATTGTTATACGATCTATGATGTGCTAAATAGGCAGAATATAGTTTGATTTACTGGGTTAACTGACTCATATAACATAGAGAAAACTTCAGAGTTTAATGTGCCAATGGTTAGCTTTCTAATCGATGTTTTGCATCTCAATGTCAAATAATTGCTCTCCACGTTTTGTCATTTTAGTTTAGTTTAGTTTAGTTTAGATATACTGTGCGGAAACAGGCCCTTTGGCCCTGATTCTGCACTGATTAGCGATCCCCGCATATTAACAATATACACACTAGGGACAATTTTTACGTTTACCAAGCCAACTAACCTACAAACCTGTACGCCTTTGGAGTGTGGGACGAAACCGAAGATCTCATAGAAAACCCACACAGTCAAGGGGAGAACATACAAACTCCGTACAGACATCATGCGTAGTCGGGATCGAACCTGAGTCTCTGGTGCTGCAAGCTCTGTAAGGCAGCAACTCGCTCTACAGCTATGCCACCGTGCCGCCCATATTTGTTTTTAACTTTTCTATGACAGAGCCCAGTTCCACATATAGGTGATGGACAGAGATGCTGCTAGGTTATTACATCGAATCTCAATCCTGGCCACACACATATTCTTTCCAACAGAAAAATCACTGACTATCCCTTAGAACTTGGATCATCAGTTGTTCAGCACGGACTAATATTGGAATCTAGAGCATCTTGGTGCTTGAAGCCCGGTACCAGTTCAGGTAATGTAGTTACCCCAGTACTTGGGAATTAAATCTTTACTCGACATTATAAAATTGACTTGGCAACCACCCATTTGCTATCTGTGAACTAAAGTTATAAAATTATGGTTTAATTCATATGTAAGATAATGCAGCTCTTCTAGTGAGCCTTTAAAATTTCAGATCTGCAACTATCAGAATTAATATATTCATATCTCTAAAACACACCTAATGCCTTCATTCTGCCAGATGTATGTTCACAGCGGTGCTTAGATGGCTAATCAGTATTTCTCTCCGTCAAATAGGTGTTCTAGTTGAAATACTGGTTTGCAAACACAAAAATCTTCCAAAATTAACTCTTTAGTTACATATATCAAGTCCTAAGTATTAAGATTCAAATCCAGACTTTTGATTCAATGCCAGAGAAAAAAACTATAAAACACAATCAGAAACAATACTTCAGATACATCCAAAATAAACAATCTATAACGTAACCACATTAAACCAACTCACATCTGTTTCTCATCTTCATAGGATGACCAGATTCAAGATCTCTCCTCCATCCCCCCAAAACTGGCCTACAAATATTTTACCATTTCTCTGTGCATGTATACACATTCAAATAATGTCCTGGTTTATTAAAGAGGTAGCACCCACCACTTCTATCTTTTACCTTTCCCTTTCTCTGGCAGTAAGCTTTCCCGTTCTCTTTCCTTTTCCTTGCCCCAAACTTAGTGTAGGATGATAGAGGTCCTTTCAACCTGACAGGATTATTATTGGCATCAGCTTCCATCTGCATCAACCCTTCTTCTCTAACAGTGTTTCATGGTATACAGCAATCTGCATTCAATTTTGAGATCCCTTTTGAAGTGTACTGTAAGATTGCACCAAATTTATTCAGGTCTATCAAACAAGAGAATTCCTAGGGTTTGTTCCACGGTGTGTGAACCTTATATCTAGCTATGGAAGGTGTTTGTGAAATCAAGACTAAATTTATGGCACAGACTTGATTATCAGTTAGTACAAATCGTGAAAAGTATTTTGGGCAGATTCAGGAGGCTGGTGGATGTAGGTAATTGTTTCTCGCCATAACTTCTTACATGAAGTGAATTGGCCTGCTTCAATTCAATTTCAGAAATAGCATCTCGTGAATTATCATTTCCAATATGTACCAGCTTGATGGAAACTGGTACATTTTGGGAATGATAATTCAAGAGATGCTCTTTCTGAAATTTAGTTCAAGTGGTAACAGGGGAGAACCAGTTTTATTATTTACTAGACTAAGTGGGACCCGTTGGGTCCCAGGTTCACACGGGAGGGCTGGTCCCCCGACACAATATTCCACCTCTCCGCCAATTCCAATATTGGTGGCCAGTGTGGGGGGGGCTTTCTGGAGCGCTGGTATGGGTGTTGTTGGCTGCAGGGACTACTGGTCTCCAGAAGGCTAGTATGGACATTGTGGGCCAAATGGATTCTTGGGGTGGCAGCTCAGTCCCCCAAGCCTGGTGTGCTGGCAGCTCACTCACGGCTGGTGGGCTGGCAGTTGACTCATGGCTATTCCTTGAAATTCCATTTCAAGCAGCGTGCAAGGCCACCAAATTCAAATCCATTTTCCTAACATTTCAAGCAGGGTGCAAGGCCACCAAATTCAAGTGCAGTTTCTTACCTCTTCGAGTAGGGTGCAAGGCCACAACATTCAAGTGCAGTTTCATACCACTTCAAGCAGGGTGCAAGGCCACCAGATTCAAGTGCAGTTTCATACCATTTCAAAGAGGATGCAAGGCCACCATTTTCAAATGCAGTTTCATACCATTTCATGCAGGGTGCAACAACACCACATTCAAATGCTGTTTCATACCATTTCATGCAGGGTGCAAGGCCACCACATTCAAATGCAGTTTCATACCATTTCAAGCAGGGTGAAACCACACAAAACACTACACTCATAGTTCAGTAGACATTCAGTGTGTTCAGTTGATTCACAGCTCAGACAGAGTCGTGACCTCTCCCTCCATCATGCAGAGACTGAGCCACACCCACACTTCTGAGTATTATTATCCCTCCCCCCCCCCACCGGAAAAGGTGTGGCATTTGTGGCGTGATTCACAGGAGAGAGATTCTCACCATTTAAAAAACTCTAATAACACTTTTATTTTTAATTGATGGGAAGAATCCTCTGCACCTGATGAGCGGAGGGGGACTGATTAAGATGGCCAAAAATCACAGCCGTAAATGATAGCGTTTTATCTAAAATCAATATAGTGCAAACAGGAAGTTGTCAAGTTTAGACAAACAACCATTTGCAGTGCCTTTTCACTTCAACCCAAAACCCCCAAGCAACCCTTTGCAGTGCCTTTTCACATCACCCCAAAACCCCCAAACAACCCTTTGCAGTACCTTTTTACTTCAGCCCAAACCCCCCAAACAACCACTTGCAGGGCCTTTTTACTTCAACCCAAACCCCCCAAACAACCATTTGCAGTGCCTTTTTACTTCAACACAAAACCCCCAAACAACCATTTGCAGTGCCTTTTACTTCAACCCAAACCCCCAAACAACCATTTGCAATGCCTTTTTACTTCAACCCAAACCCCCCAAACAACCATTTGCAGTGCCTTTTTACTTCAAACCAACCATATTTTCATTTTCAAACCACATTAAGGGCACTCACAGTTGAGTAGACATGTGTTCAGTGTTATTCAGAGCTCAGAGAGACGTGACCCTCTCACTTCCTACATCTTGCAGGGACTGAGTGAGGCACACCACTTCCGGGTTTTATAGTCCCTCGCCCCTCCCACCAGCAGGGGCAGCCGAGAGAATGGCAAAATGTTTTAAAACATTAATATCTCTCTGATTTTTCATCGATGGGAAAAATCCTCCAGTCCAGTCCGGCGGAGGGGGGCTCTGAGCAAGGTGGCCAAAAATGATGGCCGTAAGTGGCGACGTTCTCTCGGAAATCACAACGCAGTGAGTCAAAAACACTAGACAATAATTTAAAGATCAATTCTGAATTTATTTTTCAACAGTCAATATCTCTCAACACACATTATAGGATAAGGATAACGAGGGATAAAATTGGTCCATTAGAGAGTCAGAGTGGACAGCTATCTGCAGAGCCAAAAGAGATGGGGGAGATGTTGAACAATTGAACAATTTATTTTCTTCAGTATTCACCAAGGGGAAGGATATTGAATTATGTGAGATAAGGGAAACAAGTAGAGTAGCTAAGGAAACTATGAGATTCAAGGAAGAGGAAGTACTGACACTTTTGAAAAATATAAAAGTGGATAAGTCTCCAGGTCCGGACAGGATATTTCCTAGGACATTGAGGGACGTTAGTGTAGAAATAGCAGGGGCTGTGACAGAAATATTTCAAATGTCATTAGAAACGGGAATAGTGCCGGAGGATTGGCATACTGCGCATGTTGTTCCATTGTTTAAAAAGGGTTCTAAGAGTAAATCTAGCAATTATAGACCTGTTAGTTTGACGTCAGTGGTGGGCAAATCAATGGAAAGGATACTTAGAGATAATATATATAAGCATCTGGATAAACAGGGTCTGATTAGGAACAGTCAACATGGATTTGTGCCTGGAAGGTCATGTTTGACTAATCTTCTTGAATTTTTTGAAGAGGTTAGGAAATTGATGAAGGTAAAGCAGTGGATGTTGTATATATGGACTTCAGTAAGGCCTTTGACAAGGTTCCTCATGGAAGGTTGGTTAAGAAGGTTCAATTGTTGGGTATTAATGGTGGAGTAGCAAGATGGATTCAACAGTGGCTGAATGGGAGATGCCAGAGAGTAATGGTGGGTGGCTGTTTGTCAGGTTGGAGGCCAGTGACTAGTGGTGTGCCTCAGGGATCTGTGTTGGGTCCACTGTTGTTTGTCATGTACATCAATGATCTGGATGATGGTGTGGTAAATTGAATTAGTTAGTATGCAGATGATACCAAGATAGGTGGTGTTGTGGATAATGAAGTAGATTTTCATAGTCTATAGAGAGATTTAGGTCAGTTGGAAGAGTGGGCTGAAATATGGCAGATGGAGTTTAATGCTGATAAGTGTGAGGTGCTACATCTTGGCAGGACAAATCAAAATAGGACGTACATTGTAAATGATATGGGGATTGAGGAATGCAGTTGAACAGAGGGATCTAGGAAAAACTGTGCACAGTTCCCTGAAGGTGGAATCTCATGTAGATAGGGTGGTAAAGAAAGCTTTTGGTGTGCTGGCCTTTATAAATCAGAGCATTGAGTATAGAAGTTGGGATGTAATGTTAAAATTGTACAAGGCATTGGTCAGGCCAATTCCTGGAGTATGGTGTACAATTTTGGTTGCCTAATTATAGGAAGGATGTCAACAAAATAGAGAGAGTACAGAGGAGATTTACGAGAATGTTGCCTGGGTTTCAGCAACTAAGCTACAGAGAAAGGTTGAACAAGTTAGGTCTTTATTCTTTGGAGCGCAGAAGGTTAAGGGGGGACTTGATAGAGGTCGTTAAAATGATGAGAGGGATAGACAGAGTTGATGTGGATACGCTTTTCCCACTGAGAGTACGGAAGATTCAAACAAGAGGACATGACTTAATAATTAAGGGACAGAAGTTTATGGGTAACATGAGGGGGAACTTCTTTACTCAGAGAGTGGTAGCTGTGTGGAATGAGCTTCCAGTGAAGGTGGTGGAAGCAGGTTCGATTTTATCATTTAAAAATAAATTGGATAGTTATATGAACGGGAAAGGAATGGAGGGTTATGGTCTGAGTGCAGGTAGATGGGACTAGGGGAGAATACGTGTTCGGCACGGACTAGAAGGGCCGAGATGGCCTGTTTCCATGCTGTGATTGTTATATGGTTATATGGTTATATGATATATGCATCCATAATAAATCATTATGAAAATTTAAGAATAATAATAAGCTTTATAGGCAAGTGTGATTCGTGTAAACACTCTACTGTATTCTCTCAGTTTGTTTGGCTCTATTGTATCTATTCAGATTATGACATTTCCACACCAGGGCTTATAGGATGTTTTCCCGTTTCCTTAACTATGGCTAGGTCTGTACCTTAGCTGAGAGGATTCACAATTGTGTCTGTTCCTTTCCCACATTTCTGTTCTCACCACTACTGCTCTCACCCACAGCAAATATCAGATTCCTTTTGTCTTATCTCCCACTCCACCAGCTTCCATATTCAAGCGATCCACCTCTGTTATTTTGCCAGATTCAATGTGATGCTACTCATTTCCACTTTCAGCAGCCTCTGCGACTCTCTGGGTCATTCTTCTATCTCCATTAATACTGAATCCTTTCTCACAGCACTTTAACATGCAATCACAATGGATCCAACACCAATCCTTTTAACTATTCTTGTTCCACCATCCAGGGACTCTAACAGCCCTTACATCTTTGCAGTTGCCACCAAAGGCACAGCAGAAGTGCCTCCTGCCTGATTCTGATTAACAGAAATTATCTATTTTCTCAATCTCACTGCTGATCCCCAACCCAACTTATTACCCAACTTCCTCTCCCTCGTTAAAATATCCCTTGACTCTGGTACCTTCTGTTTTCTCCTGGCAAACTCATGTGTGGTATAATTCTTAAACAACCTATAAACTCACTGTTCATGTTGTTTTTACGCTGTACACTCAATGGCGAGAACATCACCAACCATCTATGTCCCGTACACTCCCCTGGCATGCCCCAGCATTGCAGCTTTGCTTCACACTTCCCTCCAAAGTATATGCTCACTCTAGTAGAAAACCCTTGCAGAGCATAATGCTAATGTAGATTTTCTAATTAGCATTAATACTGATTCGAATTTCATGAAATGTTACTTCTGAGCGAATTCCCAGGTCAACAACTGTACTACTGTTGCTTTCCATCACCAGCTCTGTATAAATTGTGATGACAATCAAATGTCATCATAAAGCCTTTTCTTTGAAACCTGATTTATTGCTCCTACACCTGTGTTTTGCTGGGATTATGCCTTAGATGGTAATGTCATTATGTCAGTGATTCTTCAACATCGCTCCGATTACCAATATTATTCCAACTTCTCATCTTTCCTTCCTTGCCTAGATGTCAAAACTTTGCTTGTCCCTGCTGTGGGCCTTGAGTTTTTCTATGTCAAAAGGCATTGCATAAATTCAAGTTGTAACAGTAAACCCTACCCACCCACCCTCTCACCATCCGGTAAACTCAGTAACTCAATTCTCCATAGATGGAAAGCCAGATAGAAGGTGGGATTATAATATTGTAAAGGAGTATGAAGAAGGGTCCTGACCTGAAACATCACCTGCTCTATCCCTCCACAGATGCAAGTTGTCCTGCTGAGTTCCCCCAGCACTTTGTTTTTTGCTTATAAAATTGTAATGCCTATTTACTTACATGGGATCATTCATTTGAAAGGTCATTTGGATTAACTTTTCATCTGAAAGATAATTCCTGAGGTTCTACATTGGATTGCGAGCCTTAACCTTGAACTCAATTATTTGGCAAGGATCTATAGGTGTTCTAATTCAGAGGCAAAAGTGTTACCATTAAGCCAAGGGAAAGAATGAGCCTTATCAGATTTTCAATAACAATATTAAATTCTTGAGTTGCTTATATACTTTTACCATCTAATGCCGTGCATACCCTGTCCGTGATTTGGAAGCAGGTCCTGTTCTACAATTCCTCTCCTTTCCTGGATACACACAAAACAGCAATGCATCATTTTCTATCGGGGGCAGAGGCAATGGTGGTCCCAAAAATGTCAGTATACCCACATTTGAAAAATATGTAGCATTGATATTTAAATATTTTCCATTATCATTGCTGAGGATAATTAGTGATTGGGATATGAAAGGTAATATTAACCATAGATCACTGTCAGATCATTGTCAAAATCATTGGATAAAATAAAGAGTCTGTTAAGTTTTTAATAAATAAGGCCTTTTATGTCATCCTTAATTAAAAAGGTCCATTAGGTTTATTAACCAGGTGGAGCTGTGCCAGCGGGGAAAAGTGGTGTTATGCCGACCTCTAAAGCATAAAAAATATGGAGCACTGAGTGCACGATGAGATTTGACAGTTAGTTAGCAGTTGTATCTGGTATGCATATGGAATGAATTGTACTTGAATGATCAATTTTGTCAGTAGTTATGCACGGTATGAAGAAAACAAGTCGTGCTATTTCTGGTAAAACCATGAAAAAATGTTGAGCTTCTCACAGTATCATGCAGCTTTACATCGGGAAAGTGAAACACTAATAAACACATGGCAGCAATTAGCACATAAACCCTCATTCACAAGAGAAACAACATGCAGACCTTCTGGTTTAAATGTATGTTTGTTTTTTTTACATTTTAATCTGACCTGCATGAACATAGTAATGCTCACCCTCACAATGAGCATAACATATGATTGAAAGTTATTGCTGGATGAGCCTACTGTTTGCTTGCACAATATGCTGTTCAACAGGTATTTCTTCCTTATTAACTGTTTACAACTGATAGATTATGGCTCTTGTACTGTGCTTGGTCTATTGCAATGCCTCTGTTGGGGGGCCGACAATCTTCTCCAAAGTGTTGCTATTGTTACCGCAATGCTATGCCTTCCTCTCTGTAGGATGTCTCCCTACAGGTTTGTTGCTATTGCAGAGAGCCAAGGGAGGTACTGGGTTTCTTTGTGGCTCCCTCTGACTGCTGCCTCAGCAGTTCTGCACAGGCTGCGTGCTGCACATCTCAACTGATAGAATTTCAGCCTGTAACTGCAGAGTCTCTAAGTAGTAGTAATTAACTGTTTGAATATTGAGATATTAGGCAGAAAATGAAATGAGGTCCCAAAGAGAGATCTATTGAGAGGTCAAGCATGTGGACGCTGGCTGAATACTATCTTTGAACAACTAGCAAGCAAAGTCAGTCTCAAGACATTCCAATTAGATGGTAAAGGTTATGAAAAACATGGGGATGTCAAGTCATTGGGCAGGCAGCTGAGCTACGATTGTGTTTACATTTATTTTCAAGGACAAATTACCCCTTTCAACAGCAGGATTACAATCTGCTTAAAGGTGTGAAGAAGATACCCGAGGCATTCAGGCATGCATGAGTGCATTTACATGCAAAGATATTTGCCTAAAGTTTCATTTGATTTCTCAGCTGTTTTAGGACACACTTGAAACAGAATGAAATAGCACAGCCAAATCTGGTAGGTATTGGGTCTGGTAGGTATGGCCAATGGTCTTACCACATTATATCTGGTGTTCTAACCAGCCCAAGGTAATGAGAAAGCAAATTAAAGTGGGGTTACATTAGCTACCCTCCAGTCCACATTAACTGATCCAGAGTCTATAGAACATTGTAAAATGATCACCAAAAGCATCCACAATTTCTAGGGCCACTTCCTTGAGTATTCTGGGGTGCAGACCATCAGGCCCTGGGGATTTATTTGCCTTCAGTCCCAGCAGTTTACGTAACACCATTTCCTGACTAATGTGGATTCCCTTCATTTCCTCCCTCCCACTAGATCCTCGGTCCCCCAGTATTTCTGTGAGATTGTTTGTGATAGGACAAGTTTGGAGGTACATGGACCAAGCGCAGGCAGGTGGGACTAGGGTAGCTGGGACATGTTGGCCGGTGTGGGCAAGTTGGGCTGAAGGGCCTGTTTCCACACTGTATCATTCCATGACTCTATTAAATAGTGTTGTTACTCTCCCTGACTATTTATTTTAAGTCAATTGGAGATACATAACAGTGGCAGTAGGCCTAACGTCTTGATCTATGGGAGAACTGGGATTGTCCATGGCAGCCAACATTGGCTATTTTTGCACACCAACATTTGCAGTTCTTACGTGTACACTTTAGATTTGGTGGATTGGTGGTCAGCACTATGCATCAAAGTTATGGTTTACAGTGAAGCACCCACAAATAGAAAGGAGAAAGGTACAGACAGGCCCATGAGATACCAAAAAGTATGAAAATGTGGAAAGCATATTTTGTTTGAGATATTGGCAAGATGAGGGCGGCATGGTGTCACAGTATTAGAGTTGATGCCTTACAGCGCCAGAGACCCGTGTTTGATCCTGACTATGGGTGCTGTCTGTATGGAGTTTGTATGTCTTCCCCGTGACCATGTGGGTTTGCCCCGGGTGCTCCGGTTTCCTTGCACAAAGACGTACAGGTTTGAAGGTTAATTGGCTTAGGTAAAAATTGTAAATTGTCCCTTGTGTATAGGAATGGAGCTGGTGTATGGGGATCGCTGGTCGGCGCGGACTCGGTGGACCGAAGGGCCTGTTTCTGCGCTGTATGTCTAAACTAAAAGAAACTGAATATAGATACATCCCAGATAGAGAATAAAGAATCATTAGAGATTGCTTCAAATTATGTAATGCAGACTTGTAGAAGCTGAAGATAGTAATAGTGTAGATGCTGAGAACAGATTTCCATCCCCATTGGTAGAGGAGAATGCATAGACAGAAAATTCACTTTAATTCTCAGAACACTGAAAAAGTACTCCATTCAAGTTGAGTCCAAAAATACTGATTGCATCAGTGTTGGACACCACAAATGCCTTTGATGGCATGCTCTGGAAATGCTCTGTGTTACCACTTTTCCCACATGATCATGAGAAACTCCATGCAGATAAGGACAGTAGAAGACTTAGAAATTTAGCACCCCAGCTTCATGTTTAGAAACTGACGCCACTGCTAATACATGAGGCTAATACTTCAACATTATTGTTCTCCCGAAGGACTCAAAGAGCTCAAAGGTCCACAGAGCTTGGCAGATTCTTCACTTTCCACTCTTGGCTTTCACGTTCATCGTGACAGTGACTAAACTTCAATATTATTTTATTAACTGTAAATCACTTTAGGATGAACAGGTTTTCTTTTCCTCTGTCTTGGTTATTATTTAGTGCTCTGCCTGGTGAAAATGCCTTTGACTCATTAATTACCTCTGGGAAGGTGCTGGAAAAGATGAGGCAGCCCAATAGAAGACAGAAATTGTAGATATGGAAAGGCCCAGGTGGCTGGCCCCTTAACACACATCATTCTCTTCATACAATAAACAATAGACAATAGGTGCAGGAGTAGGCCATTCGGCCCTTCGAGCTAGCACCGCCATTCACTGTGATCATGGCTGATCATCCACATTTAGTGGATTCTCACCATATCCCCTGCCTTCTCATCATATCCCCTGGCTGCTATCTTTAAGAGCTCTATCTAACTCTCCTTTGAAAGCATCCGGAGAATTGGCCCCCACTGTCTTCCAAGGCAGAGAATTCCACAGATTCACAACTCTGGGTGAAAATGTTTTTCCTCATCTCTGTTCTAATTGGCCTACGCCTTATTCTTAAACTGTGGCCCCTGGTTCTGAACTTCCCCAACATTGGGAACAAGTTTCCTGCCTCGAGCGTGTCCAATCCCTTAATAATCTTGTATGTTTCAATAAGATCCCCTCTCATCCTTCTAAATTCCAGAGTATACAAGCCCAGCCACTATCAACATATGACAGTCCCACCATCCTGGGAATTAATCTCGTGAACCTATGCTGCACTTCTTCAATAGAAATAATGTCCTTCCTCAAATGTGGAGACCAAAACTGCACACAATACTCCAGATGTGGTCTCATTAGGGCCTTGTACAACTTTGCTCCTATATTCAACTCCTCTTGTTATGAAGGCCAACATGTTATTAGCTTTCTTCACTGCCTGCTGTACCTGCATGCTGTACTTCAGTGACTGATGAACAAGGACCCCCTAGATCTCTTTGTACTTCCCCTTTTCCCAACTTGACACTATTCAGATAATAATCTGCCTTCCTGTTTTTGCCACCAAAGTGGATAACCTCACATTTATCCACATTAAATTGCATCTGCCATGCATCTACCCACTCACCCAACCTGTCCAAATCACCCTGCATTCTCATAACATCCTCCTCACAGTTCACACTGCCACCCAGCTTTGTGTCATCTGCAAATTTGCTAATGTTACTTGTAATCCCTTCATCTAAATCATTGATGTATATTGTAAATAGCTGCGGTCCCAGCACCGAACCTTGCGGTACTCCACTAGTCACTGCTCGCCATTCTGAAAGGGATCCCTACTCTTTGTTTCCTGTCTGCCAACCAATTTTCTATCCATGTCAGCACTCTACCCCCAATACCATGTGCTCTAATTTTGCCCACTAATCCTATGTTGGACCTTATCAAATGCTTTCCGAAAGTCCAGGTAAACTACATCCACTGGCTCTCCCTTGTCCTAGTACATCCTCAAAAAATTCTAGAAGATTAGTCAAGCATGATTTCTCCTTCGTAAATCCATGCTGACCCGGACCGATCCTGTTACTGCTATCCAAATGTGCCGCTATTTCATCATTTATAATTGGCTCCAGCATCTTCCCCACCACCGATGTTAGGTTAACTGGTCTATAATTCCCTGTTTTCTCTCTCCTGCCTTTCTTAAAAAGTGGGATAACATTAGCCACCCTCCAATCTAAAGGAACTGATCCTGAATCTATGGAACCTTGGAAAATGATCACCAATGCATCCACAATTTCTATAGCCACTTTCTTAAGCACCTTGGGATGCAGACCATCTGGCCCTGGGGATTTATCAGCCTTCAGAAACAGAAATGTTGTTTAGTTCTGCTGCAAATGACATTTCCTGTGGGAAACTATTCACAAAATATAAAAGCACTGCATTACTTCGAGATGGAACATAAAAGCAGATTATGTTCCAAAATGAGCTTTGCTGAGCTGCTGTAAATCATTACTTGTCACTCTGCTTCCAATCTTGATCGCTCCCATATCATCTCCTTTCTGTCCGGCTTCTTTTTATGGGGATTCAGGTTTATTTGTAAAAATATATTACATCTTTTTTACATTTTCTTGTCGCAAGATACATGATCATGGAAAAACTATTGGTTTGGTGGTAGAAAGTAGAGGTAATAATGGAAGGTTGATTTTAGAGAATTTGCCTTGATATACTTAAGAGCCCTGGTTTCATAAAAGTTTGGTTAAATCCATCTGGAAGCGGGTTTATTAAAATAAAACAATTTTAATCTAACAGCTGTTAGAAAACATAATTTTAATTTACTGAAGATAGACACAAAATGCTGTAGTAACTCAACGGGACAGGTAGCATCTCTGGAGAGAAGAAATTGGTGACGTTTCGGGATGAGACCTTTCTTCAGACTGAGAGTCAGGAGAGAGGGAATCTAGAAATATGGAGGGGTAAGGTGTGAAAACGACAGATCTAAGCAGACGATGATAAGAAAATGTAGAATGACTCATTGTTAGCTGAGGGGACGGTGACAAGGAGGCACACAATCACTAATCAGAGGGACAGTGAAACTAGTCAAAGAACTAGGGTGGGGGTGGGCGGAGAGAGGGGGAAAACAAAGGTTATACAGTTAGAGAATTCAATAGTCATACTGCTGGGCTGCAAGCTGCTCAAGCGAAATATGAGGTGCTGTCCACCAATTTGCATTGGACCTCACTCTGACAGTGGAGAAGGCCCAGGACAGAAAGGTCAGTGTGGGAATGGGAGGAGGAGTTAAAGTGTTCAGCAACTGGGAGATCGTGTAGGACGAGGCAGACTGAGCAGAAATGTTCAGCAAAAGGATCGCCAAGCCTGCGATTGGTCTCACAGATGTACAGTAGTCCACACCTGGGACAGTGGATAGATGAGGTTGGAGGAGGTGCAGGTGAATCCCTGCCTCACCTGAAAGGACTGTCGGGGTCCTTGTACGGTTGAGGGAGGAGGTATAGGGACAGGTGTTGCAGTTGCAAGGGAAAATACCTTGGGAGGTGGTAGTTTGGGTGGGGAGTAATTTTCTGAAAATGGTTAAATATTATGAAAATCTATTTTATGTTTTATGTTCATTTGTATTACAGTGACACTGCAGTTGTTATTTCCTCTGAAATATATTAAACAAAGTACTTCCCACAACCTCGTCTCCAAAATTTTTGCAGACTCATTAAAGGAGTGCCAATTGGGACAATTAACAAAATTCACAGTGCTGATAATTTATCCTGGAGAAATTATTGATTTTTACCTTCATCAAAACATTTGGGAAATTCAATTTGTATCAAGTATTTGCACTTAACATTCTGCAATCTTCTGCATCACTTAAACTGATGTTGGGAGAACTGAGCTGTAAAATCCAGTGTAATTGTGCAGAAATTCCTTCTCTTGCATTGTGCCATTTTCAATCTGGAGTGATACTAACTTAATGTTTGAATGTTTCATTAAATCCATTCACATTGATGAAATGTTCACTGGCCAGGGCCAAGTTATTTTTGAAATCTGAAATGCTTTTTAAATACATGAATTCCAAAAAGGGTGTGATATTTAAGGGACAAGTTCAAAATTTGCCAATGGGTCAGAAGTGTGAGCAAGTCTACATAACACATGGTGGTATTGCACATGTCCAGCCACGTGGATGGTATTTTAAGGAATACAAGTTGTGCTGCAATCTTTTTAAGTTATGCTTATTTATTAGTGGTGATTAACTAGGTGTTGAACTTGTGGTGAAGGGTTTGGCAGTAATCCTTTTGGTTGCATCCTGCTCTGTACACACCAGAGCTAAGAAATTGGTAGATAATATTCCTTAAGAGCACAAGAAACTTTAAATATTTTTACGATAAAAACTGCAAAAATAACTTCCAAGTGGTTCTAGTTTCAACAGAGGGAAGAAGGATTGTTTGGCCACCTTGTGTTTTATTCTAATGATTTATATTTAATTGCTATTTTTCAGAATTATTTCATTATTTACCACTGGGCCAATCTTAACCCCATTATTTGGGTGGAACCAGTTATGCTAACAATTACAGTGTAGTTATTAACCTACCCCAAAGTTAGCAATTTCTGCCTACTCCAAGCAGGTGGTACAACTAACTATCTTCATCAGGTCCTTCTCTATATATATGTTCGGAGACATGATGATGCCATCAGGACCAGAATTAGTTTTGACGGGTCAAAATGAGGAAATTATTGCTGCTTTTCGCTGTCAGAAGTTTAAATATTCTGGCTGCAATTTGGCATCTGAGAAAATGACCCACGTTGACATGTTAGTACAATATTGAGGAAGAACTACATGAGCAGATCAAATCCACATCCTCAGCCATTTAAGGATAAGGGCAGAAGATGCATGGGAATACCACCACCTCCCGGTTCACTCTGTCCAGATGTGAAAGGATTTTGTTATTGCTCCCTCTTGCCTAGATTGAAACATTGGTGTTCACAGCTCACGGAAACACTCTTAGACCACATAGACCATAGCGATTCAAGAAGGCAGCTCACAACCGCCTTCTCAAGGGCAACTAGTGATGAGTATTAGATGTTGGTTTTGCTGGTAAAACTCCCATAACTGAATGAAAGAAAGTTGGGCTACAGTTCCTGACCTGATAGTTTCAGACAGCATGCAGACAGGCACTAACCGTCCAATCAGCCGGCGGGGGCTTCAAAATCAGGAGCCTCAATCGCCTCGATGCAGCAGTTTGATTTTAAGCCTTGCCGGGCGATATAAAGGCCCTGCGAACGGGTCACAACTTCAGCCAACTTGAGCAAAGCAACTGATACCCTCTTTGAATTTTAAAATCATACAAAAGCTTTACATTTATGTGAATAAATAACGGAAACGCTATAAACATGGGGAGGGGGTAAAACTGACACACACACACACGCGAAGCTTTGGCCGTGGGCCCTATGGACAGTTACATCGGGAGCTGACCTAGTTGGTGACCGATTCCGAACTCCAGCAACAGCAGCTTCATCCGCCCCGAATCGTGGGGCTTGACTCGGCCCGTTTGTGGGGCCTTTAATCAACCGACGCAGCTTAAAATCAGCCGGCGGGGGCTTCAAAATCAGGAGCCCGGGATCGATCGCCTCGAGAGCAGAGATATAAAGGGCCCTGCGAAAAATTCAGAAAGCATATACCCGCTAAAAGCTACCGTGAGTGACCATGAATGAGGAGGGGACCTACTAAATACCGTGAGTGACCAGAAGCCTACCTGCAAGCCAGCCAGGAAACCCCTTCGATCGGAGCCCTTAATGACCTGATACTTTTAAATCCAATACCCATTTAAATCTTTCCCATTCACCAATACATCCGATTAGTTTAAATGGTAATTGTACCAGCATCAGACAGCTTTGAGAAATTCTCTGTGAATACCTTCAGTAATACTTGAAGGTCAAAACACAATTGGTGACACATCGTGTTAATACGATGTTAATAGAAACATTTAACAAGTGCTTAACAGTGACACCCCCACTGCCTCGCGGAAAGTGGAGATTTTAATAGATTTTTTTTCACCAAATTTCAAAATCCGGATTACAAAACATGGGGGGGATTGTCCCCCACCCCACCTCTCAAAACATGGGAGGGACGTGTGTCCCCCCCAGGATTTCCACCCATGAATTCTTGTGCTGATGAGCATGGAGAAGGAAAATCCTGAGTTCACTGTGCAGACTCACGCAATGTGAATAGTTTCATTGGTTATGTAGTGGGGAAATTGGCAATATGAAGAAATTTGCAGTAAACTGAACAAGAAAGAGATGATTGAACATATTTTGTAAAAAGGTCAGTTAACTAAAGTCACGGATTATGTAGCATCCTTTCTCATGCAGATCGGAGACTGGAACTGTTCGCAAAGATCCTCAAAAGCTTAAAAAAAATATGAAGCAACCACACCACCTGCTGCAAGAATGAACAATCTACAGCTGCACAACATTCAAAGACGCAACAGATTATCTTGGTGCATGGGTTCAAACCAAATCTCCATAACAAAGTTGGAACTCAAGTCATGAAAGGAATCCAAGCCCTACTTCAATATCTGGTGTGTGTCTTCTGACTACAGTGTATAAGTAGACTTCATGTTCGTGCCACAGAGCAGGGAAGGATCTAACTGGAATCACACTCCAGGGATGGATTTAACTTAAGCATCTGAGGTTAATCATCAGCAAAATGAGGCTTATTGAACTGTGGAAAATTCTGGAAGGGAAGCCACAAAGGTTACAATGCCTCTATTGTTCTACGAACTCACGGTCTAAAAACTGTCTGAACAGGTAATGCCAGAAGCGCATCTGAAATTTGCGTATTTCTATAGTGTAACAAGTTCAGACTAGGGAAGTCCTCTCAGGAAATATTTAGAAAGAGCAATCATTCCAGTTGCTCAGATTTTCTTTGCCCATTTTTTGGATGATTATCAATTATATTAATTAGGAATATTTTATCTGTAACAAAAAACATGATTGAGGCAAATGTGATTAAATGCTTTAAAGTTGTAAAAGGATGTGCTTTTAACACATTAAAATCTGAAGAAAATATATTGTTTAGAAGTTTCACTGCTTTAATTAAAGGGATATTTATTGAAAGAATGAATTGCATTAACATAGCATCATCCACATCCCTTTGAGAATCACACAAAATAATTTACAATCGATGGTGCACATTTGTGAAGAACTGCTTTGTAAAGCAAGAAATGCTTTAGTTAGCTCTCAGATCTTGCTGCTTTGTCCAGCATACTGGAATCACCGCTGCTTTTCTTCTATGCCTGGACTTACCTGATTCAGGAGTGGAGGCCTGCTTATCCCCCAGAGAGATGTGGACTCCAGCAGTATGCCCAGTGCAGTGACAAGGCCACTAATGCTGTTGTGAGAAGCTGCATTAAACCAAGCTGAAAGTTTTGACAGCTGTAAAGTGTGTAGATCAGAAGATCATGTGACAGGAGTAGAATTAGCACATTCGGCCCATCTAGTCTACTGCGCCATTCAATCATGGCTGATCTATCTCTCCCGCCGCTCTCCTGCCTTCTCCCTATAACATCTGACACCCTTCCCCCAACCACCAAGTTTACCTTCCCCCGCCCACCCTTTGTAGCTGGAAAAGCTGCAAATGTTTTTTTTTATAGTTTTTAAATATCTTTGATATTTAGATTTTTCATAACTATTAAAATGTAAAGAAATATTTTAAAATAATTACAATTATTAAATACTTTTACATGTAAATTATAAAATAATTTAAAAATAGTTAAGTTCATGTTCTGGGGGCAGGATTAGGCCATTTGGCCCATCAAGTCTACTCCGCCATTCAATCATGGCTGATCCATCTTTCCCTCTTAACCTCTGCCTTTGTGAATAATCCTTCAACTAAAACACTAAAGCAAATAATTAAAAACACTAAAGCATAACAGATAACAAATGTCTCCGAATCCACTGTCCAAAAAACTCCATAACATCAGAGGGATCTCCTAATGTATTGCAGAGCAATATCAACAAGATGCTGAACACGGAATGCACCATTCAGCATTCCATATCCATGAACAAGTCCTGGGTTTTCACTTTTAACAGCCCCGATACAGTTCCTGGATTTAATGCTATTTAAACAGCACTATCCTTCAATAATCTTAAAAATGTTGTGTAAGGAATTAAGATTGAGAAGTTACCTCTCCAGCCTTGCATTATCTCATTAGTATTAGATGGATGGACTAAAGCAGCATTTCTAGATCCCTGTCTGATTATTAATTCTCCTTTTGATTCCTTCATTTGCCACTCATTGCTAATCTTATCTATCTTCTATATATCTACAAAACTCTGGGGCTATCCGTCCGGCTGCCGTCCGGATCCCTTTCTGCCTTTTGATTCATGCCCGATACTCGCAGATGTCCAATCGGAATGGCCGATGCTCGCAGATGTCCAATCGGAATGGATACATTTGCATGTACGGCTGCCGGCTGCATTTCTTCCTTTGATTCATTGCCACGCCCAATCCAGACGCTCAATCTCCGAGATCTTTTCCATTTCGGTAGAGATTTCGCTTTTCTTTCTAAGTATCCGCTTCTCATTACATTTCGTCGTGTTGAAGTACACGTTTTTAATCAAATCCTTCTCCTCCCACCCCCAAGTATTTCAAAAATAAACTGGTTTCTCCATTTACATGTCAGCTTCCAACACACTTCGAAACAAAGTTGCAAGACAGGAACACTTTTCACTGCTGCAGCAGGCAGGGCAGGTGCCATTGGATTTTTTTTAAATCCACTGCTGAGGGAGGCAGGGCAGTGCTGGAATCTTACTTTAGAGAACGGCTTCAGTTCCATTGGAGGAGACGGGTACATGGTGGAATATTGGGTTGGGGGATCACACCATTGGGTGGGCAGACCCAACGGGTCTGCACTTGGTCTAGTATATTACTAAAACTCTGTTCTTGGCCGGTTTTGGCTTTCTATGCTGCGGTTTCTGAGAGTACGCCGCCACCTACGGCCGTCATTTTTGGCCACCTCGCTCAGAGAGGGAGGGACTATAAAACCAGGGTGTGCCTCAATCAGTCTCTGCAAGTGGTGTGCCTCAATCAGTCTCTGCACGTGGTGTGCCTCAATCAGAGCTTTGAACAACACTGACAAATGTCTACAGCACTGTGAGTACCCTTAATTTGGTTTGAAAATGAAAATATGGTTAGAGGTAAAAAAACACTGCCTGCAAATGGTTGTTTGGGTTTGGGTTGAAGTAAAAAGGCACTCTCGCTCCCCCCCTCCTTCTCCTCTTCCCCCTCCCTCTCCTCTCCCCCCCTCTCCCCTCCCTCCCCCCCTCTCCCCCCCCTCCTCTCCCCCCCTCCCTCTCCTCTCTCTCCTCCCCCCCCTCCCCTCTCCTCTCCCCCCTCTCCTCTCCCCTCTCCTCTCCCTCTCTCCTCCTCTCTCCTCCTCCTCCTCTCCCCTCCTCTCCTCCTTTCCCCTCCTCTCGTCTCCCCCCCCCTCCTCTCCTTCTCTCCCCTCTCATCTCCTCCCCCCTCTCTCTCCTCCCCTCCCCCTCCCCCTCCTCCCCCCCCCTCCCCCCCCCTCCCCCCTCCCCCTCCTCCCTCCCCCTCTCCCCCCCCCCTCCCCCCCCCCCTCCCCTCTCCTCCCCCCCCCCTCTCCCCCCCCCCCTCCCCCCCCCTCTCCCCCCCCCTCCCCCCCCCCCCTCTCTCTCCCCCCCCCCTCTCTTAGCGTGAGTGCGGGAGGGGGTAGTTAGTGTGTGATGCTGCATGCCGCCTCCCCCCCCCACCACCGCACGTTGGGGGAACAGACCCAACGGGTCTGCACTTGGTCTAGTTCTCAATATAATTAAGTACACAGACTCTTAACCACAGAAGAAGTTCTATATGAACTTGAAATACCGACCCATTTTAAGATTCGTACAGTGTAATTGATGCATTGTGTGATTGAAAAGCACATCCATGTAAGGCAGGGTACTAAGCTTATCTTAGGTATGGCGTTCTAACTAATGCTTATGCCCCGAAGGCACAGATGAAAGAGAAGCAGATAAACTGGAATAGCAGAGGGAGCTGGAGACAGTTCAACACAACCAACTGGCAGCACCACCCATTGTAGTGCCAGGGTTGGACAGACTTGTCCAATTATCCATTGATCACACCAAAACGTTTGATAATGAACAATAGCCATTGTCTACATCATAGGATATATTTGCAAAATGAGAACCAAAATTTCCAGGCTTTTCCTCAGTAGTGTTATAGATCAGGCCAGCCATGCTTATCACTTCCAAGACCCCAAAGGGGCTCTATCTCTGCACATCTGAAGTCAGATCTGCTCCTAGAATCTTCATAAGGTCATAGGTCATAAGTGAGAAGAGAAGAATTAGGCCATTCGGCCCATTTGACTCCAAATGTGTAGAATCAAAATTAATTTGTCATCAAGGTGAACCTGATAAAAAGTACCTGTAAAAAGAAAAAGAAATAGCAAAAGTTTTCATGTAACCTGAAGTAACGGCTAATGTGACAGAGCTCCATTTGATCATTGGGAAGATACATAGTCATGCAGTCAGGAAACACACTCTGAATCTACATCAACCACCAAGAATCAATCTGCACTAATTCCATTTTTTTCTAGTGATTCCCCTGAGATTCTACCACAACCACATGATTGCACAATTTACGATGGCCATTTAACTTTCCAACCAGCACATCTTTGGCATGTCAGAGGAATGTCATGTGGTCATGGGAAGAACTTACAAACTCCATAAGGCAACATAAGGCCAGAATGAACTGTATCTCTGGAACTATGAGGCAACTGCTTTATCAGCTGCAGCACTGTGCTTTTTATACAAGCCTCATTTTCCATGCTATCTTGGTGAACCTTCTTCACAAGCTGTTATGGAAGGATGAACCTTTAAACGTTTGTGGAGACCAGCATTAGCCATGCATGGGTATGTGACCAGTCTGAGCAGCAACTAGCTCTCATGTAACACCTCTGAGTATGGAGTGGGTACAGTAAATATACATATACGTAATAGACCCAGGCCTCAAATCCCTGTTATATATTATGAGCTAATTGAGAAAAAAGCACTAAATTATTATATTTTAGAGCCAATTGCTTTTACAATTTTTTCCTGATACATTTCTTCACCGTAATTACTGATCATGCATCTCAATAAACAATAGACAATAGGTGCAGGAGCAGGCTGATCATCCACAATCAGTACCCTGTTCCTGCCTTCTCCCCATATCCCCTGACTCCGCTATCTTTAAGAGCCCTATCTAGCTCTCTCTTAAAAGTATCCAGAGAACCAGCCTCCACCGCCCTCTGAGGCAGAGAATTCCATAGACTCACAGCTCTCTGTGTGAAAAAATGTTTCCTCATCTCCGTTCTAAATGGCTTACCCCTTATTCTTAAACAGTGGCCCCTGGTTCTGGATTCCCCCAACATCGGGAACATGTTTCCTGCCTCTAGCGTGTCCAAACCCTTAATGATCTTATATGTTTCAATAAGATTCCCTCTCATCCTTCTAAATTCCAGAGTATACAAGCCCAGCCACTCGCCTGATGATCTTTGATTCAAAATTAACTATTTCAACCATGGTAGGAAGACAACTTCAGCATTGAGTTGCTATGTTCTTGCAGTTAAAATGCAATATAATGTTGCACTTGTTGTTCAGAATGCCACGGCAGACATCTTGTAATGGCTTCCATGTGGAATAGCAACTTGAGATTTTGAGCCTGAGTTTTTTACACCACAGGCTATGGCTGAGGATTTCCCTAAGGTGGTCAACGAGGTTACCAGAACAAAGCAGAGATGTATTGCATTGCCTTAAACACAAAGTGCTGGAGTAACTCAGTGGGTCAAGCAGCATCAGTGGGGGGGATGGATAGATGACATTTTGGGTAGGACCATTCTTGTAGAAGAGTCATGACCTGAAACATTGTCTAGCCATTTCTCCACAGATGCTGCCTGACCCGCATAGTTACTCCGACACTTTGTATTTTACTTAAGATTTCAGCATCTGCAGTTCCTTGTGCCTCCTGATATTGCATTGCCACACTTACAATGATCACTGGTCAGATTTTGGTGATGACATTTGGACTTTTTTGTAGGAGCTCATTGTGAAGCAGGGGTGTAAGAAGCAGAGTATGGGTAGTGAGCCTGGCAGTTTACAATGACATGTTCTTGGCAAGATCGGCACTTAATATTTGGGAATCATACATGCAAAGGCAGTGACCCAAGGTTAGGGAATTAAGCACAGAAGTTGGGACATTTTGTTACAGATGTACAAGATAGTGGTTGAGGCTGCATTTGGAGTACTGTGTTCAATTTTGGAAAGGTGCCATTAAGATGGAACGAGTGCAGAGATATTTTACGAGGATGTTGCCAGGATTTGAAGGGCTGAGTTATGGGAAGAGATTGAACTTCATTCCTTATAGTGCAGGAGGCTGAGGGGTCCTTATGGAGGTGTATAAAATTATGAGGGGAGTAGTTAGTGAGATAGGGTGAATGCAGAAAAGGGGAATCAAGAACTAGAGAGCATCGGATTAAGGTGAGAGGGGATTAATTGGAACATAAAGGGAAATATTTTTACATAGAAGCTGGTGGGTCTATGCAAGAACGGATGTGTTTCAACTCTTTTTACAGCAAGACACAGTCATTAATAATTCAGTCTGTTAACTTCCTTGGTCAATTTCTCGTCCTCAGAATATATCCTTGTCTCCATTGTCACAAGTCTCAGCAACTGAAGAATTTGAAAACATTTTATTTGCCCACCCTTTGATTCTTGAAGTAGTTGATTCTGCACTGATGTCTGGAATAGATTCATCATGCTACACTGTCCATGAGGGATAGATTGGAAACTTTCTACAGGTAACAAAAATTGCAGATCCTACCAAGCCTCTCTCTGTTTTACCCAATTAACCATTTAATGTTTAATTGTGCATGTTAACACATTAACATGCACAATTAAACCCTTCAAATGTTTATGTAGCTAAAAGAAAAATAAATTTGCTAACAAGCTACTTCCAACCAAAGATCTTAGAGCTCTAAGATCTTTGCTTCCAACAACTCCCTTGAAACTTACAAGTAGTAATTGGTTTTGAAATCACAAGGTGAAGCTGTGCAAACAATGACTTCTGTTAGAATGGTGCATGGTAAGCAGCCAATTGGTGTAAATGGTATGGAAATTGTTTTAAACAGAAATTGATTGGTTCTTCAATGTGCACATGTATAAGGATATATTTCTTCAAAAAATGTTATGAGATGGGGCTGGACCCAACCTTGCAATCATGCAACTCCGCAGATAGAAAATCAGCAAATAATGAGAATTACTTCAGTATCAATATGTACGTCCCTCATGATCACCAACTATATGGACACTTATGACATGTCTCATTTTCCAAAAAAATTGGATTAATTCACCAAGTTCCTATTGTTAAATCTAATGCATGCTCATTGGTTTGATAACTCAAGTTCTCTCTCAATTGAAATTTATTTTCTTGACACATCGCCTCTGCTTCCATTACAGCCTTTCGATCTTTCCCTTTAAGTGGTGCTGTATCAAATTCAATCATGTGCACAGACACTGATGGAATAATGATTCTGCTAGAGGAAAACCAGTGGCAGAGTATGGGGCAGCACAGTATTAAATAAGGAATTAGCTAATCAATGATTCATCGTGAAGCTAGTGTGACCTTGGAAAACTTGCTTCTTCAAGACTTCTTTTTAACATTTACAAATTAGTATAGTGCTCCATTAATAATAGGATGGTAGAAATGAGTCAACTGATGCTCAATGCCATAAGTCTACATACTATACAAACTAATGCATGCCAGTTATATTCTTGTAAACTAATTCAGTTGGTACTTCTATATAATCAAAGATTCACCTAAACTCTTCAAATACCCACATGTCTGATCAATCCATTGTCTGTGCATCAATGAACACAAGAACATTATGATTATTCTTTTGACAAAAAAAAATGGCAAGATATGTTGGGATGGGCAATGTGTCCATTTCCATGCCCATGGTGGTGGCTTAGGTGTTCTTGCTTTGCATTGCTGACAAATTGTGCATAAACACAACCTCATCATACAAATTATCAATGTCTAGCCAGTATATGAAAATTCTTGGCAAGGGCCGTCATGATAATATTCTGTTGCATTCATCATGCAGCTCACCTGCAATCCTTGTCCGTGAGAAGACCTTGGTATGTCCATTTTAAAAACATTTGATTGCTTAATAATTCCAACATGCAGTTGTTAAAAGGCTGTAAATATTTCTTTAGACATTCGAGCAATGTTATTGGGAAATCCTGGTCTACCAATTGCAGTGTGAAAACCAATCTTTCAATACTAGTATTGGTCAATTCATCTGGTAATAAAGATAAAGCATCAGCTATTGAATGTTGCTTTGGCCATTGTTGTTAAATTGTATTATGATATGTCTTCGTCAGAACTGAGAAAGAGAGAAACAAATCAGTCGAGATAGCAGAGAAGGTGAAGAGGATAATGTGTGGAAGAAAGGGAATTATTCTGATGGCATGAAATTATGTGACTGAAAGAGGCTAGGCCAGAATATGCAGATTAAAGAATAGGAAGGGAGCAATCTTTGCTTCACAAAACACAATGTGGTGAAGAAGGGTCCCGACCCAAAATGTTGTCTATGAACTCCAGAGATGCTGCCTCACCAGTTGAGTTACTCCAGCCCTTTGTGTTTTATTTTATTTTTATTCTGCTCTTTATCACATTCTGATGAAGGTTTCCAGACATGAAACATTAACTGTTTTTCTTTCCATACATCGTGCCTTACCTGCTGAGTGTTTGATGCTTTTATTTCAGATTTGTAGCATCTGCATTTAAAAAAAATCTGAGCCTCATTTCTGTCAAATTTGAATATGTTTGCAGAGTCCACAATGTAAGAATTCTGTCTTAAAGCTGCAAAAGAGATTTTTTCTGATTTTTAAGCTGCTTTTTTATACATATGAATTTTGTTAGCAATTGTAACGTATCCTAAGATAGACCTTGGATATTGTTGTGGTTCCAGTAAGTCTTACTTACAATAGTGGTAATATGATACAAGGGTTTTGAACGAGGATGTCATAATTCAATATACGTAGAGTTTATGTTTATGTTGAATGTTGACTGAACACACAATGGTATATCAATACCGCCTAACCACATGACCTATTTACATGCTTACATGCAAATATAAATTGCATGAATTAATCTAATGGCGCAAAACCACACCATTTCATGTTGCTTGCGGGGCAATGTCTCAGTCTACCCTGTGTCCTCCTCTGTGCGTTCTCAATTGATAAAATATTGACTTCAATGCAACCAGTTTGAGGGAATGACAGAGAAGAAGAAGAGCCTGAGATGGGAAGTAGGTTCTAGATGTGTGATTAATTAAATATGCTCATACCTTTGCATTGATTGAGGCAGGAGGCTTGGGGCCAGAAATTATGCTGCACAAATCAACAGAAGATGTAGGAAGTTTCATGTGAGCTATCTGCTGTTCTCTTCTGATGTCAGGAACTGTTGGGCAGAGATAGCCAGTGCAGGATGATGGGAGGACGTTGCAACCATGGGCAGAGGGAAATTAAGATATAACTGAATAGCAGAGTTAAAGGTGAATCTGATACTCTGGGGAAAACCGATTCTTCAGCATATCTATACTGGTGAGTTCTATACTGAAGCTCTGGAAGAGTGGGAACAACTAAAACTGTTAATGTTAATTGCTTCTCTTGCCAAAGAGGCTCTGAAGGTTGAACTCATAACTGCAGGACCAGCAGGTCTGTTTATACCTGACACACAGGTCAGATCAATAGCAGACAGCCAGAGCCCCAGAAAGTGCTTCTGCCCATGCGATACTATTAAAATCGATGTCTAACTACAATGTGTATGTCGTAATCACACTTATGTATATAATACATAGAACTTGTTCACCTACTTTACAGTACTGGGTCTTTCATTGTTTGAAAAGAGGTAAGAGTATGGTGTATATCTATTATGATGTTAGCTGCTACTATATTAAGAGACTGTGTGACTTTAAGGGAGATTTATCACAATACATGTATGTGGTTCGGTTAAGGGTTACACTATGAGTACAATCTACGGCCTGGGCATGTCTGTGGCAACCCTCGGGAATTAACATTGAATTTAACACTTTCAATGACCCAGCATTTCTTCTCATTGGTTTCTTTGGTTTCTTTTTATTCCTCTTCTGTCTTTAACTGCCTGAATTTAAATAATGATTACCTTGACAACTTCGGTTTGCAGCCCATCACAGGGATGTCTTTGATGTTTCCACCCTTCCCTTCTCTGCAATTCCAAACAGTCTTTTTTATTCACTTCTCCAGTTTTGATGGAAGGTATGGATTTGAAACATTGATTCTCTTTTTCTCTCTGCATACGTTGAGAAGCGATTGAAAAAACAGTCATCCTTGGTCTATAGTGCTAAACCTCCACTTAGCAGTTGCTAACTGTTGTATTCTGTTTCCGAAATTCAATTCCTCTCATTTTAATAGAGCCAGATGTTTAAAGGAAGGTCATGTGGGCAGCCATTACTGTCTTGTACATTCAATGGTACTGATTGAGTGGGGTAGTGGAAGATGGAATTTGTTGCTGGACTGAATACTATTGAATTGAAAGACGGAAAACAGATTTTGGTGATGAGCTTATACAACTAGGCTATTTGGAAGTCTAGTTAAATAATAATGGTTCTAATTTCTAATTAGTTGGATTTAAATTTGCTTGAAGAGACTAAACCAGACAGCAGCAGCAGCAGAGTGGTACAGATGCAATATTCTTGGAGTAGTGTATGTAGGCTTTTTGCACTCTCTTCTACTGAAGGTTTGCAGTGTTCTGAACACAGTGACTCATTACAGAATTGTTCATGGGTTGAAGTACAGGTGCACAGGTCCTTGGTTGTGACTCCAGACGGCCAAGTGGAAAATGTCATAGAGAGCTAGAGAGTCTCTGTCCAAACCCATGTTTGATCATAAATCCATGTCCTCTGGTTTATTGATTCCCCTACTCTGGGTAAAAGACTCTTTGCATTTACCCGAAGATAGACACAAAAAGCTGGAGTAAATCAGTGGGACAGGCAGCATATTTGGAGAGAAGGGATGGGTGAGGTTCTTGGGTCGAGACCCTTCTTTAGACGTTGCTCCAGCATTTTATGTCTATCTTTAAACGGTTTAAACCAGCATCTGCAGTTCCTTGTTACACTTTGCATTTACTCTATCTATTCCTCTCATGATCTTATACACCTTTATGAGAACACCCGTTCCTCCTGCGCTCCAAGGAAAATAGTCACAGCCTGCTCTACCTCTCCCTATAGTAAATCTGCAATTTCCTCTCTAGCTTTCCAATGTGTCCTTGGATATATCAATATAAAGACATGGGAAGAGGGCTGGGCAAGAACTGACAACTGATACGTGAATACAGTTGAGGAAGGTTGTTTGGCAGATAGGAGTCAGATGGGGGAAGAAGGGTGGAGATAGTGACAAGATGTTGGAGGTGTTGTGAGGAAATTGAAAGGCTGCATCTTCTGGAATCTGAAAGGAAAAAAAGGTTAAGAGGCGACTAACATGTGCACACGTCTTTTACGAAAAAAGTCCAATGTCCTCACCATAATTTTCAGCTCATTATTATTGTTGAGTTCAACGTTAAAATCTGTAAGGATTAGCATTGACCTAAAGATTCATTAATCCAGCTTTATATATAATGTGGTCAAAAGAAGCACAGTAAAGTTTCCTTGGCCACTGGGCTGAACGTGTAGCAGTGTCCCCCATCACTTACACTTGTCTCCATATATTCAGTTCCATTGGACTTAATATTGAATGTGAAGTATCTCAACTCGTTACAATTAAAAGCCTCTTAGCTATCTGTGAGTTTTAAGTATGCGATGAAATAGTCATTTGGATGAAAGCCATCCCAATAACACTCAATAACCTCAATATCATCTGGGTTTAATGTGGAAAAGTGCGAGGTCATGCATTTCTGTAATACAATTTAAAGGCAAACACTTGCTTAAATGGAGAAAGATTGTCGATGAGCTAAGTACAGAGGGATCACAATATTATGCGCAAATCACAAAAAAAGTTAACTGGGAGGTGCAGCAAGTGGTCAGAAAGCAAATGGCACATTGGCCATTTTGCAAAAGGGTTGGAGTTAAGAGTTAGTGAAGTATTATTACAATTGTATAAGGTCTTGGTAAGACCATAACTTGAGTACTGTGCACAATTTTGGTCCTTTTATTTAAGAAATTATATGCTGGCATTGGAATGAGTGCAAAGGAGATTCGCTGAACTCATTTCTGCAACGAGAGGTTTATCCTAGAAATTAGATCAACTTTCTTTGCATGAGGGATGAACTTATCAAAGCATATTGGATTAATCGAAGCCGTAACAGGTTAGATGTTTAGATATTTGTAGTTTGTTTCTAGATCTTTGTAGTAACACCAATAGTTGGAAAGTAACATCTGTAGTTGGAAGGTTACTAGAGGGTATTATGAGGGATAGGATATACAGACATTTAGACAGACAAGGGCTGATTAGGAATAGTCAGCATGGTTTTGTATGTGGGAGATTGTGTCTCACAAATCTGATTGAGTTTTTTGAAAACATGACTGAAAAGGTCGATGAAGGCAGAGCTGCAGATGTTGTATATATGGACTTCAGTAAAGCATTCAACAAGATTCCTCATGGTAGGCTACTCTGGAAGGTTAGATCACATGGGACCCAAGGAGAGATAGCTGAATGGATAGAAAATTGGTTTCATGGGAGGAAGCAGAGGGTGATGGTAGAAGGTTGCTTCTCGGACTGGAGGCCTGTGACTAGTGGTGCCTCAGGGTTCGGTATGGGGCCCGTTACAGTTTGTCATCTATATCAATGATTTGGATGAGAACATACACGGCAAGATTAGCAAATTTGCTGATGGTACAAAAGTGGGTGGTTTTTCAGATAGTGAAGATGGTTGTGAAAAATTGCAGTAGGATCTTGATCAGATCAAGTGGGCTGAGGAATGGTTGATGGAATTTAATACAGAAAAATGTGAGGATTTGCATTTTGGGAAGTGTAACATGGTCAGGAATGGCGGGGCTCAGGGTAGTGTTGTAGAGTAGAGGGATCTAGGAATGCAGATGTATAGCTCCCTGAAGACGGAGTCGCAGGTAGATCGGGTGGTCAAAAAGGCTTTTGGCACATTGGCCTTCATCAGCCAGACTATTGAGGATAAAAGTTGGGAGGTCATGTTGCAGTTTACAAGATGTTGGCGAGGCCACATTTAGAGTATTGTGTTCAGTTCTGCGCACCGTGTTATAGGAAAGATGTTGCCAAGCTGAAGAGGGTACAGAGAAGATTTACAAGGATGTTGCCAGAAATAGAGCGTCTGTGACAATATAGGTAGAGGTTGAGTAGGCTGGGAGTCTATTCCTTGGAGCGCAGGAGGATGAGGGGTGGTCATATAAGTGTATAAGATCATTAGATGAATAGATTGGGTAAATGCACAGAGTCTCTAGCCCAGGGTAGGTGAATCAAGGACCAGAGGACAGAGGTTTAAGGTGAAGGGGAAAAGATTTAATAGGAATCTGAGGGGTAACTTTTTCACACAAAGGTTGGTGGGTGTATGGAACAAGCTGCCAGAGGAGATAGTTGTGGCAGGGACTATCCCAACACCAGAAGCCGTAAGACAGGTACATGGATAGGACAGGTTTGGAGGGGCTGACAGGTGGGACTAGTGTAGCTGGGATATGTTGGCCGGTTTGGGCAAGTTGGGCCAAAGGGCTTGTTTCCACACTGCACTCTATGAGTCTATGAAACTATGTTTCACCAGTAGGGAATCTCAAATGAAGAGACATGACCAGGGGGTGGTCATTTGAAACAGAGGACAATTAATAATATCTACAGGTCAGATCATTGAGGATATCTAAAGCAGAAGCAGATACATTTTTGAGAGGCAAGATAATTGAGGGCTATGGGAAATGACACTGAGAGGAAATGAGGCCAGGGTCAGATTAGGCACAATCATCCTGAATGATAAGATAGGCACGAGGGGCCCAGCAGATAGTTCCCACTCCTATGTTCCTATGTACCTGTGTCAGGTACCTTCCATATTGATGGCTGTAATGATGGATTCAGTAGCATCTTGTAGTATTTGGATTATGTATTCGGAAGATGGAGCCACGAGAGTCTGCAGATACTGTAATCTAGAGCTATAAAAATAAATTGCTGAAGGAACTCAGCGAGTCGGGCAGTAACTGTGGGGACAAAGTGATGGTTGATATTTTGAGTTGAAACCTTGCTTCAGTCTTATTGCAGGGTCCTGAAACAGGGTCCTGGCCTAAAATGTTGGCTGTCCCATTGCATTCATAGTCATAGTTGACCCACTGAGTATCTCCAGAAGTTTATTTTAATCAGTAGCCCAATCTGGGGATCAACAGACCTTGAATGCTTAATTAATAATCCTTTTGATCAATATCCAAAAACATTTAAAAGGATATGTAAATTCAAGTGTGGCTTATTTCATTGAGATTTCAAGACCAACTATTAATGTTTGAGTAACATTTCATCTGGAAAATCAAAACAGTCAAATCTCTGGTTTAGTTCAGAAAAAAAGGCAATAATTGAGAAAATGCCCAGCAGACCCATCTACTCTATAATACTCCCCATAAATTTACAGAAAATGTTTTTTACAGATGTTACATGAAAGAAATGAAAAGCATATTTTGAAAGCTAATGCTCAAGAAAAGGGAAACTTTAACACGAACAACCAGCTATTATAGACCAGCAAATCAGAAAATTGTCCTTTTACCCAATTTTCTAGCTCACAGATTTATTAAGTTTAATGCATTCCATTAAACAGCCTGCTTGTTATTCCTGCTTGATCAGCTATTTTGGCAATATGCTATCATCAGAGCTTTGACACTATTTTTTTTTTAAACTGACTCTGTAATGTCCTCAGCTACTAAACTGAGACGCATTATTGCACATGCAGCAAACATATTTCAGGCTCAGTGATAAGGTGGGTTGAGCCGTGTCACATCAATTATGTGGCGCTCCACTCTTCTCTTTTATTTTCTCCATTTTTCCTCTCGACAGTTAACCTTGTGTCCAACCTTCTGATATTGCAGAATGAAAGTTGCAAATAGAAGCAAACTTTTGATTAATTCATATCTAATCTCTCTCATGGGAACTAACAGTACAAAAGAAAAAAGGCAAAAATGGCAGAATTTATATCAGACTCTAAATTCATTACGAGCAACATGTGACTGTCATAAATACCTGTGGCTAAACATTGACCTCGGCATGTGATTAGAAATACAGGAATTTCCATCTGAAAGCCAATGTTTTTGTTCATCCACCAGCAGTTTTTTTAAATTACATCAGGAATTTACAGTAAACATGCAGTTATTTTGTTGAGATACAATGCAGAAACAGGCCCTTCGGCCTCCCAGGATCATGCTGACTAGCATTCCCCGTACACTAGCACAATTCTACACACTGAGGATAATTTACAATCTTTACCAAAGCCAATGAATTAACCTACATGCAGGTACGTCTTTTGGAGTGTGGGAGGAAACTGAAGCACCTGGGGAAACCCCATACGGAGATGGGGAGAACATACAAACGCCGTACAGACATCATGATCAAACCCAGTTTTTGGTGCAGAAAGACAGCAACTCTACCGCTACACCATGTTGCCCCAAAATGATGAACTCCTAGGTAGACAAAAGTGCTGGAGAAACTCAGTGGGTGCAGCAGCATCTATGGAGCGAAGGAAATAGGCAACATTTCAGGCCAAAACCCTTCTTCAGACTGGTTATAACTCCTATCCATGTTCTCCATAGATGTTGCCTGACCCGCTGACTACTCCAGCATTTGTGTCCTATTGTATAATTTAAGTTGAAATTTTAGAGATACAGCGTGGAAACAGGCTCTTCAGCCCACCGAGTCCGCGCCAACCAGCTATCACCCCGAATACTACCATTATACTATACACTAGGAACAATTTGCAATTTACAGAAGCCCATTAACCTACAAACCTGCACATATTTGTAGTGTGGGTGGAAACCGGATCACCCGGAGAAAACTCACTTGGTCACAGGGAGAACATACAAACTCCATACAAACAGCACACGTGTTCAGGATCGAATCCGGGTTACTGACGCCGTAAGGTAACAACTCTACCACTGTGGCGCTGCATTTTATTTGTGTGCAGTTTTGTTATTTAAGTGTGATCAAAATGAGCCTTTTGCTCAAATTAGCAATCCAATCTCAGGATAAGAAAGCTAAAACCCGCTCGAACAGTCCCAGTGCAGAGCTGAGTTGTGATGTTTTAAAATCACTTTGTATGGGTTGAAGGAGTGGTGTGTGGTTGAGCCTATGAAGCTTTTCCATGGTCCAATACTAACCACCAATTATAGCAGTTAATACATGGGCTCAAAGTTAAGGGCCTGTTCCACTTGGCGATTTTTTCGACAACTGCCACCATCATTGACTGACATATCAGGCCACCGAAAAATTTGCGGCGTAATGTGGCGGCGACGTGGCGTGATGACATCTGACGCGCGGTATTTTTGCAAGTGTCGCAACATTCTTTTTGTTGCTGCTGGATTTTGAAATGTTCAAAATATTTAGGCGACACTGATAAGACGCCGGCAGTCGCCGAAAAAAATCGGCAATTGGGACAGGCCCTTTAGTTTAGACCATTTTGTTGCACTTACCAAGCCTGACACTATAATCAGTCTGTCAAATTGTGTTTGTCCTTTCAAAGATAATTAACAATTTGTCATACTAATTTGATTACTAGTTAAAAATAAAATTTTATATCAGGTTTTCACGTGTTTCTTGAAATTCTATGTTTTGTGAAAAAGGACTAATCAAATCCCCAAGGACTAATAAAGGCAGCATGATGGCATAGTGTTACAGCTACTGCCTTGCAGCGCCAGAGAACAGGATTTGATCCTGACTAGGGGGACTGTCTGTATGATGTTTGTATGTTCTCTCCATGACCTGCGTGGGTTTTCTTCGAGATCTTCGGTTTCTTCCCATACCTCAAAGACGTACAGGTTTGTAGGTCAATTGGCTTGGTATAAATGTAAATTGTCCCTAGTATGTGTTGGATAGTGTTAGTGTGCAAGGATTGCTGGTCGGTGCAGACTCAGTGGGCTGAAGGGCATGTTTTTACACTGTTTCTCTAAACTAATAACTAAAGTAAATTGAATAGTTTTACGATGTTTCAGAGAGAAGGGTCATCTTGAAATTTATGTGCCTAAGAGTAGTTATTAAAAGTTTTGGCAAACTATGACATTCATTTAAATTTAATGCATGCAAGTAGACTATATAATTAATTGCAAGAACAATGATTTATTTTGATCAACTTAGCAAATACTTGCCAGAAGTCAGAAGAATGTTATTTACTTTATTTAGCATCTGAGTGGCTCTAATAATAAACTTTATATGCCATATTGAACTTTGCAATTTAGCAAAATAAATTAAATGTGCAAGAAAGAAAAATGTGGTGTTGTAGGTTACTTAATTGCCATCCATTCTCATTAATAACCATGTAAGGCAACTTAAGATTTCACTTTTACTTGTATTCCTCTGTTTTATACTGCACATTTACTCTTCATACACTGAAATATGATACCTTATCAACAATGGCCCTGGTTTGCAGTTAAACCATACTTTGACAATAACTACTCACAATGACATTTTCAAGCTGGAATTTTTTACTGTGTTCATTGGAGGTTTCAGTAGATGGGGAATTGTACTCATTGTGCAGAGTACACAGTGCCTCAGCTTCCCCCACTTGATTTATAATGGGCAAGTATTGATTCACAGGAATGGTGAGTTCAGCACAAAGTATTATTGCCATTGTGCAATGCAAAATGACAAGTCTGGCTTTTTGAGTCAGGGCCATTAGCATGTTTTGCCCCACCCCTGCTTATCCTAACTTTCTATGGTGCTACACGATTAGCCAGTGAATAAAAAAAAAACAAAAGCAAGAGAAGGCAAAATGAAAAGATGTAAGGAATGAAAAATGATGAGTAAAAGAATGTTATTCATAACTTCAAAATGTTCTAAACATTTTATTGCCAGTGAAGTGTACTTCTGAAATGCAGAAACATTTGTAACCCAGGAAACACCAGCAAAATCCTGTACTGAAAGCATCTGTGATTGGCAATATAAGATTGATCTTATAATCTGTTTTAATCAGTTTTGCTGGTTGAGCAAGCAATAAATATTGATTAGAACATCATTTGAATAAAGGCTTGTACTCTGTTATGTTCCTCTGAGATTTCTCATTTAAGTAACAGCACCTATACAGATGTGATTGAGTGCTGTACTTTCCGCATTGTGACTTGAACTCCCTTCCACCTAGCAATGTAAGAATGCTTCTAAAGTAAATGCTAAATTAGCATTGTACATAGTTGGAGAGCTGAAAGTACAATTAGCCATGGAATAGTTTAACACCCTGACAACATTGGTGAATTTAGATGTTTAGCAGAATGAGGGGGGACCTCATTGAAACGTACCGAATAGTAAAAGACTTGGATAGAGTGGATGGGGAGAGGATGTTTCTACTAGTGGGAGAGTCTAGGACTAGAGGTCATAGTCTCAGAATTAAAGGATGTTCCTTAAGGAGACGAGAAGGAATTTCTTTAGTCAGAGGGTGGTGAATCAGTGGAATTCTTTGTCACAAAAGGCTGTGGAGGCCAAGTAAATGGATATTTTTAAAGCAGTGATATTGTAGATAGATATATTCTTGATTAGTACGGCTGTCAGGGGGTATGGGAAAGGCAGGAGAATGGGTTTAGGAGGAAGAGATAGATCAGCCATGAATGAATGGCACATACCTGATGGGCCAAATGGCCTCATTCTGCTCCTAATACTTATGATCTTATGAATAGAGAAAGGGAAGAACAAAAGAGATCTGGGGAAAAAATAGAAATCAGAAAGTGATAAAGGGAGATGGTAGGTGACAACCTTAAGTGTTGAAGGTCTAGGGCAGTCGAGTGATAAGGCTTAAAAAACAACTGAGGTGCCTTTTTGCTATTGGAATTATGACATTGGCAACCAGCTAGTGGGAAAAATATAGAAAGAAAATTACAGGGAAATTACAAGGTAGTATAAAAGCTGTACAGCAGTCTTCTAATCGAGTCCACACACAAGATTAGAAGTTGTTCAGCCAGAGTTGAACACACTTCTCGGCATCTGCATACAATGGTGTGTCTTGTCACTTAGAAACATAGAAAATAGGTGCAGGAGTAGGCCATTCGACCCTTCAAGCCTGCACCGCCATTCAATATGATCATGGCTGATCATCCAACTCAGTATCCTGTACCTGCCTTCTCTCCATACCCTCTGATCCCTTTAGCCACAAGGGCCACATCTAACTCCCTCTTAAATATAGCCAATGAACTGGCCTCAACTACCTTCTGTGGCAGAGAATTCCAGAGATTCACCACTCGCTGCGTGAAAAATGTTTTCCTCACAGAGATTCACCACTCGCTGTGTGAAAAATGTTTTCCTCATCTCGGTCCTAAAAGATTTCCCCCTTATCCTTAAACTGTGACCCCTTGTTCTGGATTTCCCCAACATCGGGAACAATCTTCCTGCATCTAGCCTGTCCAACCCCTTAAGAATTTTGTAAGTTTCTATAAGATCCCCCCTCAATCTTCTAAATTCTAGCGAGTACTAACCAAGTCTATCCAGCCTTTCTTCATATGAAAGTCCTGACATCCCAGGAATCAGTCTGGTGAACCTTCTCTGTACTCCGTCTATGGCAAGAATGTCTTTCCTCAGATTAGGAGACCAAAACTGTACCCAATACTCCAGGTGTGGCCTCACCAAGACCCTGTACAACTGCAGTAGAACCTCCCTGCTCCTATACTTAAATCCTTTTGCTATGAATGCTAACATACCATTCGCTTTCTTCACTGCCTGCTGCACCTGCATGCCTACTTTTAATGACTGGTGTACCATGACACCCAGGTCGCGTTGCATCTCCCCCTTTCCTAATCGGCCACCATTCAGATAATAGTCTACTTTCCTGTTTTTGCCACCAAAGTGGATAACCTCACATTTATCCACATTATATTGCATCTGCCATGCATTTGCCCACTCATCCAGCCTATCCAAGTCACCTTGCAGCCTCCTAGCATCCTCCACACAGCTAACAGTGCCCCCCCAGCTTTGTGTCATCCGCAAACTTGGAGATGTTGCATTCAATTCCCTCGTCCAAATCATTAATATATATCGTAAATAGCTGGGGTCCCAGCACTGAGCCTTGCGGTACCCCACTAGTCACTGCCTGCCATTGTGAAAAGGACCCATTTACTCCTACTCTTTGCTTCCTGTCTGCCAGCCAGTTCTCTATCCACAACAATACTGAACCCCCAATACCGTGTGCTTTAAGTTTGTATTCTAATCTCTTATATGGAACCTTGTTGAAAGCCTTCTGAAAGTCCAGATATAACACATCCACTGGTTCTCCCTTATCCACTCTACTAGTTAAATCCTAGAAAAATTCTATAAGATTCGTCAGACATGATTTACCTTTCATAAATCCATGCTGACTTTGTCCAATGATTTCACCACTTTCCAAATGTGCTGCTATCCCATCTTTAATAACTGATTCTAGCAGTTTTCCCACTACCGACGCCAGACTAACTGGTCTGTAATTCCCCGTTTTCTCTCTCCCTCCCTTTTTAAAAAAAGTGGGGTTACATTAGCTACCCTCCAATCCTCAGGAACTACTCAAGAATCTAAAGTTTTGAAAAATTATCACTAATGCATCCACTATTTCTGGGGCTACTTCCTTAAGTATTCTGGGATGCAGCCTACCTGGCCCTGGGGATTTATCGGCCTTTAATCCATTCAATTTACCTAACACAACTTCCCGGCCAACCTGGATTTCATTCCGTTCCTCCATCTCATTTGACCCCTGGTCCCCTGCTATTTCCGACAGATTATTTATGTCTTCCTTAGTGAAGACAGAACCAAAGTAGTTATTCAATTGGTCTGCCATGTCCTTGTTCCCCATGATCAATTCACCTGTTTCTGACTGCAAGGGACCTACATTTGTTTTAACTAATCATTTTCTCTTCACATATCTATAAAAGCTTTTGCAGTCAGTTTTTATGTTCCTTGACAGTTTTCTTTCATAATCTATTTTCCCTTTCCTAATTAAGCCCTTTGTCCTCCTCTGCTGGACTCTGAATTTCTCCCAGTCCTCTGGTAGGCTGCTTTTTCTGGCTAATTTGTAGGCTTCATCTTTTGTTTTGATACTATCTTGTGCTTCTTGTGCTTGGTGGTGGAAAGATTGATGGAAACAGGGCCGCGACATGAACGTTCTTTCCTTGACCCCTGTACAGCAGTGATAATAGGAGATTTTAATTATCCTTAGACTGGGAAAATAATACATAAGGGGTAAAGATAGGGAGAATTTTTGAAGTAAAATTTCTTGATCAGTATATTTCTGGCCCAACGGGAAAAGAGACAATAAAAGGGATACAAGGATTGGGCCCTATTACAGGTGTCAATGTTTATAGGGAGAAGGCAGGAAAATGGGATTAGGAGGCGGAATCAGTCATGATTGAATGGTGGAGTAGACTCGATTGGCCAAATGGCCTAATTCTACTTCTATAACTTGTGAACTATTACTGATAGATTGAGCTCTAACAATCAAAACCATTTCCTATGTGCTAGGTGTGATTCCAGCCACTGCAATATTTTCCTCTTGTTGCCCATTGACCAGTTTTAACAGGCTTTCTTGAGATTTCATCAGTAAAATGCTACCCAGATCACTCTCGTATCGTTTTCAGAATTTAGCTCTATGATCAATGTTTGGGCCGAGTCTGTGATGAGATCAATGGCATAATTGTTCTGGTGAAACCCAGCACCACTTTGCTCCATTGCTAAGAAAGTTATTGGTACACGTATGGTACTTGACAGCACTTTAACAACCGTTTACATCACTTTGAAGGTTGAGAATAGACTGGTTGGGTGATAATTGGACAGATTGGATTTGCCCAGCTTTCTGTGAATGGGATACAGCTGGGCAAATGTTCACATTGTTGGGTAGGTGCCTTTATTGTACCTGCACAGGAACAGCTTGGCTATATGCATGATTTGTTCTAGAGTGCAAGTCTTCATTTCTACACCCATAATCTTTGTTGTATCAACACATTCAGTTGTTTTTTTTTTAATGTTATTATGTGCAATGCATTGAATTAGTTGAGTATAGGCTCAATAGCTCAGATGCTGTTTTCCATGCTATAGTCCTTTTGTGATTTTGTGATCCTGAATTTAGGCACAAATTCTCAGACATTAATAACAGGCCTTTGCACAGATTTGTGTGCCTCCTTTGCAGAATCCACTGCTTTAAGTACGTCTTTTCATGCTGCGATATTTGGGATATCGTCTATCTGCATTTATTTGTAGAAATAAAGAAATGCAGATGCTAGTTTATATCAAAGGTAGACACAAAGTGTTGGAGTAACTGAACGGGTCAGGCAGCATCTCTGGAGAAGAGGATAGGTAACATTTTGGGTCAGGACCCATCTTCGATCGGGACCCGAAATGTCACCTATCCTTTTTCTCATGATATGCTGCCTGACCCGTTGAGTTACTTCAGCTCTTTGTGTCTATCGTTGCTTTTTTTCTCTCGGCTTTCTCTGTGTCAATTGCTTTAAAACAATATTTGTGTTGACCATGAAGAAAACTTCATTTAGAGAAAGGTCATCAGTTTAAAACGTTATTTATTTTCCTTCTCTACAGACGTTACACAACCTGCTCAGTCTTTGAAAGATTTTCTGTTTTATTTTGAAAACCAGTAAATTTGCAAGCCTGGGCAGTTTTACCTCAATGGTGGGAAAGTTCTCGAGACAAGAATCAGGAAAGGAATTTGAATTGATTGGAACAAGTGTGAATTAATCAGAGCAAAATTGCTTGGATTTGTTCCTGGCAAATTGTGTTAAACTAACTTGACTGGTTTATCCTTCTATTTCTATTCCATCCTGTGGCATTGGTAGTTTTCCTGGAATTACTATATATGAATTTCTGTTTAGAAGATCTCATCCCTTTTTAACTATATCTTTGCTACTGACAAAAGCACAATAATGATCTAGCAGTTGCACTGCCCCTTCAGAATGCTCTGCTGCTTCTCTAAGTTATCTGGAACCTTAACGCCTGGCATGCAACATATCATCCCAGAGATAGATACAAAATGCTGGAGTAACTCAGCGGGACCGGCAGCATCTCTGGAGAGAAGGAACGGGTGATGTTTCGGGTCGAGACCCTTCTTCAGACGGGCCAGGGTCTTGACCTGAATCGTCACCCATTCCTTCTCTCCAGAGATGCAGCCCGTCCTGCTGAGTTATTCCAGCATTTTGTATCTATCTTTGGTTAAACCAACATCTGTAATTCCTTCCTACACGTATCATTCCAGAGTCTCATTTACAGCTGCAGAAACGTCAGCTTGTCCCTCTTACAATAGATTCCCTATCTACAGTCTTCCCACACTCATTCCTCTTATTCTGTGCAGCAGACCTCCCCACCCCCCTATCCCCGTGGTGAATTCCTTTACTGTTGCCTTCTCCTGATAATGTATCTTCCAACTCCAAATATCCATAGGAGAAGAGGATGACCACAATGCACTCTACTTGTCTTCTTCCACTGCTGGTCGCCCATGCACTTCCTGCCTGTGGAACTTTAACTCCAGGCGTGACCACATCTCTGAATCTGCTAACCACTTACAACTCAACGTCATATGGATACTTCACATTGACTCAATAATCCTGTCCCATTATGTGTTTTTCCAGTGGCTGCAGCTGGATCAACTGGCACAGGATCACTGGGACTGTCCCTGATTTCCCACGTATTACTGGAAGACCATGCCAGTGGTTCAAGTTCTATTGTCCTGACTTACCAATAAAACATTTCAAAGTATATTAAATTAGATTAATGTCTAAGGGTTGCACTTACTCTCCACACTCCCTTGCACAATCATAAATTCTCTGGGCCTCTGTCCCTGCTGTGTTTAAACATTCAGAGTCTCTGTTATTGTTCCTTTCTAACTCTCTGGGCCTCTTTTCCTGCAGTTTTTAAACCTCCAGGCCACTGTCTCTGCTATTTTTAAACTCCTAGGGTCTCTTTTTCCAGTCTATTTATGTTCTTGACTTTTTGTTTTTGCTGTTTTTTAAACTCCGTTGACTAAATTAGGGGTATCAGAAAGTAGGGAAGCCTGCTTTTTGAAGTGGAGGATAGTATACCGAGGTGTCTCCAGAGGATGGTGCTAGGACCATGGCTGTAAGATATATCAACCATCTGGATTTAGGAGTCCAGGTGACAATTTCCACCTTTGCAGATAATACAAAATTTAGAGGCATTGTGATTAATAAGGAGTGAAACTTCAAGGAGATTGACTGTGGGAATGGGTAGATTTGTGGTGGAGTGAATGAGAAGGAGCAACATGGACATTGCAGTTGTTGAACAGCACGTAAAATAAAACCGTCATAAAAGCTGTATGCACTTTCAGCACTTTGTGTTTTATGGAGCAAATAAAGTATTCCAGTTTTATAAAAAGTACATGATAGTCCAAATTCAAAACCCAAGAGAAAAGGCATTTAATTTGCCTTCCTCTTGTCTGGTCTTTCTGAGATACATTACCGGTGGTAAAAGTTTAGACCAAGTCATGTGTGGCCCACTCAAGTACTTGCAGAAATCTGGGAGTCCGGCAGCGTCATGAGAGTGTTCTTACATTGCACATACATAACTATATAAGTTCTGAATGAATATGAGAGCTTGTAGTGGCTTATAATAATGGGCCAGTTCATGCTACCTTTTGCCAATAGTTCTTAGTAGAACCACTGCCATTCCATTCTTGAAACTGAAGCAAGGTCTGGACATGTGGTGTGAAATGTACAAATCTGGGATATACTGATATATTCTGATAACTGACACAGTCCAGTTGCAGGACACAGTCTTGTTGAGGTTCCCCAGTAGTTGATTCAGTGCTTTAGTGGTAATTGCTCAATAACACAAGGATTCCAACAACAAGACAGCAGGACTCCAGCTAAATATGTATCAAATACATGATAAGATGATTTAAACAATAACAAAACAACAGGCAATATTATATTTCTCTATTTTAGAATAGGTTCCAATTCAGGATGGGATTATTTTATTATGTGGTCCATTTATTTGGATGAAAGCTATCTATGCCCCCCCCATCAATGCAACTTGTGTAGAAAATCATCCGGATCAAATTTACTCAAAGAGCATGATACCAATTTCAGGAAATTTGCTTGGGATTAGTTTCCATTAGTTATTATTTTAATGGTAGAGCATTGCAATTCAGAGCAAAAAACAATCTGCTAGAGGGGCACAATATGTCAGGCAGTATGTGTGGAGGGAAATGCACAGATAACATTTCGGGTCCAGACCCTTCTTCAAGATTTCACAATTTTGCTAATATTGAAATTTAAGTGAAACCGGAATTCTAATTCACACAGCACATGCCCCATGCAACAACATGCAATACATTAAATGCATTCTGTAGCTTAGGTTTGTGCTCCCCATTCCTACAGATCCAGACCCCAAGTTTCAGTGCAGAATAGTTGAAATGTTCACCAGATTCCATTACTGATTCCATGAAAACGCACACCTTCAGATTCAGGAACAGTTTCTTCCCAGCTGTTATCAGGCAACTGAATCATCCTACCAACATCAGCGAGCAGTCCTGAACTATGATTTATCTCATTGGTGACCCTCGGACTATCCTGGTTTCGACATTGCTGGCTTTAACTTGCGCCAAATGTCATTCCCTTATAATGTATTTATACTCTGTAAAGGTCTCTGTTGTAATCATGTATTGTCTTTTCGCTGACTGGATCGTACGCAACTAAAGATTTTCACTGTATCTCGGAACACGTGACAATAAACTAAACTACTATGACTAAGAAATGTCATTGGATTACCTACCCGACTAGGTTACCCAATTATAAATGTTCAATGTAATTGGATTACCTACCCGATCCTCCAGAGTTAATCCAATTCAGTGATGATTTGTTAATTAATGGCATATTTTTCTCCATGGAGCATTGTTTTCAGTAACCATGTACTGCTGACAGTTTATTGAAGTCCGTGCCCTGCATCCCCCTCCAAGAGCGCTGGGACCATAACCCTCCATATCAATATATCAGATGGCCTCCACCACCTTCACTGGATTCATGATAATTAATGGTTACATATTTTTCTCATTCCCCCTTGTTTGAATCTTCCCTAAGTGGGAAAAGCTTTTCCAGGCAATTGTCTAGCAAAAAACTCTATCCATTTCAGCGCTCCAAAGAATAAAGCCCTAACTTGTTCAACCTTTCTCTGTCACTTAGTTGCTGTAGCTATGTTGGAATTTAAAGTAAATAAAGGGCTTGGAAAGTTGCCATTGATATTAAAATACATTAATGAGCATGTTAACCTTGAATGCACAACTTTTAATTATTGCTCATTTGTTGCCATGACCTCTACATAGAACTTAATTTTTTTAAGTAATATTTAGGCTTTGAAATATGTTCAGTGTTAGCAGCACATAGCAATGTTCTGCAAAGAGCAATGAAATAAATCTGCTCCTTTGATTGATATATCAGTCCAGACTTAGTGCTTGAATAATAAAAGTAGATCTTATTGAAATATCTTTTCACAGAGGGTGGCAAATCCCTGGAACACTCTCCCTGAAGGGTGTTGGAGCTGGATCATTGGGTATTTATAGAAAAAGCAGATATACGTTGAATGATCAAGGAATTGAGGACGATGAGGAAATTGACACAGAAGTGAAGATGCCTGGGGCAGATCAGTATTGATCATATTGAATAGAAAGCTGTCTTAAGGGGTTGTGAGGTCTGTTCCTGCTCCCATTGTCTTATATTTTTAAGTTTTTTTGTTGAGAATATATGTTAATGAAAGAATGGCCTGTTATGACTTGATGCTGGCCAACTGCATTTGTAGCAAACTACTTGCTTGTGACAAAGTGGATGCCCTCAAGTCACAGAGTCATACTGTACAGAAGAAAGTCCTTTGGCCCACCATGTCCATTCTGACCAGCAAGTAAATAATTGCATTAACCCCATTTATCAGTACTTGGACCATTGTTCCCGATGCCTTAGTGATTCAAATACTTGTTTAAATACTGCTTAAATGCCCCCCACATCCTCTTGCACTCCAAGGTCTGACCGCCCTTCAATCCCATCTGAATCTCTTACCTCTTATGCCAAGTCCATGCCCATACCCTTCGGTTTTAGACATCATTGTTAGAGAAAGACTTATCTAAATTATCTGAGACAAATGAAATGAAGCAAAAAATGCTGCAAATAACTATTTCTAATATCCTTATATTCCTATGCTCCTTCTGTTGGACAAACTGACATGCTTTTGGAATGATGCTCAGTGCATAATTTGAATCCTTTCTTTTCTCTTTCCCTAGTTTCTTCCCTTAACTCATCCACTGAAATGGGTAAATCTATTACAGACTGCATCAACAATGGTTATTAAACACTTTCTCATGTCTTCATGCAGCCTCAGACACTTCAATGATTAAACATAACTTTTGGAAAATTAGCATAAATTAGCTAATGGGGGGGGAGCCACAGACATCAGGTATGTTTTTTATGATTCAGGGCCACGCCATTGAAGAAGTTTATTTTATCTTCTGCCTTTACCCAACCATTCTTTAATTTCTTATCAAACCTTGGTCTGCCTCTCTCATCATTGCTCAAATGGTTATGGAGTGCTTCCTTCCAGGTCTATGATAATATCTTTCTTGTTATTGACAGACTACAAACAAAAGCGAATTTGATATAATTTCAAAGACTAAATTTGGCTTTCTTTGGATCTTCAATACTATCTCCAGGTAATAAGTTGGCTGATAACTTTGTTCCTTGAGCTATCTTCTTTGGTGGCCCAGGTGACTGACACACTGCATTGTAAGCTGCTCCGACCAGTTTACAGTTTTCCTGCTATTATCACTATTTGACTGACGATTAAGTGCAATTGTTTGCCGAGAGGAAGTAATATATCAGAATTAAAAGGGAATTTATTTCCCACCACCAAGGGGCATCTGGATGGAATGTGAATTAAAACAAGCACTGTACATTAATCATTGCTTTCGGTGTGGGTATTTTAAGGTTGCTATTTACTTCCTCCATAAAAGGTATCTGTGAAACTCAGGAAAAGGTGTCTTGAATATGTGGACAGAGTTATAGCTAACAGATTGTATCCCAGTGCAATTGTAATCACCAATTGAATGGACGAGGGTGCAGCCTGGCCACTAACTTTGTGCTTATGGGTCTAGGAAGATTTTAAGTTGCTGCTATCCTTGTTTTCTCTCATTCTATTTGAAAATCCCTCCTGAAACTCCCTTGCAGCCTGCTTTGGTATTGTCTGATCCTTGTAAGGCCAAGGCAATCAACTGAACCCAGACATCTAGGCAGCTTGGATAGAACTGAAGCCCACTCTTTAAAGGCATGTCAGTCATTGAAGCTGAAAGATTAGTGGCCAATGTGTCTGATGAACTTGCTACCTGGTGGTAAAGATTGTCCTGAGCATCAAACCTAATGTTATGTGATCATTAACTTTAAATGGCTAACAGTGAAAAAAAAAAACTTTCCTGGAGTTAATTACTGCAGGGATTATGCGCATCTTTTATATCTATCTGGAAATATGGACTCTGTTGGTCAAGTGGAAAACACATCAAACATTCATGACAAGCATGAACCTACATCAGATTATTTTATTTAGAAGCCATACCAGTTACCAAGTTGCATAAAAATAGTCGTCAAAAAATGGCAGAGGCTATGGGGAGCAGGCAGGAGAATGGGGTTAGGAGGGAAAGATAGATTAGCCATGATTGAATGGCAGAGTTGACTTGATGGGCCGAGTGGCCTATTTCCACTCCAATTCATTCTGACCTTAAGTGTATTTTAACCATCTGTGCCATGATTTTACAATCGTTTTGGATTTGTTACTCCATATCTAGAGGCAGCTTTGCCACCTGTTGATGAACCTGATGCTTCAGCATTGTTTTTCGCATCCACTGGGTTTTGCCACACTGAGGATGGGGCTACTCTTGGAACCTCCTCCTCTCCCCTTAACTGTTTAACTAACAACCAGCACTCACGACCAGATGTGGCAGAGCTTTGATCTGAACCATTGCATGTGAAATTGCTTAGCTCTGTCTATTGTTTCCTGCTTTTGCTGCAGCTTTAATAGGTTGGCACCTGGATTGTGAAACCGGTTGGGGTGCAGCGTGGAAAAAGGGAAGGAGTTTGGACAAGTGTGTGTGAAAGGATTAAATGAGAGAGAGTAATTATTTCAGGGATGGTGAGAATTAGGAAATTACGACATTGTTTTTGGATACAATGTGTATGGAGGAGGGAGGTTTCAAGAGTGATCAGGAGAGCTTTGGAATAGTTGAGACGGGAAATAAAGGAGGCAGGAAAAGCACAACTGTAGATAAACTAATGCTAGACTGGTAACAGATGATGACTACAGATGCTGGAATCTTGAGCAAAAAAACAAACCACAGGATCTTAGTGGATTTGGCAGATTCCAAGGAGGGAAATGGACAGATGATGTTTTGGGTCAGGATCCTTTTCCAAATGCTGCCTAACTATAGTTCCTCCAACGGTTTACTTTGTGTTAACAGGTGATATTTTGGAAAATAAGTTGTTGATCTCACTGGTGGAAAGGAAGTGAGTAATGGGCCTGTCCAATCACTTAGGTGATTTTTTAGGCTGCTACAGGTGACTAGTTTGTCGCCACATGTTTGCCGGTGGTCGCCGGGAGTAGTCTCCTCAGTCGCGCAAAAAGTCGCTAAATTTTGAACATGTTGACATTTTTTCTGCGACAGTGGGTTTGACGCCAATGAGTGTAGTCTGGCTTCTCCTGACGTAGGTGCGTCGAAGCGTCACGAGGATGACGAAGGTTGTTGCCAGATTTTCCGCGACCTGCTATGACTATGACAGTCGCCACTAGTTGCTTAAAAAAAAATCGGCAAGTGGGTTAGGCCCATTACAAGCTTAACTTAGGGCTACCTATCAGCTTAGCCCTCATGTATGGTTAATCTAGTTCAGCTTCATTCAGCAACTAAGGAGGCAGGATCACCAACAATTTATGGCAGGTCAAAGAATGCTTTCCCCAAAACTAAGTGATGGAATTTCTTGCTTCTCCAGCAATTGATATTGGAAAAGCTGCAGCTCCTGCCGAGTTAGTCAAGGGGCTGAAGGAAATGGTGGTGAGGTCAAACTGGAGGCAACAGTTCACCCTTGGAAGCTGAGAACATGGCTGCAATGTCGATTATTTAATGCTCTTTTGAGTGTCGCTGGAGATGTCAGCTGGCTTCTAATTTCATTCACGCTCACTAGACCACGGGTTCAGCATAGTTCTTACGATTCCGTGTGTTTGGAACCATGGTACCAAATTGGGTTATAAACAACAAATCTGAAGAGCATCAGAGATGAGGGAACCTCATACATAATAAACAAGTTTGTTCTTGTTTGTAGAGGGAAGCTTAAATCCTTATGGTGATGGGCGAGCATGTGCATAATCATCTAAAACCTTCCGTCACACACAGATGAAAGGGGGGAGTGAAGTGTTACGACCCAGCTTGCATTCTTCATGTTGCCTCTTCCATGTCCCCCACACCCATCCAGCTCCATTCGCATTGTGCACACTGTTGCATTTACAATAGCACCAGACCACTTAACAAGCCGAATACCTGGAATGGTTAAGAAATTCAACATTTTTCTGATATCTGATGGAAGGTCAGTCACCAGTCTCTCATATTCAATCCCTTTCTTAGTGCCTGGGCTGCTGTGAGGTTAGATTGTTAGAGATATGACATGAAAGTTAGTTAGTTAAAGATTTGGCCCACTGAGTTCATGCTGACCATTGATCACCTGTTCAAACTAGTTCTCCATTATCCTACTTTTGCATCCAGTCCCGACACATTAGGGGCAATTTACACAGAACCTACAAACTCACACTTCTGTGGGAAATGGGAGGAAACTGGAGCACCCAGAGGAAACCCAAAAGGTCACAGGGAGAACGTGCAAATTCCGCACAGACAGCACCCGAGGTCAGGGTCGAACTTGGGTTTCTGGCACTGTGAGGCAACAGTTCCACCAATAATGCCACTGAGTTTACATTAATTCTGGCCAAATCGGAGAGGACAGGAGGAAATTTAGTAACGGCTTCTGGGCTGTTAGGCCATTTGGTCAATTTAAATGTGCCCTCTGCAGATATGGGACAAGCTGCAGAATAGTGCCAGTTTGTCTAGAGCCTAGATAAGAGTTGCAGGAAGAGAATGGAATATCAGCAGATTCGGACAATTAGGTGTAAATTGCATGGAACGGATTTGATGAATGCAAACCCGACATACACATTGTAAATATTGTTGCAAAGCTTTACTTTGCTAGATGTTGATTGGGTTGGGTTAAGTGTTGAGCCTTATCTGGGTTTCCTGACTATCAAGGCACATGTTGCATAATCCATCAGTCTGAAGAAGGGTTTCGGCCCAAAACGTCGCCTATTTCCTTCGCTCCATAGATGCTGCTGCACCCGCTGAGTTTCTCCAGCAATTTTGTGTACCTTGCATAATTCATCTCTTTTAAGTTGCATCTAGAAACTTTGTCAGATATTTTGTATTAGTCAATGTTTTATTGGGTTAGGGAAATGTCTATCATGGACTGTGTTAATCGATATCTGTTGTTGGACTGTATAGAGACCACCCCCATGTGGTTCAGTCTCTCAAAGTTCATGGACCTATAAAAAGGCCACTCCCACAAGGTCCTGGGTCGATCTTCTGGGAGAACGCTTAGGACTGCGTGACCTTCTGGAGTGTCTCTGCTTGAACGAGGCTTGGAGGGCTTGGCCAGGAAGATACGAGGATTGAACCCTCGGCGGTTAGGTATAGTAGTGGGCTGTTATTGTGCTTTTCCAAAATAAAGTTTAGATGCGCAAGTGCTTGACTCGGTATTTTATTGACTGATACTAGACTGGGAGGAAGCTTAGAACGAGCTATTTACATTTACATATTTTCAGGGTTTTTTTAAACCTATTTTTGCTGCTGCCAGTTACCCTGCCAGTGAACACTGAGATGCGATAAGGAGTTACCTTTTCCAAATTTCTCTTTTAGTTTTATAATAATATATAAAATGAGATTATTTTAAGTCCTGCAAGTAAAATGAATCTTTATTAATGAGCAGGTTGAGTGACTCATTGAAAGACGAGGCTTTTTTGTTAGGACTAAATTTTTAAAAGTTGTTGTTTGCAACGTTTGAGGAAGATACATTACCTTAAGAAAGGAGCTTAATATTCAGGTGGGCAAGTGTTAATGGTGAGACTTCAACTTTACAGTATCGAGATGGACTGCACAATGGTCTTGAAGATTCATTAAAAATAAGGGAATGGAAATTTGTCCCAGTTCAAATACAATGCGTCTAATGTGCAAAATACATCTCTCCCGGAGTCAAATGGCTCAGAAGGGAAAATGTCTTTCTGCTGATAGCAATAAATTATGCTGATGCTCCAGGACGTAATTGACCAGAGGGAGGCGACAAAGCCAACTCCACTGTGCTGACTTAAATGTACATGTTTGTATGCGATGAAGGACTGTCTTTGTTAAAGCCAAGAACTTTCTGGACTTACTGGAACTAAATCTACGTATATGTAATGGAATCAAAATTCAAATAGTTAACCTGTCACCTCAGCAAGAGTCTGCCATAAGTGAATTAATCAATTTTAAATTTTAAACATTTTGTGACACAGGTGCTGTTAAGATGGTTCACTGACACTCTATCAGATAATTATTTCGGTGTATGCATCATGCATGCTTTTTATGTTTCATATTAAAACATTGTTTATGGTATTTCCATCAGAATGAGTAAATGTTAGCTTAAGCTTTAATTGTAAGTACTTAGACAGTTTGATGAGAAACACTTGCAAAGTCTTGCATTCAGTTCCAGGTATAATTTATTAAAATTCCATTTGCTTTTCAAAATTATATTCTTCTAAGGACATTTCTGATTTAATATGGTATTATATGTAATACACTAAAATTAAATTCAATAATTATACTCATTCTTGAAAACTGTTTGGTATTGGGAACAGCCAGTAGAAATAAGGACAAGCAGAATTAGTTCAGAAATATTAGTACTTCAGCTATTTATAAACGCAACAAAAAGTAGGGTAGGCAATGACATTTATGTCCTTCCTGGCCATTGTATATTGACACATCACAGGCACATACACCATTTTCAGTTTGCTTTAAGCAAGGCAGTCAGAGAAGAGAGAAACACAGGATAATTCAGCAGTAATCCTTGTCTCTCTTAGTTCTTTAAGCAAAATAAATAAGACCTCATTGTGGAAAGGTTTGCTTTCTCACAACTGCAAGAATAACCAACCACATATGTTGCTGCATATTAATGACTGGGTGGTCCTCGAAGGAAAAGATAACATAAAAGATCGTTTTTCACTGCAAAATATGATCTCACCTATAATTTAATTGAGCATCCAGGTATTTTGGACAAGAAACATTTCATATTTGATTCTTGGACAAAATTGAGTTAATTGGTCCCAACCACTAGTAATGACTGATGTTAATGGTTTTAATATTCTTGTGTAGGAGAGGTGAAGGTTAATTAGTGGTGTAGTTAGGGCTAGTGGTTCCACACAGCACTGACAGTATTTTTTCAAGGAAAGTGTAGATGAATTTCAGGAACTGTGCATTAACATTAGTTCCAGACCTACTGGATGAGCACTATTGGTGATTTCCTGATTATACCTCACATCTACACTCCCTGTGGAATCCCACAGTGGAGTAGCAGCTTCACAGAGATTCTGATGCATTTTTACTGGTGAATTTCAAAGGAGGAGGATCTAACCATGGCTAACAAAAGTAGTTAAGGATGGTAATAGGTCCAAAGAATAGTTATATAAAAAAAAAGTAACAAATCTAAACCTTGGGAGAAGTTTAAAGTTTAGCAAAAATGGAGCGAGAAATTGATTAACATGGCAAAAGTAAGAAAGTAAACTTGCAAGACAAAGTACATTTTCAAGGAATATAAAAATGGACAGTAAAAGCTTTAGTGGGTAGGAAATTTGAAAAAGATTAGTGTATAGTCAGAAATTAGAGATTTGCAGTCAGAAATAGGAGAATTAAAAGGGGGAACAAAGGAATGGCTGAACAATTGAGCAATTGGATTGATTCTGTCTTCGCAGAAGAGATCAGGAATATCTTCCCCCCAAAACTAAAGAAACAGAGAAATTAAAGGAATCGTAGTCACTGAAGCTGATAAATCCACATGCTGATAAAAACTGGGGCAATTGTGAACCGGGACTTTAAACCTATGTCTTCTGCTTCTTGATTCCCTTATTCTTGATAAAAGACACTGTGCATTCACCCAATCTATTCCCCTCATGATCTTATACATCTCTATTAAATCACCTCAGTCTTCTGTGCTCCAAGGAATAAAGTCCTAGCATGCACAACCTTTCCCTATAGCGCAGGCCCTCAAGTCTTGGCAACATCCACGTAAACTTTCTTTGCACTCAGGGATTACCATAGAATGGTAAAGAAGGCCTCAGCCTGAAACATCACCCATTCCTTCTCGACAGAAATACTGCCAGCCTTTTGTGTCTATCTATAGTAGAGAAGGTGTATGGTGTGCTTGTTTTCATTGGTTGAGGCATTGAGTCTAAGAGCCAGGAGGTCATTTGCAGCTTTATAATACTTTGGTTAGGCTACATTTGGAGTACTGTGTGTAGCTCTTATCGCCCCATTATTGAGATAATGTGGAGGCTTTCGAGAGGGTGCAGAGGAGGTTCTCCAGAATGCTATCTGAATTAGAATGTATTAGCTTTAAGGATAGGTTGGACAAACTGGGATTGTTTTCTTTGGAATGTCAGAGCTTGAGGAGAGACCTGATAGAAATAGATAAAACTAGGAGGATCATAGGTATAGTAGACATTCAAAAGCTTTTTGTCAAAGACATGTCAAAGACGAGCACGGGACATGTTGGCCAGTGTGGGCAAGTTGACCAAAGGGCCCGTTTCCAGTGGGTCAGAAGGGGAACGTTTGAAGAAGATGTGCAGGACAAGTTTTTTTATATAGGTAGTGGTGGGTGCCTGGAATGCGTCGCTGGGTTAGCAATGGAACCAGATACAATAGTGCATTGGTATTTTATTTCTGCTCTGGTATTTTATCTCATTCACATGTTTAAACTATAATGTTTTATTCTTAATGTTTTCATGTTTTATGCTTTATTCTTAATGGTTTACTGTATGTCATGTTGTTACTTGCGAGCGGAGCACAGAGGCAAATTCCTTGTATATGTACATACTTGGCCAAAGGTACAGAAAAATGCTGGAGAAACTCAGCAGGTGCAGCAGCATCTATGGAGCGAAGGAAATAGGCTATGTTTCGGGCCAAAACCCTTCTTCAGACTCCCGAAATGTTATATAGCAGCTCCATAGATGCTGCTGCACCCACTGAGTTTCTCCAGCATTTTTGTGTACCTTCGATTTTCCAGCATCTGCAGTTCCTTCTTAAATACATACTTGGCCAATAAACGTATTCATTCATTCATACATTCAAGAAGCTTTAAAATAGGCACATGGATATGCAGGGAATGAAGGGATTTGGATCATGTGCAGTCAGAGGAGACTAACTTGGCATCGTGTTTGGAACAGGCATTGTGGACCAAAGTGCCTGTTCCTGTGCTGTACTGTTCTACATTTCTTGTTTCTTGATTAGAAAGGGCATCAAAGGTTATGGCGAGAAGGGAATGGAGTTAGGAGGGACAAATACATCAGCCATGATTGAATGGCATAGTAGACTAAATCTTGTCCTATGTTTATGTTCTATGTCACTTCTCAGCCATGACGTTTCATTGGAGTGAGGCGTGAAATCATACCGTCCTCATATGCCAAATAAATGGAGAAAATTCATTCAAGTTTCCATGGGAATCATCTCGCGGAGACCACACACCAGTTTTCATTGGTGAGTCGGCGGTGGAGACAGTGAGCAGATTCAAATTACTGGGTGTGAACATCTTGGATGATCTGTCCTGGACATAGATGTAATCATGAAGAAGGTGTACCAGAAATTTATAGAGATTTGGTACTTCACAGAATATTCTAACAAACTTTTACAGATGTATTACAGAAAGCGTATTGATTTGTTGTCTCGTGGCATGGTATGATAATTCCTATACACACGAACTCAAGATGTAGCAGAGAGTGGTGGACTCAGACTGGTCCGTCATGGGCACAGTCCCTTCCCCCATCAAAAGCATCTGCATGAGTTGCTGCCTCAGAAAGATGGCACCATCATCTGGGCCATGCCCTCGTCTCACTGCTGTCATGAGGCAGGAGGTACAGAAGCTTGAAGTCGTACAATGCCCTGTTCAGGCATAGCTATCTTCCTATAACTATCAAATTATTGAACCGACCTGAACGATCCAATCTCGACAGCAGAACATTGTGGACCACTTATTTTTTTTCTAGTTGTGTTTGACACTGATGCTTTGCATTTTTTTTGCTGTCAACTTTTTCTTTTTACCATGTGTAATTCATGTATGATTAATGATTAATATTTTTGTGTGTTTGAGTTTATGTACCTGTGATACTGCTATCCAGCCTGATTTTCATTATACCTGTACCTCACCACCATACTTGTGCATAAGAAAACAAGTTTGACTTGCCGCTTCTGCTTTTAGCATTTGGTGATGCTGAATTTCTTTCAACTTCTTAGAAAATAGAGGGGCTGGCACACCCTCTTCGTTTACCGAAAATACATTCGTCTTTTTGGCTGATAATTTGGATAAAAATACATAGTCTAAATCAGGGACTTTGTTCAGCCAAGGGCACTCACCATTCAGTCAAATGGTGCGTGAATTACTGAATGGTGCAAACTATCCACTGGGAGATTCCATGTTACATTGACACTACACAGATCAGTCACCTTCCAAATGGAAACAAAAGCAATTCCAGGCATTTACTCCAGTAACTATGGATAGTAGGAATGGTGATCTGACCTAATCAGATATGCCTTGTTCAATTAAATAGTTCCCTTATGGAAACTTGCATCAAAGAGCTCTTTTCATGTTTTTTTTTTAAATAGCTATTGTGGATCTGTCAGAGTGTGCATTTGAGCGGAACCTGTCACTTTCTGGTTGAAAGATAACAGTGAAAATGCAAAATAAGATACAATAACACAATCTTTGCGAAATTCTGGCAAAATAAACTACCGTTTTGCAATGACAAAACCTTTAAACAAATTTTAATATACTTGAAATTATTCAAAATGCATTGTTATAAAATTGACAGTGATATTTTTTTCGCCCTTGATGCTCACTGTGGCTTAGATTGAGAAGTTTTGTCTTCTATGATTATAGAGTTCCCCTATAAATAAGAAAATCATTTCAATTATTCCATTTTGAAAGGAATACCAAAGAGCTTTCGTGCAAGTTTCTAGTCTGTGGAAATGAAAAGAAATCTAAAACCAGGAATGAAACATCCTAACATCTTTCAACCATGACCTCAGTTACGTAACACTGAGGCACGTCTGCGTTGTTATTTGACACCACCCTCATAGGACAGAGTCCTTCTTGTAAAATTTCAATTAGATACCACTTCTCAAGTTCATCCTACACTTTTCAAAAGAAAAAAGAAATCATTCAGGTCCACAAAGAAAGTCACAGAACAGCCACAGATGCTTCAGATATTTGCTGTTCTGAGCTTTGGCACTGTTAATACTCTTGGATTCGGTTACATTCTGATCCCTTTCTTTCATCTGTTGAAAAATGTACTGCTTCGCTATCTGGACTGTGATCTCTATGCACATAATGACCGAGATCCACTCATGGTGAAATGTGACTTGTGGGCTAAAAATTATTTTAGTCCCAACAAGTCAAGTTGAAAAACACGGTATATCAAAATGTCAACGTGTTTCTGGGTTGCATGGACCCAAAATGTTCAACTGCCAGGATCTATATTTATGGAGCTCTTTGAACACGCAGTAGATTTAAACAGCTGTTGCTTTGAGACAATGGGAATTCTTAAAATCATGAATATTTGGGTATAGCTACCAGAACGAATATCTGTTAAAGGAATAAATGTCAAAACAGTTGTGAAAATCCTGTTAGGGTCTACTGGGCATAAAATAATAACTGTGTGAGAATCAATGAAATATGGAAAACGGCTATGCGGTCTTGGGACATAAAGTTATATAAAGAACGTTTTAGGCAATAACACCTGCCAATTACAAGTGCTGTGTAAATTAGCATGCTTGTAATCACAGGTGAATCAGAGTTAAAGGGTAGGATGTGAGAAGGAGTTAAATTCACTGGCACAGTAATGGAACGAGCTGTTCTATTGACATAAATTTCATTTTAGAGACAATGGAAGCACACCCTACATTATGCACGACCCATGCTAGACATTCAAGTGTCCATCGCTACCATTCTCCAGCACACAGGGTATTCTTTGTACCATGGTATTTCAAGTGCTCATCTAGATACTTCTTACAAATTGTTAAAGTACCTGCTTCCACCACTCCCTTGGGCAGTTCAATCCAATGTTTCAACCACTCTCTGTGTAAACAAGAGTTTCTTCAATTAAGTCAGTGAGGATGCAGAAAAGATTCACAGGGATATTAATGGGATTGGAGTTACAAGGAGAGGCTGGAGGGACTGGAGAATAGGTGCCTGAAGGGTAGTTTACAGAGGTATATAGAATTATGAGAGGTAGACATGTGAATGGTCCCAATCTTTTCCCATGGTATAGGAGTCTAAAACTAAAAGAGGTAATCGATTTCAGGGACTAGATTTAAAAGGGGCATGAGAGGCACATGTTCCCTACAGAGTGTGGAGGTTATCTAGACTGAGCTGCCAGAAGAGGTTAATTCATTTCCCATTTCTCCCCCTCTGGATCTAGACTCCTCCTCTCTGACAAAAAGACTGACTATTTATCCCAACAATACACGTCGTAATCTTATAAATATCTTTGTTACCCCTAAACCTTTGATTTTCCAATGTAAACAAACCCAGCCTCTCCTTAAAACTACAGCATTCCATTCCATACAACATCCTGCTGAACCTTTTCTGCACTCCCTCTATTTCTATCACAGCCTTCCTGTACTGTGGCAACCAGAGAAGTACCCAATTTTGTACAACAGCAACATGACATCCCAACTCTTAATGCCTCAGAATGTGAAGGCAAGCATACCAAATGCATTTGTTACTACCCTATCCTCCTGTGTCACCACTCTCAGTGAGCAATGGACTTGCAACCGAAGGTGGCACTGAACAGGTCCTTGTCATTTGCTCCAAGTGTCCTATAAGAACTTGATTTCCAGAAGTGCATGACCTCACACTGATCAGGATACATTTCCACCTTCCACCTAACCTTCCAGCTGATCTATGTCCTGCTATATCCTTAAGGCCCTGTCCCACTTAGGCGATTTTTAGGCGACTGCCAGTGACAGTCACAGTCGTAGCGGGAAGCCAAAAAACGAGCTTCTCTGGACCCTCCCCTACGACAATGTCTACGACAAGCTACCACCTAGCCGACGTCAAACTAAGACAAGCTACATCAACCGGCGACAAAATTCCTTGTGACTTGGGATGTCCACCTACGACCAGACCTACGACAACTTACGACAAGCTTCGACCACCTACGACAACCGAAGTCAACTTGCGTCCACCCGCAACAAGATAAGACAATCTATGACCCTGTCAGCGACTACTGAAGACAATTCAGTCAGCGGTACCTGTCACTGGTTGACGTAGGTTGACGTAGGTAGTCACCAATGGAATTTACCGAAGTCAGCACCCGGCGCCAACCAACGTCACCTGCCGTCATCCTGGCGACAACCTATGACAGCACCAACGACAGGAGAAGACGGGCAACATCAAGCCCACTGTCGCCGAAAGGTTTTGAACATTTCAAAATCCAGCGGCAACAAGATAATAGTTACAACACTTGAGGAGACATCTCACGACAATACAGGCTTCACCCTATGTCACCCCGTGACCATGTGGCGATAGCCTACTTTACGGCTGTCGCCGAAAATATCGCCTAAGTGGGACAGGCCCTTTAATCAGCCTTAAAACTGTGTCCTGGAGCATCAAATAACTAGGGCTGGGCTTTAAACTACACAACGGACAGGGTGGAATAGGAAACAAGTGAGGACACTATAGGATGTTAAAGAGAGCATAAAAGATAGCGGTGCAGTGCAGTGATATGGATAGATAGATTAGTAGGACTGGATGTTACAATCCCTATGATTTCACTACAATTGACATTCTTGGGTATGACCACTAGGTGAATTTGCTAACAATCAGACAAATCTTCAGTTGTGTACCTCAACGTCACTGGGTGTTTCGGCCTTTTACCACAAGACACCCTCAGTCGAGGCAGGCCCACCGCAGGATGATCAGGCCCGGGTGTGTGTCTTATTGTTAGCCTCCAGATGGTCACGTGGCAGCCCAGACAGCATCTTTCCTCTTCAGCCACAGCCAGTGACTGCTCCGTTTGGCAGCATTGGCAAGTTCTTTTCTTGCCCTTCTTTGTGCCTGCCCTCTGACTCCTACTTCCCTCAGGAGCCTTGCGGTGGAACTGGCTACAAAGCCCCTGCACCCCACCGCCACTGGACACACCCTTACACTCCAACCTCTCTCCTCTGCCTCTGCTGCAAGGTTTGAATATCTAAGCGTTTTCCTTTCATAAGCCTCATCCACAGCCTCCTCCCATGGGACCATCAGCTCAATGATGAAAACACGCTGACAGGAGTTGGACCAGAGAACGAGGTCTGGTCGCAGGTTGGTAACTGCGATTTCAACTGGGAACGAAAACCTCTGGACTAGGTCAACACGCATTTCCCAGTCCCTGGCCGCGTTCAGTGGGCATGTGTTGAGAGGCGAGGGGTTAGAAACATAGAAAATAGGTGCAGGAGTAGGCCATTCGGCCCTTCGAGCCTGCACCGCCATTCAATATGATCATGGCTGATCATCCAACTCAGATGACCAATATAGAGCAAATGAATGAAAGATATGCAAAAAGTTAATGATCAAGAAATGAACCACTGGTGGCTGTGGGCTAGGTGTTAATGAGTTATACAGCCAATGAAACTCACTGGGACGACAGTGAAACTAGTACAACGACTAAAGTTTTAGTGATGTATTGCATACCGGGATATTTTATATCGAAGTAACGTGAGTGACCACGTGAAGAGCCCGCCAGCTGCTTGCACGTCAATGCGTCGACGCATGAATCAGAGCAGTTCGAAACTGCTCTGGCAGGTAAGCCAAATTTGTCTTCAGGAACGGGCTGCCGGCGCCGCCAGGTTAGCGATCGCTGCAAAAGGGTTAGTCCTCTGTTTCTCTCCGTCCCGGATGAAGGATGGTATTTGCGGGAATATTATCTGGGCATTGATAGGCATGGCGTTGGTGTTAACTCTCTTGCTCTCGAGTTCAGCTGCCAAACACCTCAGCACCTGGTTGTGTCGCCAGGTGTATCTGCCTTGTGTTAGGCTGGTCTTACAACCGACCAGGATGTGTTTGAGGTTTGCTGGAACTGCACACAGGGGGCAGGCTGGATCCTCTCCCAGCCAAAGATTTAGGTTTGTGGGAGAGGGAAGGACGTCATATGTGGCTCTGATAATGAAGCTCAACTTATTTGACTCCATGGTCCACAGGTCTCTCCATGATAATGATAGCGTGCGACAGAAAGGGGGAAACCTTATAGCTGAATCATGACATAAGGGTCAAAGGTAAATAATAAAATGAAAGTAAAAACTGAAGAATTTGTCAAGCATTATTATCAAGATAAATGAATATTGATTGAGTGAGGCAACACCCAATCTCAAGTATTAAAAAAGGAGGAAATTAGCAGCGCCCTCAATTGGCATTCCATTGTGGGTAGATAGTCACACATTTCCCTAAGTGGATTATTCACAAATAATTCACAATATAACATGATTTTTATATCTAATTAATTATAGGCCAAATGGAAGGAATTTAGTGTTCAATTGCTGTAAATAAATGCCCATTTAAATCGGCTTTCTAGTGGGTTCATGTGGAACGCGCTGGTTTAGAATGTTGACAGCGCGCTGGATTAGTGCCCTCAAATGCCCTGGGGGATATAAAAAGCCCAAAATGATTTATAGAAAATTATATAATTATAGGGTTATATACATGCCCCATTTAATGTAAAAATAAGGTACATACCTTTAATTGTTTGCTTTATAAAACCCTGGGGCTGCCAGAGCTTGCGGAATGAACGAGAGCTGAGGCCCCAATAATAGCTCAGGTGCACGATTCTCCATTTACTAGCATCCCCTAGTAAAAATCCTGCCCCCTCCAAACAGCTCCAAAATTGCTCCCACGATTCAGGTCCCCCCTAATAAATGAATATTGAATTCCATTCCATATATAGCTTACAACCCAGTGGTATGAAGATTGAATTCTCCAATTTTAGCTAAACCCCTTCCCCCATTTATCCCTCCTCTCATCCCTGTGCCCCACTCAGGTGCACACCCATGCCTCCCACTATCCTGTCCCCCTTTCCCTTCCCCCCCTTCCTTTTCCATCTATATCCTACATTCCATTCCACTTGTCTCCTTATCCAACACCCTTTTGTCTCCTTTTCACCTCTAGCCTTTATCCACCCATCTGCCGATCAAACTGTATACACCTATCACTTGCCAGGTTTTGTCCTGCCCAATCTTTTTTGCAGCTTTCTCCCCACTACTACAATCAGTCTAAACACGAGCCCCAACCCAAAACGTCGCTGATCCATGCTGCCTGACCTGCTGAGTTACTCCAGCACATTGTGTCTTCCTTGTAAAACAGCATCTGCAGTTCCTTTATCCCTAGATGATTTAGTATGTAAAGATGGATGTAAAGTGAAATGAATTTGATAGCCGAAGATGGGAATTTACTATTCTGGAGGATTTCCTCTTTTGGGAAGGCAGACAGAATTAAAAAGGAAAGGGGAATGGGATATCTCTGATGATGAATGGTGACACTAGAGCGGCTTTGATAAAGGACATTGGCTCAGAATATCAGGGAGTAATATCTGTTTGTATGGAGATAAGAAATATTACAAAGACAGAAAACACTGGTGGGAGTGTTCTTGGCTCTGGTGGGAGAGCCTAACAGTAGCGTTGCTGTTAGGTATGGCATCTATGAAGAAAAAAATGGTATGCTGTAGCATAAGCAATAATCATGCACAATATCATTCTTCATTTAGAGTGAGAATATCAAATTAGCAAAGGTGATCCCGAAGAATGCTTCAGACTGTTTCTGAAAACAATCCCTTTTGAGTTTATCCAAGGAATGGTTTATTTGGGTCTGCTCCTAAGTAAAAAGACAGGATTACTTCATAATTTATAGTAAAGTATCCTTTGCTGATGAATGATTATAATGTGATTTCACTTTCAGTTTGAAAGTGACAGACCCAAGCCAAAATACAGAATCTTAAACTTAAGAAAGGTGCATTCTTACAATGAATGAGCTGGTAAAAATAGATTTGTAAATTAGATTAAAATGTTTGATGTGGTGGCAGACATGAAAAGAAATACTTAATTATTGTTTGCAAAAACACAATATATTAAGAGACTTTACAGGAAAAGTAATCCATCTGTGACTAACTAGAAAAGGTTAAGTATTAGTTGAAAGAAAAGGCCTATAAAGCATAGGACTGTGGTTGGTTTCAAGATTGGGAGAATTTTAGAAATATGCAAAGAATAACGTAAATTCAAAATAAAAGAGAAAATAGAACAAGAAATATCGAAGCTGATTGCTAAAGCTTTTACTCCACTCGTGTCAAAAAGTAAAAGTAAAAAATTAACATGATACTTATAATGGGGAAAAAATAAATGGCAGAGATAAAAAAATAATCTGTTGAAGACGTGAAAAGCATGGGACAAATTTTCGGTGACAAATAGCCAAAACAGTGTGAGATCTTACACAATTAACATCACTAGATGAAAGGTATTAGGCAAATTAATGGAACTAGGGGAGTGAAAAAAAACCCTGGACTCATGATGTGTATATCGCATTTATTTAGTTAACCACCACATTTCCTTGTACTTTGGATTTGATCCTAGTGGATTAGAAAGAAAACCATAAATTCAATTGCACAATTCAAGAAACAAGGAAGTCAGAGAAAAGCAACAGGAGGCCATTTAGCCTATCATCAGTTAGCAGAAATCAATTAGTAAGGAAGCATTAGCAATCACATAAACTCATAATACAATTGGAAAGACTCAACAACATTTTACGAAAGGGAAATAGCATTAATATTTTTAAGGTCACTAATATAGATCAGAGGTAAAGCCATTAAACTCCATTACAGAAAGTAATATATTTCCATAAAATATATGTCCAAAAAGTATTCAACCATGTGGCCTTAAAGGATACTGCAATCCACGCACGGAAATCGCTATAAAAATATGGAGGGGACAGGGGGGGACACAATTTATGCACTCACACACACACACACACACACACACACACACACACACACACACGTGAGGCTTCGGAGGCTCAATCCAGCGCTAAATGCAGCTCAACTCTGCCTGTCTCGCCAGGTTAACCTACAGCCCTGTCTGGACTGACGGGACACCGCCGCTGCTTCTCCGTGCTGGCTGTAAACCTGGGCCATATTCCCGTAAGTCCAGGCAGGGCTGTAGGTTAACCTGGCGGGACAGGCAGAGTTGAGCTGGGTTTAGTGCTGTTTCTCTGCGCTGGATGTGGGCCTGGGGGCACCGCTCCCGTTTGACTCCCGACGTCTCTGGCCACCCCCGGGCGTGGGGTGGGGGGCACTCGGGTGGGGACGGGGCAGCGCCGGAGACCGGGATCGATCCAGGCTGCGGATGAGGCGCAGTTCTGTGCCACATCTCCCTCCTCCAATGACTGCACTCTATCCTCAGTCCCAACCCCCGCCCCCACTCCTCCCTCCTCCAATCATCGCGCTGAATCATCATGTCCAGCCCCCATTGCCTGCTGACCGACGTCTCTCTCGTCCAATCAACGCCCTTGATCATCAGTCCCACCCTCACTGTCTCGCGGAAAGCGGAGATGCCTCAGCTGTTTACAATCTATAATAGTAACGCAGATGAAGGGCTGAAGTGTAATGTATCCATGTTTGTTCAATAATTAAAGATGGGTGAGATAATATGTGGTAAAAAAGAAAATAAAGAAATTAACTGTGAGGTTATCCATTTTGATTAGAAACATGGAAAAGTAGAATTTTATTCACTTGCTTGAAAGTCTAAAACATTGGTCTTCAGAGACATTTGCATATGCTCATACAAGAAGCAACAAGCTAGCATGCAGACAAAGGGAGTAAGTCAGAAGACAAATGGAATATTTGTCCTTATATAAAAGGCAGGTATAGCTAGGATAGGCAAGTCATGTTACAACATAGGGCTTTGCCGAGGCCACATCTGGTGTATTACATGCTGGAAATATGCATGCCCAGGAATTTGAAGCTCTTGACCCTTTCCACCATCCACGTTGATATAAATGGGACCGTGGGTCCCCATCCTACCCCCTTCCAAAGTCCACAATCAGTTCCTTAGTTTTGCTGGTGTTGAGAGCCAGGTTATTGTGCTGGCACCATTTGGTCAACCGGTCGATCTCATTTTAGTGGATACACCATAGAAAACATTCTATGGAGATGCATCACAGCCTGGTTTGGCAACAGCTCTGTCCCACATTGCAAGTAAGTGAAAAAGGTTATGGATGCAGCCCAGCACATCATGTAAACGAATCTTCCCCCATTAACTCTATCTGCACTTTATACTGCCTCGGGAAAGCAGCCAACATAATTAACATCCATTCACAGTCTAGTCATCCCCTCTTCTCCCCTTTCCTATTGGGGGGAAGATACAAATGCTTAAAAACACACACCATCAGAACAGTTTCTTCCCAACTGTTATCAGATTACTTAAAGGTCACTAGTTTAGGATTCCCAATCACCAATGTTGTTGCCTTTACACTTTACAAATACATCTGCACTTTCTCTGTAGCGGTCGGTCACACTATATTCTACATTCTGTTTCCCTTCTTTTTGCACTACCTGTCGTACTCGTGCATGGTTTGATAGTTTTCCTGCTTCTGTGCATAACAATTTTTTTACAGTGTTTCAGTACATGTGGCAAAAATAAACTAATACCAATATCAGTGTGTTCTAGGCACTCACTAGTGAATAGAAAAAAAAAACTTGCCCTGCATATCTCTTTTAATCTTTCTCACATTCATCTTAAAGCTATGCCTGCTAATAATTGACATTTCTTCTTTGGGGAAAAAGACTATTTACCACTCTCATAACTTTATTAATTTCTTTCAGGTCTTCCCTCAATTTCCGATGCTCTAGAGAAAACCAACCAAATTTGTCCAACTCCCTGCTAATCCTCTCTAATCCAGGAAATATTCTGCTCCCTAAAGCTTCCATTTCCTTCCTGTAATGTGGCAAACAGAGCTATACACAATACTCCAAATGTGGCAACATTTTAGTTTTATACAGCTACAACACAACTTCCTTTTACACTCAATGACTGATCGATGAAGGCAAGCTTGCCATGTGCCTTCTTTACCATCCCATTTACTTGTGTTGCTATTTTCAGGAAACTATAGACATGACCTCCAAATTCCCTCCGTACATCAAATCTCCTAATTATCCCATCATTTACAGTATACTTTCATCTTACATTTGATGTCCCAAAGTGCAACAACTAACATTTGTCCTGATTAAACTTCATATGCCCATATACAACTGCCCATATATCCTGCTGCATCTTTTGATGACTTTCTTCACTATGAAAGAATAGCTTCACAGGAATTCTACACAATAATCAACTTGGATTCCTCATGTGATTCTGCTGCCTGAAGTTGATACAGAAGTTCCATACAGTAGCTATATCTGAAACTACCTTTGTTTTCCCCAAGGTTAATTCATGGGATATTACTGCGCAAATCAGTGGTTTGTTATCCCATACATGCCTGCTCTGTTTACATTTCTCACAGATCCAAGTGAGGTTATTGGGAAATCTGAAAGATCCTCTAACATAGATGCATATTATTATTTTCCCAGCTCTCCTTGGACATCATGAGCAAAATCAGCACTTAATCTAAATATAGTACATCGCACAATTAAGACTCCAAATGTTCTAAATGCCAGTTAACCATCCGTTAGTTGCCGAGAGGCGTTAATAATTTGTAATATCAGATGCTTTTACTGTTTTAGCATATTCCTGATGAAATGAAGGAAAATAAATTGTTTCCAAACCAGATTGCTTCAAGTAGGAGCAGGATTGTCAAGTAGGAGTAAAAATAAAATGCTTTTTGTTTTCAACAAAATTGTAAATGCCTTTATGTGTTCACACTGTCCACACAGTTATTGGCTTCTAACTTCTGTTATTTAGTTTGTGGAATGCTTTGACAAAAAGCAATAGCCAGAAGTGATTGCGAATGCTGGCTGCTGCATAAAATTGCTCTTTCCAAATAAAGCTCAAAATTCCTCCTTCGGGGTCCTCTGAATGCTTGAATTATGTACAGCTGGTACACAAGTCAGGCATTCAGCATGGGCGGCAACCACCTGCAACCTCCGGAAACCGCATGGAAACCTTGGCTGGGGCGCAAAGTCTCCAGAGGTTTCCTAAGTGGGACAGGGGCATTACAGCGCTTACAGCACTTGCAGCGCCGGAGACCCGGGTTCGATCCCGACTACGGACTCTGTCTCTATGGAGTTTGTAGGTTCTCCCCATGATCACGTGGGTTTTCTCCGAGATCGTTGGTTTCCTCCCACACTCCAAAGATGTACAGGTTTTCCAGTTAAAGGGCCTGTCCCACTTAGGTGTCATTTGCTCGTCATTTACGCGACAGGCTTGTAGTGACTGTCGCGCGAAAATCATCTAGTAGTACGACAGTCGCGTGCCAAGTGCTATTGGGGGCACTGCTTCTTTTGGGAGCCATTTGCGATGTCGTTTATACTTAGTCTGATTGCCGTGGCAAGGATTTTCCCAGTGAGAATTTTTTAAACTACGCGCGCTTTATACCCAGGTGGTCACATGGTGCTGCGCTCAAAACACGCGCAAATGAGCACCGACAGCGTATGGGCAGTCCATGGTGAGGGACATTGTCGCACGTTGACGCATAATAAATTAGCATAGGCAATATTCATGCATCACCGTGTGTAACCATGCGTTAACACGCGCTACATGTACGCCATCAGTACATCAGCGTACGCGATCGGTATATTAGTGTGCGCAAGGGATATGGCACCCAGGTGGTGTGCGAGGATTTTGAGCATCCCAAAATACTGGGGTACCGTGCATTACCATGCGTCACTGCACACGCCACTACGCGCCATGCGCGCATCATGACATGCCAACCAATTTTTAGGATGTCACGTAAATGACGCGCAAATTACGCCCAAGTGGGACAGGCGCTTAATTGGCTTGATGTAAATGTAAATTGTCCCTAGTGTGTATTGGTTAGTGCTAATGTGTGGGGATCATTGGTCGGTGCGGACTCTGTGGGCATGTTTCCGCACTGTATCTCGAAACTAAAAAAATTAAACAAGTGCTTGAGAGACTGAGATTGGCTGGATATTATGGGTCTGCTGGAATCTTCTGCTGTGCGGGAACACAGTTTGTGGCCGCATTTCCAAACCTGCAAGCTGGTTGGGTTAAGAACAGTTTACAGAAACCCGAACAGTTCACAAGAATAACTTGTGGACAACCGGTATAATCCTCAGCTTTTGATTTGCAGTCTAGCCATCAAAGTAATCATTGGTTCCTGATTCACCCCATCAGTCTCAGGAGAGACTGGGACCAGTGCCTGCACCTGAAATGCTCTGCACTTTGAGAAAATTATATTTTTAATGCTTCTCTTTTATTGGAAGAAAAATATTCTGTGATGATTAGTTCCTGTTAAACTGTTTCATAGGCTTCATTATTCTGTGCACACATACACGATGAAAGAAAATAATTTAGGAAACTAAATCTTTTTGTTATGTTGGCTTTGATAAAACTGCAATTTCAGTCCAACAAATCTTGAAGTGCTTGAATATATTTTAAATTATAACTGCTATTTCTCAAGATGTATTATCTCACAGAAAGTCTATTTATATGGCGTGTTATAAAATGCACTTTTGGGTAACATTGAATAACTTTAATATGAATCTGAATTATTCTAGGAAAGACAAGAATAAATCACAAGAGTTTTCACTGTGCTATTCAGTAAATGAATGTGTTATTTTTATCACAACCTATGCTTTGCATAATATGTTTGCATTAACAAATTGTCCAGCTTGCAAGATTTGTGGTTGCTGTCTTCTGACCTTTTAGCCATTTATATATTGGTATTTATCAATTTTATGACTGTAATAGTGAAGTACCGCCTGATTATTAATGACCACTAGCGGGGCTCCATTTAAAAATCCTCATGGGGAAGAGAACAACTATACCTGGTGAAATGGAGCATGATGATAATCCTCACACATGCCATACAACTAATCCATTTGTGTATCAACCTTTTGCCCACAAGAATCATATTGCTTCAGTCTCATTCCATGTTTCACCATGCTTATAATCTTTTCATGAATCTTTCTAAAAAAGGTTTACTAACATGAGCAAGATACGGTTTTCAGACTGCCAGTTGTACCATACAATAAAAGTGTATTATATGCAAAAGCTATTGGTGATAATACCATGCGTTTCACCTAAATATGAAGCTGTACCAGTCTCCTATCAACATAAACCCCATATTGTAATTGGGTGTGAAATGATGTCAGTATTGGTGCGAGTCTCACTCACAGCACCATTCTTCACACAGACTCCAGCACTACTGCAACAGGTGGAAAACAAAGCTTCACATTTACCACAATATTCACCGAAATCTTTCGAAATAGACCTTCCATTGCCATTAGCTGGATTTAAAATGTGTTAATCTAAAATTTAACTAGTAGGGCTTGGTTTCGTAAAGGGTACTATATTTACCTGTAAAACCTTTTCTCTCTCCATTCTGTTCAAAGAAATGTTTTTGAAAAATCACTGGTGTAACACAGTCATTATCTTTTGTATTCTCCCATATTTTAATTAAGGCAAGGCAAATGAAACAGTTTAATTTCTCTTTTTGTTGATCATAAAGAGAAAGTCCATCCAGGAAGCATACATTGCACGATGGCATCCCACATGGAGAAACAGATGGAATAAATTAATTGGTAAATGCACGTTTAACTCAAAATGCATTTCATTGTCTAGGCAGCTAAAGAGAACATGTGACTGGGTATTTGTTTAAAAACTATAACAAACTGCTTTATTGTGTTCATGGGGCTATTCACGATACAACAGCATGTTTGTGAAGGATGAATACATTATTACATTTCAGCAAAATGCTGTTTGAAGTTGAGTCCTGTAGGAAACAATTAGATACCCTCTTCAGTCTGAATGTTACGGTATGTACTTAACCTCAGGCTAGACCATACTACATTTCATGTTCTTGGAGGGTAAAAATTATTTTCATTAGGAAAAGGAAGAAACAGATCACCTAACCCTTACTGCAGTGTGATGATGGCTAGTTTCTCCAATACCTTGTAATCTTTATTGCTGGTGAAAATTACTGACAGCAATTCGACATTTCACAGCTCTATTTGTTATTAACACAAACATGAAATTAAAACATTTTGAAAATCATCACCAGCATTTAAGGGGAAGAAAATTTTAACCTCACCACATTTTGCTTACTTTTGATATTTTTTAAAATATGAATGCAAGTGCACAATTATATTTTACATTACATGGAAATTTGATCTTTGTTTAACATTTCTTATAATTGAGTTTACATGGTTCAAAATATTGAATACTGTGGTCCTATTTTGTAATCCAGTAAAATGTAAATCAAGTTTTGAATGAAAGACCTGAGATAAAGTACCCAGTGCATAATTGAAACAAATCCCACCCAAGTTTTCCTGGGTCTGGCGAGATGATCCATTGGTATGAAGCTTATCACCTGCTAAGGTAGATTTACATCAGACCTGACCGCATTTGACTTGGCTGTTGCTTTCCAATTGTCCATAAACATCAGCCATGACCAATGATCACAGCTGCAGGCATATTTTGCAGGCATTTTGGTGCAACAGAACTCGAGGTGTCACAGCTGTGGTTGTATGTGAGCAGAGCTGGCTGTTTACAGGTGGTAGAAACGTAATTTTACTCTTGGACTGCCTGTGAGTCTTTTAGACAGAAATACTGTCAAAAAATGTAATTTGACTAGAGACATTTTAAAAATGGAAACAGATTTAAATAATTAAAGAATAATAATTGCAGAAACAAATTGAAATATATATTTTTTTAAAAAGACAGAAAGTGTTGGAGTAACTTAGCTGAAGAAGGGTCCTGACCCAAAACGTCACAAGGGTTCTGATCTGATACATCACCTATCCATAGGGATACTGCTTGATCCACTGAGTTACTTCAACACTTTGAGTCTTTTTTTGTAAACCAGCATCTACAGTTCCTTGTTTCTATAATATGCAATAAGTTTGTTTAAAATGTTTAACTAGTAAATTAATTAAAAAAGCATTAATATTAATTTAAAAAAAAACACAAACTACTTCCTTATATTTATCTTTTCCACCCAGGCAAGTGACCATATTTAAAATTTTAATCTGCATCTTGGATGGCACAAAGCTGAGAGAATAGATAGGAACTGATTCTAGCCCCGTAGATTAACACGATTGAACTCTGCCTCTGCTGTGTCCAAAGATAGGAAGGGGTGGGTTGAATTACAATCTAATACAAATGCCTCAGTCTCTGACAAAGAAGTACTACTTAAGGTCAAAACAGGAGAAATGAAAGAAAATCAAGTCCATATAACATCTGCAGGTTTTTCCTCTACATTGCTACTCAGTAGTACATCTGATCATCTAGGGCTGCTCTTCTCTTCTGGCCATCTCACCCATGTCCTCATTTCTAGCTCTTTTTGTATAGTGCCCCCTGTTTGCCGTTTATAAATGGTCATTCAGCCAGTTTGCACCTCAAATCCATGCATTTTGAAAAACAATCTTGAAATGTTACATGGAGATATCATTCATTCATATTTAAATCTCATAGCACATCTCCATCAATATCACCTTTCTATGCCATGCTGTTCAATGTGGTGTTGTATTATCCTATTACAACCTCCAGCCTCACAATGTTAGATCTTCGAGCTATGCTTGGAGCACACAGCATTTGCATGCATTGACTGAACATTTAAGTTTCTTCCTCTGCAAAAAGTCTTGTTTGTTTCACTCATGTGATGACCCAAGCCATTTCAGACACCACATGCACTGTCATTGTTAAACTGTCATAAAAATTGCCTGACCATGCCATGATCTCCTCCCTGGGTATAACGTTCTACTCTGACTGGCAAATGCATTGTCACTTTCATTAACGTTTACTTTAAAAAAAATGTGATGTTTTATCAGGCACAATGCTATTTTGATTATTATCACCATCTATGTTATGATTGTCGATGTATCCTCTCTCCTTGTTCAAGGAAGGGCAAGTGTTCAAAGCTCTAATAACATAACTTGTATGAGTCATAGAGTTATAGAGTCATGGATCCATATAACACAAAAACAGACTCTTCCATCCACCTTGCCCATGCAAAGTGCCCTATCTACACTAGTCCCAGCTGCCCACATTTGGCCTATATCCATCTAAACATTTCCTATCCTTGTACCTGTCTGAATGTATTTTAAATGTAGTTATAGTATTTGCCTCAACTACCTCTTAGGCAGCATAGAAACATATAAATTAGGTGCAGGAGTAGGCCATATGTGTGAAAAAGCCTGCCCCCATTCAATATGATCATCATATGCTTTCTGGCAGCATTTTCTTATATCCCATATATCCATATTGTGAAAAATGCCCCCTCAGGTTTCTATGATTTCCCCACCCTCTCACGAGTACAGCACGTTCACCCTATGTAGTTCCATCAGAATTTTATACACCTCTATAAGATCACCTCTCTGCTTCAAGGAATAAAGTCCTATCCTTCCCAACCGCTCCCTATAACTCAGGCCCTCATGTCCTGTCAACATCCTTGTAAATCTTCTCTGCACTCTTTCCATCTTAACAACATGCTTTCCATATTAGGGTGTCCAAAACAGAACCAAAACTCAGTATTCCAAATGTGGCCACACCGTCTTGTACAACTGTTACATAACATCCCAAATTCTATACTCTAATAATGAAGGATAATGTACCAATAGCCTTCTTGACCATTTTATCTATCTGTGACGGCACTTTAAAGGGACTATTTTAATGCATTCCTAGATCCCACTGCTCTACAACACTCCCAGGTGCCCTGCCATTCGCTGTAAAGTTTGACTTCCCAAGTCCCTTTAGTCAGAGGGTAGTTAATCTGTGGAACTCATTACCACAGAGGGCTGTGGAGGCCAAGTCGGCGGATATTTTTAAGGTAGAGATAGACAAATTCTTGATTAGAATTTGGTGTCAAGTGTTATGGGGAGAAGGCAGGAAAATGGTATTAGGAGGCAGAGATCAACCATGATTGAATGGTGGAGTAGACTTGATGGGCCGAACAGCCTAATTCTACTCCTATAACTTGTGAACGTGAAAATGCAACACCTCGCAGTTATCTGTATAAAACTCTATAAACCATTCCTCACCCCATCTGTCCAACTGATCAAGATCATTCCACAATTTTTGATGACCATCTTCGCTATAGATGATGCCATCTACATTTGTGTCATCTGCAAACTTACAAATCATGCCTTATACATTCTCATCCAAATCCTTGACATAAACCGCAAACAGCAATGTGCCGACTCCCAATCTCTGAAGCACACCTCTATTCACAGTGTTCCAGTCCGAAACACAATCTTTCAACATCACCCTCTGCTTCCCTCCATGAAAATAATTTTCTAACCTAGCTCTCCCTGGATCCCATGCGATCAAACCTTCCAGAGAGATCTACCATTCAGAACCTTATCAAATGCCTTGTTGAAGTCCGTATAGATGAAATCTACAGCTTTGCCCTCATCAGCCTTTTTGGTTACTTCATTAAATATCCCAATCGGATTCGTACAAGCTCCCATGTACAAAACCATGCTGATTATCCCTAATCAACTGCTGTCTATCCAAATACACATATATCTTATCTGACAGAGTCCTCTGCACTAACATGCCTACCACATAGGTTAGGCCCACTGATCTATAGTTCTCAAGCTTTTCTTATAGCCATTCTTAAATAGAGGCATAATATTAGCCACCCTCCAGTCTTCTGGCATCTTGCCCATGTGTAATGATCTCTACTTCTCCCGGAAGACGCCGAGATCATTCAGCCACAGCTCCAGTTCCCTAACGCAGTCTGTGAGGAGCTGCACCCAGACACAATTCCCTCAGCAGTAGTCGTCAGGATCACCAGCAGTTTCCCTGACTTCTGACATCCTTATGGAGGAAATTTGCACCATTCTACCTGCCACCTCTACTGCACTAATGCCAAGAGGAAAAAAACCCCACAACAATCACACACAAGAAAGCGTAGACCATATCTTTACCTCCTATCAACCTTGCTCAGCGTTTGCACAACCTCCACTCTGAATTCTCTTGAGACAAAGCCTCATATTTGCCCTCAACACAGCACTTCACCTCAGCGCAGCCTCCCTGCCAACATGACCGCTTCCTCTAGGCTGCTCAGCTACACATTGCCTTCTATTTATTAGCTGCTCTCATTCAGTATTTGCATGGTACTCCATCAGGATCATTCTATATCTGATGGCTTGAAGGCAGATAGAGAGTGCCATCCTTACCAGCGGTAGCATCTTGAAGGATCTATGCACTCCGTGATCTGCCATATCTGGTGGAAAGTTCAGCATTGAACTTCCCTGGAATCAACTGGTTGCTACGACAGCCAGATAAAGGCTTCCTGACTCCCACTTGCAAACGTCCTTTTGACATTCAGGTAATTTACAAATTTTCTGATGAAGGAACATGTCACATCTGCTTGACTTGGCCTCATAGGCCACCATAACCTATGCTGTGGGCTTGGTCCTTTTGCGCAAATCATATCACGTGCCAAGAAAAACAGTGCATTCTGCATGATCCCTTGATTGTCAGATTCATCATTAACAACCTTGCTGGAATTCCATTATTTGACATCCATGTACCAAATTAACAGCATCTGATCTAACAACATCCAAAAGTTGCACGTTTTAGGCAGTGCGGATTCTTCTGGTACCTGGTTGCTTGTACCAAACATGGAACACTTGAAAATCTTGACCATCTCTCGAGGCACTAGATTACATTTCCCATCGAAATTCTTAGAAGTGTTTCAGAAGAGAATCCATTGTGGTACATGATGCTCATAAATTTACTGGGCTCATGTACATCTCTGTTGTTACTAATAGCATTAATGTTTTGTTTCTCTTTATGCAATTGGTTGCATTGTGCTGATTTTCTGCCCCATCATTGGACCATGGCAATATCATTTGCTTTCAGGAATATTTCTAATAAACATTTCTGCTAAAGAATCCCTTTCTACAACATTAGTAATGAAAGTTCTTTTTCCACACCTAGTTACTTCCCTGTGCTACTCCGAAGCCATTGTCAATGTGATGGCCGCGGGTCTTCTCTACCTTGATATTTAGTAAGGCAAGTGAATGCTTTGGAGTTTCCAGCCAGCCATTATCATCTGAAAGCTAAAAGCATCAACTAACGACAATGCTGCTACAATGTGTACGAAGAAATACCATAGAGGATGCGTGATTCGCAAAGGTACGTCTGCGTTTTGAAGCTCCATACATTTTTATTCTTTCCTTTAGGAGTTTCTAAAGGTTCACGCAAATGACATCATTTTGCAAGATATACTTCAATCAAAATATCATGGGTAATGTATGTTGTGAAGTTAATGTAGAAGCGTTGATTAGAATAAAGTGACTGCTGAATAAAGATCAAACAAAATCAGCCATGGCATAAAACCAACGCTGAAATGCCAGCAGAAGGTCATGATTTTTATCAGACTTACATGAAGGAATAAGCTGCTCTCCTGCCAAGAAATATAGCAAGATCTCCCCAATCTCGTTTTCTATTTGGGTTTATTTTCCAAGGAATGACAGTGATTTGGAGCTCACCTCATATAGTGGTACACATCATTACTACAGTAAGTCTTACTGACAATACACTGATTATCTAATAACCTTTCTTGTTCCTTGTAGAATTTGTATTGTACTATGCAATCTCTTGCTGAATGGTACCATTCTGTAAATTACTAAAGATCAGGACAGTGTTTTCATGATATATTATTCTTCCCCTAACTATGAGTTGTAAAAGCACAAGGTATAGGCTTACCATACATTAACTTTGTGACTGGACAAAAATGAACATAATTTAGCAAAAGGAGACAATGCATTTTAGTTTCATTTTTAAAGTCCAACAAAATGAAAAGTGAAATGCTGTCTTAGAACCAAGCTATCTTCCCCTTGGTCAGGAGTCAAATGTTCAACTATTAGATTGCCCCAGAGCTATTTAATTATGAAGGAAATTCAAAAGAAATCGACTAGTGGAGTATACCGGGTAAGTGGATACTGCCTTCTCCCAATAATCTACAGTGGCTTGTCAGCAGAACAAGACTCATTTAGAAATAAGCTCAGCGGAACTGGGAAAGCTGTCTTCATCAAGCAGATATGTTGTTTTCAAAATGGTTGATTGCAACAGGATGGAGGCATTTAATACACTCTTCCGCCTCTGTCTGATCACAACAAAGCTGAGGTCTGCATCTGTATTAACCCTACAGGTACCGAGCTATCTATAACGAGGCCTGGCACTTGAAGCTAACAAAGATGACTGGGTACTGGAAAATGAAGGATGATATATTTTAATGAAAGAGACGAATTAATATTTATTCATATTTAGAAACACAATTAGAATATTTCTTACACTTACATTGCAAAAAGTCAGAGAGATTCATTTATACCCGAGGGTGGTATCATATTCAGAGTTGGGGATAGAAAAATTGGATTAACCTTTCCCACCCAATAGTGTCTGTTTAACTGCATTGCTTTTAATAAAATATGCATAAAGCAATATTCAATGATTTATTTTACTTTATTTTCACACAACATCTGCTAGTCTCTCTCCATGTCTTCACCCACAGAATATACAGGAAAATTTCAAACTGCTTCTGCAGCAGATAATTCTCACATCTGTAGTAGGGGGCAAAACTTTACTCCTCCATCACAGAGCTATTGTCATTACTGTAACTTTTGGAAGCCACCCTGAAGAATAGGTCAAAGCTCAGCACCTTCCAGATGTGTTCAAGTGGACGCCTTCATTGGGGATTTAGCCATGGAAATTTCATGCCTCATTGAAAAATGAAATGGTTTTTGAACACAGTATTTATAAGCAACGCAATAGCCATAAATTGGAGGTGAGTATTGCCGACAAAAAACAGACTCGTTTTCAGTAAATGAAGTCAATATATCCAGAAAACAATATTTTCATAAAACAGAAGGAACACACATGACAGAACTTTCAAACAATAAAAATGTGCAATTTTTCCACAGAAATGCTTGTGGAGAATATATTAACATAAAGATTATATTCTTAAATTCTTTATTGCCCATTTATACAAGTGTGATCACCAAACTTAATTGACCAGGAAAATACTTAAATCTCTACTCTGACTGGCAAATGCATTGGGGGGGGGGGGGGGAAAGGGGGGTGGAGGGAAGGGGGGGGGGGGGGAAAGGGGGGGGAAAGGGGGGGGGGGGGGAGGGGGGGGGGAGGGGGGAGGGGGGGGGGGGGGGGGGGGGGTGGGAGGGGGGGGAGGGGGGGGGGGGGGGGGGAGGGGGAGGGGGGGGGGGGGGGGGGGGGGAAAGGGGGGGGGGGGGGGGAGGGGGGGGGGAAGGGGGGGGGGGGGGGGGGGGGGAAAGTTGTCTATCTCTACCATATTTTCATTTACAAACCAAATTAAGGGTACTCACAGTGCTGCAGACATTCGTCAGTGTCATTCAAAGCTCTGATTGAGGCACACCACTTGCAGAGACTGATTGAGGCACACCACTTCCTGGTTTTATAGTCCCTTCCCCTGCCTCCAGCGGGGGCAGCAGAGAGAATGGGGAATTTTGTAAAAACATTAATACCTCTGTCATATTTCATCGACGGGAAAAATCCTCGGCACACATATGGCGGAGGGGGGCTCTGAGCGAGGTGGCCAAAAATGACGGCCATAGGTGGCGGCGTTCTCTCGGAAATCGCAGCACAGATCGCCAAAACCGGTCAAGAACAGAGTTTTAGTAATATAGATAGATGGGAGCCAGATTGAGAAAGTTTGCAGCTGGAGGTCAAAATATGTTTCCATCTATTTTTAATGGTTGTAAACTATTATTTGGATATATACCTTCCCAACATGGAACGAAACAGAACTTTTTAATTTTAAAAGTTATTAATATTTCAAGCAAAATAATGCAAATATTAAAAGATCTGAAATAAAAGCAGGACACTGGGAATACTCAGCTGGAGTAACATCACATTTAGAGAGAAACACAACTAAAATATATTTCATTGGAATTGAAACACATTTTACGATGCAGATAAAGTTGCAATGGGAGGGAAGAATTAAAGGGAAGAGCTGTGCTAGAGCTACCTAAAGGGATGGTAGATCTGCCACAAACCTTCAAGAGAGCGACACTTATATTTAGAAAACTTTCCTCAAGGTATGCCTACTTTGAAAATGTTCTCCTCCCCTCTCCGACCAGCATCGTTACTTTTTTTACAAATCTTTCATTCATTTGTTCTATATCTCTCTATATTGCCATCTATATCTCTTGTTTCTCTTTCCCCTGACTCTCAGTCTGAAGTAGGGTCTTGACCAAAAATGTCACCTGTTGCTTTTCTCCAGAGATGCTGCCTGATCCGTTGAGTTACTCCAGTTTTTTGTGTCTATTTACGGTAAACATTGCTCTTTTCCAATGTTCTTTACTGTCAGACGTCAATTGAACAGGATGCCAAGCACTCAAAAGGTGCAATGTTATAAGGCTAGTAGAGATGGCAGGAAGGAAATCAGGAATGGAAGACAAAAAATATAAAGAATGTTTTGAACATATTATGTAAAGCTAATATAAGAAATAGAATTAGGGTAGAAAAATGAAATATTGTTATTTAACTTCATAAAATTATTATTTTGGAACATTTATCTGAAGGAATTGCAATACACGAGTATTGAACTATTTTTCTCCAGGCAGGAATCTGCCAAGTTATGGTTTAGCATTCAGTTAGAAACTTTTACCTCATGTAACAAGGCATCTCAAATTCAGGAACAGAGTGAGACTAGTTTGCAAATACTTTAGGTTCATGCCAATCTATTTCCTCTCACTGTTGTGGAGATGGCTGTAAAACAGCGCAGTCTGTGCAGGAGACAGTATATTTAGGATTTCCGTGTTAACTTACATATGCATTGGAATATCAAAGCTGCTGTCAGTTTCACAGGATAATGACAACGGCATCAAATGCCAATATCTTCGCCATCATTACTATGGAAACTCCAAGTAATTGTTTTCATTTTCTGTATTTGGGAAACTAGTTTGCTGTTATTTTCCAATTTATCAACAATTATTGGTTCAAAATGATTTATGATTTGGTGGTGTATTAATGCAAATACTTTTTCTGATCAGTGCCAAATAGGTTGAGTAAAAATAAAGTGAGAGTTTGAATTACAGACTCAGACAATGTATTCATACAGGTTCAGAATTTCCAGAAGAATTTTGTAGAATTCTTAGATTATACTACATCACACTTTCCTCGAATATCTTGTTACCATCCAAGATTAAAATGTTGTTAGTCTATGCTCAAAAAGCTATACTACTAATATGCAGCTACAACCTGTTCTAACATTTTGTTTGAGGCAGTTTTTTTTAAATGTCATTGCGTAGAATGAATATCTCCACATTTGTGGGATGACTATTCAATAACGGAAGTATCATAGTGTGATCATGAGGCTAAATTCCAATATTGACCAGATAGTAAATAGGAGCAGTAAACCTGATTGATGTTGGAACCAATTGAAAAAGTTCTTCTGATGACCTGGATAAGAATGGTTAAATGCAAATCAAATCAGATCCATTCCTGAAATTCAGAATTCTGTACCAAAGAGATAGCACCTTCACTTATCGACTCATTGTTGCCTTTAACAGAGGCAGAGATTGAAATTAAATAAAAACTATGCATTCATATAATATACACCAACGCTTTGAATTATTTCCTCTACATGTAAGAAATCATGTGCTGGACAAGCTCAGCTGAGTCCATACTCTAGAACAGCAAGCTTCAACATTTCTTCCAGATGACCCACTTTAACCAAAGGGTATACGCGTGACCCAATAATAATTAAAACGTTTTCTCATCTGTGCACCAGTGCTTATGTAAAGAAACGGAATTAGCATCCCTTTATAATATCATGTAATTTTCACTGCTTTGGGTCGCCCATTTTGAAAACCATGGCTCCAGAACAACAATTTATTAGATATTGAAATAGCACTTTTGATATTTGAGTTAATTATCAATCCATGGTGACTGGAAAAATTAAAGTATTAAATTAGCAGAGGCCTATAATGTTGCTAGTAAGAAGAGCTTAGTTTAGAGTTTACGAGGCAGCAATGAATGACCAAAAAGAAAAATATTAGGGAATAAACTTAAAATGTAAGAGTTTTGACAACTATGTAAAATAAAATTTGCTAGCAAAGATATCTATATTTCTCTTTGAGTTAATATTATTGTGGTGTTTCGCAAACAAATTTGGTCAGAACCCAAACAACAAATAGGATTTTTCCTCACAAGATAATTTAATTAATAACCTAAAATATAGGGTATAAAGGTTCAGTTGTTATTTTGCTTTGTTTTAAAATCAAGCCTATATCTACTGAATTAAAAAAAAACAAGAACACCAACTTGGAGCCTACTTTGTAGTAAGCAGAATTGAGCAGAAAACATCATGGTGGTGCAGCGGCAGAGTTGCTGCTTTACAGCGCCAGAGACCCAGGTTCGATCCTGACCACGGGTGCTGTCTGCACGGAGTTTGTACGTTCTCCCCGTAACATGTATGGGCTTTCCCCGGGTGCTCCAGTTTCCTCCCACAATCCCCAAAAGTACAGGTTTGGAAGTTAATTGGTTTTGGTAAAATCATAAATTATCCCTAATATGTGTTGGATAGTATTAGTGTGCGGGGATCACTTTTCGGCGCGGTCCTACTAGGCCGAAGGGCCTGTTTCCTTGCTGTATCTCTAAACTAATCTAAACTGAACTAAAGAACTTCAACCAGTTAGTCATTGAAACCAAAACTGATCAGCCAAATAGAGTTAGTAATAAATAAAATTCTTGTATGAATGAACTTTGCATTTGATAATTGCTCGTTTCTAAGCTTCCCCCCACTCAAGTTTCAGTAAAAGCACTGAATCAAGCACTTGAAACAACTACATTATATTTTACCAAAAGCGCGTCACAGATCAAACACTGTACCTATCCCACCGCGGGTTCGATCTTCACGTCTGCTTGTTCAAGTCCTCTAGGCCTCCCTCAGACAGAGAAACTCCAGAAGTTCATGCAGTCCCGAGCGCTCTTCCAGAAGATCAACGTGATCTCCAGAAGAACCTCGTGATCGCGGACTTTTATATGTCCCGGTACCTCGAGGGGCCGAACCACATGGGGGTGGTCTCTCAATAACCCAATTACAGATATCGATTAACCCCATACATAACAGGCAAAGTCAAACTCTGCAAACATTATTTACAAATATGTACAAGATGTATGTCTGGTTTGCAGCCATCCAATCCATTAATTGCATTTTGAACCAGATTGACAGGGTTTTCAGATCTTCCCATTCTTTGATTGCAAATTGTATCTAAGCTCCAGACACTCTGGCACCTCTCTGCAGCTTGTTCCAGCTCTGCAGAGAATAATTCCAATTTGACCAAATCTCCCAGCAACCCTGAAACATAACCCCATTTTGAAGTCCAAGCTGCTCCAATTTAGCCAGGATTAACATTCCTTCATTTTCTCATAATAATAACCCATTATTAATGATAACCAAAGTGGCTCAATAATCAGCTAACCAGATATACATAAGTGTGCTTTACATTTCCCATCTATCAGTAACACAAGATGATGATGTTTCTTCTCAGAATCTTGTCAAGCGTCCCGGGTTTTCATGGACATAACTTCACAAGTTCCGTCTGAGGAGTCTTCACCTCCCGGGTTTTCGTGGGCACGAATTCCCTCCATCCGTGTTATTGCCCAGTTTTCCATCACCTTCCACAGTCGAACCTAAACCCGAAAACATCCTAAGAAGCTTGGGACAAAGCAAGTTACTATCATGCACTCATGCTTTCCCACGCATTCGCTATTCCTATTTCACTTGAACCTATTCCTATTCTATTATCTATCGAACCTATTATATTGTGCTCTATTACTATATCCCTATTCCTATTCTGTTCCCTAATTTATTCTTTATTATTCTAGGATCGACACTAATTAGACTTCTTCATACTCACATGGTGTTATAATATGTATATCTGATGACGGGTGATCATGTAAATTTCAGCTGGGTTTGGTCCAAATTCCCCTACAGGCATGACTTTGAAGCAAACCATGATAAATGTTCCAATTTTACCAAATTCAGTCTCAGCCTTCAATTTACTTTTTCGAATTTCAATGCCAATTTCCTCTTTCTCATTCCACAGCATTGTAGGTGATAATACTGTTCCATTCGAATTCCTGTGGAATTCCCAGCTGTACAAATTTAAACAATCAATTTCCTTCACTAATAATTTTATCCTAAGTCCAATCAAAAATGCTAAATTCAGGGACAATTTATTTCCACCTTGATAATATAAGCCTCTTTACCATCAAGGGTTAAACAATTCAAATCCATCGGGCAAATACACATCTGCTATTCCCAATACAATACAAGTTTCAAGTTTCCCCCTACTGTTAACCAAGTCTTTCCTCCAGTATCTCCTTTTATTTATGTATGCACTCCTAACTATGGTAACGTATTACTATGCTGATTCTCCACTATGTTGGTTCTTTACTCTATTAGCCCTTACTATGTTGGCTTTGTTCTCTGTCTAGGGGTTCTTGCTTTTATTCTATTGGCTTCACTCTTTGTCTAGGAGTTCTTGCTTTTACAATTCTTACTGAATAATTTCTTAGTCCGGTCTCTCAAAGGGAAGTCCTGCTGCTCACAGTTCCACTTTTGACCATTTCCAATTATATTCCAATTCCAATTTCAATTCCCATTTTAATTTTCGAGTTTAATTCCAATTTTAATCCCAATTTTAATTTCAACATATTCCCCAAGTAATTCCATGTTACCAGATTCCCAAATTCCATCCTTCTTGATGCCCTTTGAACAATCCTTTTCATCTTTGTCTGCCTTTCTGAGGATGAGATAATAACAATGTCAGTTGATAATCAAACTCCAATTAGTCCTAAATCAGATTCCACGTCTATTCCAAATCCTGAACATTTTAAAGTCCCACCAATTCATCACCGTACAATTTCGAGACCGAATCCAAAATGTATAAATTTATTTCTAAAACCCATAATTTAGACGCAATTCGGGTATTTTACTCCAAACCACAGAGTAATATTTTATTTGAAATCAGTCTTTTAGAGTGAGGTTTGTCCCAGAACTCATTATAAGTCATCAGTGTTTCTTTCAAAGATGATTAAAGTGTCCTTTATTCTCCTTCCTTTTCTTCCTTCAGTACTAGGTGATATTAAAATTGGGCACTAGTGTAGGTCCTTTCCTTTTGCCTTTCTACTGATGGTGTCAGTTACTACGGAGTGGAGATACTGAAGAGTAATAATTCACTTGGTTCTCACTGCACCAATCTCCTCACATACAAGAAGTATGAATGGTCCAGTTATAATAACGTTTTTTTTAAAGGAAAAAATGTTAAAAAGGAATCTACCAGCAATTGAGAATTGGCTAATACTGAAACGCATGGTGCTGGAAGCACACAGCAGGTCAAGCAGAAAGATTGGGCATAGAAACGTAATCAGAAATTATTAATTACAAAGTACAGTTTTCCGGCAACAGTTACATCTTTATTAGCTGCAGAAATGCAATGCTCTTCAAATAAAGTGTGAAAACTAAAATAATCTTTAGGTTCACTGGAAAATAAATATATCTTCCACACGTGTATTACCTTTCATGCGTTCATGCACTTAATGTAAAATAATGTTGAATATCTCCACGGTTTGCTACATTGTGTTTCACTGCTCTTTTAGCCCAATTAAGGGCCTGTCCCACTGTACGAGTTAATTCAAGAGTTCTCCTGAGTTTTCCCCTGATTCGAACTCTGAGAATGTCCGTAGCGGGTCCGTAGGAGTTTGTGGATGTCTCGTAGGGGCTCGTACGAGTAAAAAGTAACAATTTTTTTCATCACAAGTATTTTTTTACTCGGGGACATTTTTCACAGTTGAAAAAACATCATGAGTTTACCGGATTTCCCGAATACCTACCGTTACTCATACGAGCCGCTACGAGACATCCACGAATTCCTACGAACCCGCTACGGAAATTCTCCGAGTTCGAATCAGGGGAAAACTCGGGAGAACTCTTGAATTACCTCGTACAGTGGGACAGGCCCTTTACCTCCATCATATCACAGCCTTTCACCTGGAGAGCTTTCAATTTTACACTATTTTTAAAAAACTTCTGCAAGCTTTCTTGCTAATCAGGTTTGAGTTTGCATTCCTTTGTCTGTCAAACTTACGATTTGGTCCTGAGATCTGATGGCAATAATAAGGAACTCGATTTCAATGTTGAGAAGTGCAGCATTAACCCTATGTTCTTAAAATGAACTGGAGCAAAAATAAAACTGCAGATGCTGAAAATCTGTAATAAAAACTGAATATGCTGGATACAAGTGCAGCAGGTCAGGCAGCACCAGTGGGCAAAGAAATAGAGACACCATAACTGATAAATTGTCCCTAATGTTTATTCTGTTTTTCTTCCCTGTGATACTTAAAATGCATTCCATTATGAAAACTTGAACCTATGTTCTCATATGAATACCATTTCCTGCCCAGTTTTCTCTATTGTTTCCCAGACTCCCGCTGGGATATGATTTCATGGATGGATGCCGCCCTCGAGTACCTCATCAAAGTGCCCAGCCTTGTGCGAGACAGGGCAGTAAGTCTCAGCAGATTGTTTGACAGTGGACGTTATCCAAGTCTTTTCATCTGCTATTCACGTTTGTGAACCTTCCAGTATGGGTCACCAGACACCAATAAAAAAATAGTAACTGATTCCTTCTTTTTTCAGCCCAGTTGTATCACCTCAGGTTATAAACTGTCCTTCTGTAATACGTTTTACTTCTGGTGAATGTTATACCTGAACATTTTACAATTTCTCTCTCTCCATGGTTGCTGGCTGATCTGTTTTACAGGAGACCTGTTTTTATTTTATGTCAAACCAGCTATTGGCTTGGCTGTGATTGGCAGACATCAAAGCTGGCACCTTGAAATGATGCCCAAATGTTCATGTCTCATCTTGCAGTGCTTAACTTATAAACCATTGGGGAACATACTGAGGTCATAAGGTCACTAGTGATAGGAGTAGAATTAGGCCATTCAGTCCATCAAGTGTACACCATTCAATCATGGCTGATCTATCTCTCCCTCCTAACCCCATTCTCCTGCCTTCTCCCCATATCCTCTGATACTAATCAAAAATCAATTCATCTATGCCTTAAATATATTCACTGACTGCCTCCACAGTCTTCTGTGGCAAAGAATTCCACAGATTCACCCTCTGACTAAATAAATTTCTCCTCATCTCCTTCCTAAACGAAAGCCTTTTAATTCTGAGACTATAACGTCTAATCCTAGACTCCCCCTCGTGCAATGGATGCAAATACAGATGGATCACAGTGAGGAGAGGTCGGCAAAGGGAAGAGGGAGATTATCTGTTACCTCAAATTAGAGAATTTAATATTCATATTGTTAAGTTGTAAGCAACATTAGCAGATTGTGAGGTGCTGTTCCTCAAGTTTGCATGTGGCCTCACTCTGGCGATGGAGAAAGCCCAAGACAGAAAGGCCAGTCTGGGAATGGGAAGGAAACAGTATGGATGCTGGAAATTTGAAATAAAAAGAGAAAATGTTGGTACTTGGTACATCAGACAGTATCTATGGGGAGAGAAAACAGTTCTAGTGCTTTAGATTAATAGTTTTTAATTGGAATCTTGAACAAAATTGTCTCAGTTGTTGCATTAATGGGTGAATATCCATTAAAGCTGCTGACAAAACTTACAATGACATCAGTCGTGCCTATAGGTATGCCAGAACCTATACAAAATGATGCACAGTTGTGCCATGTGTTCCAACAAGTCTACTTCTTCATTAAAAATGATCATATCTGATCCTTTATCTCAAGTTCAATTTCCATCTGATTCCCAAATCATTAATTCTGAGGTTCCTAATATATAGCAATGACTGAGCACCTGTATGTATTTATGACTGTATGAGCCTATAAGAATACCAAAGATACATATTTCTCTGAGGGAAAAACATGCACCTTCATCTTCATCCGCAAGGGATGAATTTTATTCTGAGGATATGTCCCTGATCTAGGCTCTCCAACCAAAAGAAACAACTTTTCTATTAATCCGATTTAGAATCCTATGCATTGCAATGAAGTGACCTTCATTTCTGTAAACTCCAGTGAGTATGAGCCACCACTCCTCATTTGGTAGAAAATAGAACAATGGATAAGATAAAAGATGCTTGATATTTTAAGGAGAAAGAATTGGGGTCCTGTCAACGGCTCAGGTACTATGGTATTTTGTAAGATGCTGGATAGATTGCATCCCCTCCATCAAGGCCTCCCCCCATGTTGGGGTTGCATGGTGTTCACAAGCACTGTACACACAATAGAATTATATGCATTTCAACTATATGTTGTTTACAGACCAACATTGTTACAACTGTACAACATTGTTACTCGTGTACAGTGGTTCCAAGCATATGCAGAATCCACTCTCCAGAAGTGTGCTGTGTGTTCAGAACCTGACTGGCAATAGGGTTTCTGACAGAATTCAAAGATCAATAAACAGAAAATATTGAAATACTCAGCAGCACTGTTAATATCTCTGGTCAGAAATGGGAAACGAGAAAGTATGTTAGATTTAAGTGAAGAGTTGGTGGGAAAGTTTGGAGAGGATGCATAGGTTATTACTGGAGGGAGGTCAGGATTGCCATGTAAAACAAGTTTTTCATATTTTCATTTTGCCTTATAACTTAGAAAGGGGTCATTTTGCTCATTGTTTCTATGCCGACTCCGAGAGTAATCTGATCAATGCCACTCCTAATTCACTGTAACCTTCTCTTCCTCACATGCCCAATGACCACCAAATCCCATGTCCAATTCTCATCACCATTTGGGCTAATTTACTGTGGCTAATTCACCTAAAACAGCATTTGGGTGTGGAAGGAAACTGGGGCACCTGAGAAACACACACAGAGTAATGACAAGAATGTGAAGATCTCCACTCTGACAGCACCACGTCAGAAATAAAAATCAAATGATTAACGTTGCAGAAGCATCAATTTTGCATGGTTTCATTGACAGCTTATCCAAATAGCAACTGTGACTTTGCCCAATCAAGGATATCCCCTTAGTTCTATCCAACCCTCCACTATTCTAAACTAACTTATTTTATATATTACCCGGTTCTGATGAAGAATCTGTGACCTGAAACATTAACTCTGCTTCTCTTTCCAGGTACGCTGCCTGACTGATGAGTGTTTTCAGCACTCCCTGTTATTATTTTGATAGAATTTACTAGATTAGATCATAAAAAACATTGTGCCTGCACAAGAGAATTACTGCAACCTCTTTCTAGTAATGTCTATTGTAAAAACAGGCCAGCTAATATTGCATCCAGCTCACTGCCCAGAGTCACTGAGTGAGACCCCAACTATGTGGACTCACCTGTACCAGGTGGGGTAGACTACTCTCACTGAGCACCTGCACCCTGGAGTCTGGTGCTAAGGTCTGGCAGGTAAGTTGACCTCAGGGGCTGTATTGCTCCTGGAGCATTCTAACAGACCCTTATGGGGGCCAAAACTGGTGGGGCCTTTTCCCTTTTGTCAAAGCCTCTAAGTAAATTTAAACTGTTTGAATGTCTCCCACATTCAGAGATATTTAAAAACCATTGAAATTGATCAAAATATTTGGAATTAAATGGTGAAACATTGATTATTAATTGTTTAATAATTACATCAGCATAACTATAACAGATCAAGAATATTAAGCAACATTAAAAGCTTTAGTATATTTTAGTTCAAAATATAGTATATGTATTTAGTATAATATTTCAGCATATGTGTGTATACCACAGGTCTGTCACACAACAGGTCTGTTGTACACCTGTGGAGATTCAAGAGAATATTCATTGACATTCTGAATCTCCCCAATCTTCTAAGGAAGTAGTATTAAGATTATAGAAATATATATTTATTTACTGCTCTGTAACATTTAAAACATGTTAATTAAATTGTGCATGTGTAGAAATTACATACAATAGTTTGGAAAATCTGCCAATCCAGGATCACAAACACGCAAGAAAATTGGTTGGCAGACAGGAAACAAAGAGTAGGGATTAACGGGTCCCTTTCAGAATGGCAGACAGTGAATAGCGGGGTACTGCAAGGCTCGGTGCTGGGACCGCAGCTATTTACAGTATAAATCAATGATTTAGATGAAGGGATTCAAAGTAACATTAGCAAGTTTGCAGATGACACAAAGCAGGGTGGCAGTGTGAACTGTGAGGAGGATGCTATGAGAATGCAGGGTGACTTGGGCAGGTTGGGTGAGTGGGCAGATGCATGGCAGATGCAGTTTTATGAGGATAAATGTGGGGTTATCCACTTTGGTAGCAAAAACAGGAAGGCAGATTTAAATGGTGTCAAGTTGGAAAAAGGGTAAGTATGATGGGTTCTGGGGGTCCTTGTTCATGAGTCAATGAAAGTAAGCATCCAGGTACAGCAGGCAGTGAAGAAAGCGAATGGCATGTTGGCTTTCATAACAAGAGGAGTTAAATATAGGAGCAAAGAGGTCCTTCTGCAGTTGTACAGGACCCCAGTGAGACCAGACCTGGAGTATTGTGTGCAGTTTTGGTCACCACATTTGAGGAAGGACATTCTTGCTATTGAGGGAGTGCAGCGTAGGTTCACAAGGTTAATTCCCGGGATGGCGGGACTGTCATATGCTGAGAGAATGGAGCGGCTGGGCTTGTATACTCTGGACTTTAGAAGGATGAGGGGAGATCTTATTAAAAAATATATGATTATTAAGGGTTTGGACAAACTAGAGGCAGGAAACATGTTTCTGATGTTGGGGGAGTCCAGAACCAGGGGCCACAGTTTAAGAATAAGGGGTAAGCCATTTAAAATGGAGATGAGGGAACACTTTTTCACACAGAGAGTAGTGTGTCTGTGGAATTCTCTGCCTCAGAGGTCGGTTCTCTGGATACTTTCAAGAGAGAGCTAGATAGGGCTCTTAAAGAGAGCGGAGTCAGGGGATATGGGGAGAAGGCAGGAACGGGGTACTGATTGTGGATGATCATCAATGATCACATTGAATGGCGGTGCTGGCTCGAAGGGCCAAATGGCCTCCTCCTGCACCTATTGTCTATTGTCATGCCTGATTAATGGAGTTTTACCGTAAATTTAATTGGATTGAATATGTAGCGCAAAAGGAAATCACTTGGTCCATTATGTCCATGCTGATTATTGTAACGATCAAACTATTTATTCCCACGTGTTAATCAACAGTATTAACATATAATCAATTCACGATTTATGTATACACCTCTTTAAAGCAGAGAATTTCAAAGATTTCCAAACCCTGACTGGTCCTTAAATGGTCTTTAAAGAACCCTTATTCTGGGATTAAATCGGGGGTTACTTTTAGATTCTCAGACTAGGGGAAACAATATCTCAACATCCATACTGCCAGAAATTTTACATCTTATATTTGTGATAATTTTACACAAATATGGAGCTCAGTCAGCTCCATTTGTGATTCTTGGCTATTGCAATTTTATTTCGAAGTCTCGTGATGACACTACATGAAGAACCCACCAGTCCGCATGTGCATCAATACGTTGTCACATGGGGCGAGATACGGATGCATTCGGAAATGCTCCGTCAGAGCTTTAACGGTGAAGGTAAGGTTTTCTTTTGCAGGAACGGTGGTTGTTGTTTCAACATGGGTTTGATTTCCAAAAATGGACAAACCAAGAAACAAGAAAAGATGTGCCACTTAAAATTCAGCGGGAATGGCAGCAACGAGTGATATCGATGGCCGTTGCTGTCGAGCTCAGAGAAGCTAAAGGGAGCAGGTGGCCCACCCCGGTCCTGGAGTAGCTGGCAGGGGCGACCTGCATGGCAACCACCGCTAAAACTGCGAAAGGGAGAAGCTTGCCAAGAGGGGCATGGAGACGTGAACAGGCGCAGTCTGCACGGTAACCTCCGTGAAAGCTCCAAAAAGAAGCAGCTTGTCGACCCGGCTCGGAGACTCTGGCAGGCGTGGCCTGCACAACAACCTCCGCCGAAGCTCCAAAAAGGAGCAGCTTGATGACCTGGGGATGGAGATGCTGGCAGGGAGGGTCTGCACAGCGACATCTGCGAAAGCTCCGAAAAGAAGCAGTTCAACGGATCCGGGCTCGGAGACGCTGGCAGGGTGGCCTGTACAGCAACCTCCACAAAAATTCAGAAAAGGAGCAGCTTGGTGGCCCGGGCTTGGAGATGCTGGCAGGGTGGCCTGTACAGCAACCTCCGCGAAAGCTCCAAAAAGGAGCAGCTTGTCGACCCGGGGCTCGGGGAAGACTGATTCGGAACTGGCTGTCCAAAAGGACAATACTGGCCAGGGAGGCACTGCCTCAACATCTAAGGGTGATGTTATCAGTGAACTCACAAGAGTGGGGATAACTGAGTGAGAGGCTGGTGATGGGGAGGTGCACTGCACTGATACAGGCAGTTCAATTCAGATATCTGAGGATATCTCCCGCTCAGGGGCTGGGAGTTGAGGATTCCCTCAACAAATGGATAATACCTTTCAGCTCACAACTATAAAAGAGCTGCCGGCATTCGGGATCAAAATTTGCCATCCCCTCGGGGATAGGTGAACCAATAGAGGCAGACTGGCAAGTAGTATTATATATTTGACTTCACACCAGCTGAAAGAGGAGAACATGCTGGACAATGCTGAAAAGTATGTTAATCATAACTGCCAGACTCATAATGTATCGAAGGTTAACATCACCATCTGGGATATTCTGATTGGCTAAACAAAGTTAAAGCTCTAAAACTCCAGCGAGTTCAGAAAGCTCTCACAAGAGGGATTTTGGTGTTTGCGAGGTCAGTGGATGGAACACAACGTTCTGAAGTGCAGCAAGACGCCTTAGCACTGCTGTGTAAGGATATCATCCCTACCAAGTTAGTGGCTGAAACCGTTATACTGAGGGTGGTTGGAACACCAGGCCTACACAACTTAGACAGAGCCAGAGGCCTTTTTTAGGCGCAGGTTCACAGAGCTCACCATGGAGACAGCATGTGCCACATACTCAGTCTCAATCCCAGCAGGCCGTGATGTCAGAGCCAGAAGGAAGGGACAGAACAAAAATTAGTGTCAGCAGATGCTGTCAATCAACCACCTAATCCCACTGAGGTAGGTGAGTATTATTCCTCCAGCTGCATGAAATGTACGGAGGATATTCAAGTTGGAGGTGTATTGAGGCTGTTCAAAAGTAAGTGGGGAAAGATAACCACTGGCCATTTCATTTTACCAGCCATAAATGGCTATAAATCTGATGTCATGACGGACCGGTTTCCTCCACAGCAAGAAAGCCCTAATTTCCGTGCAAACGGTCTAAAGAGGAATATATATCTATCCGAGTAGAGGTAAAGAAATTACACAAAAGGATATGATTAAGGAGATTGTCCATGAACAAGATGAATATATTTCCAATATCTTTACAAGGTCTAAGGAAGATGGAATATACCGATTCCTTTCTTGATTTGGCTAGTGTGAACATGGGCTTGGAATATAAACATTTTAGAATGGATTTTTCATTCAGCAAAACTGCTGATTATTGAGGATTGCTTTATGGCCTCAATCGATCTCAAAGATGCATTCTTTCCGGTACCAATACATGAGAGTCACAGGAAATAGTTAACATGCTCATGCGATATATGAAACTGATGTAGCTGTTTTAGCAACCTAGACACTCCAAGAAGATCTAAGATTTGTTATTCATCCAGGAAAGCCCAGGCTTGAGCTGACAAAAACTATCGCACATCTAAGCTTTCTCATAAACTTTTCAGATAGGTCTGTGACCCTACCTACAGATAAGAAACAGAATTTTGTACATGCATGCACAGGCTTACTTAAGAATGAGAAGTCTACGATACGACAGGTTACGAGGGTGATCGGCAAGCTGGTAGCTACTTTCCCACTATGGGGCCATGCATTATAGAAGCCTGGATTGGGAAAAGGTTCTTGCCATAAAATTGAATATGGGACAGGTATCCGGACGTGGCGTCGAAGGACGAGAAGCCGAAGCGAAGAAATGGAAACCAAATAACCGAATGGAAACGACGCTGAAAAGCCAAATAACCGAAAGGATGCAACGCTGAAAAGCCAACGAACCGAATGGACGTGACAACGAAAAGCCAAATAACCGAACATCCCCGCCAGCTGCAGCAGAGTTGGGAACAATCTGGTCCCTCCGCCCACCCAGAGTCACCGCCACCGGACCCCGATCACACACGGGGTGATTCACCCCCTCCCCACGCCCCTACCTACACACGGGGAGATTCACCCCCTGACACCCACACCGGGTGATTCATCCCGCGGCCGCAGGGACAGATGGCCCGGGGCACTGGCAGCCATAGTAAATCGCTTTTTAAACATGGGGGGGTCACACATTCCCTTGCGGGCGATGACTAGTGTGCATGACAATTAACAATTTTATCTCCTCCCACTCCTCGCCCCCTCCCCCCGACAACACGAAGCACATTTTATTTATTGTTTAAGTACAATAATACCACCCGGTTGCCTGCGTAACGCACACAGCAAGCTCCCACGCACAAAACACCAGATAATCTGTACTTTTTTCAGTTTATTTGCAGTTCATTTGTTTTTTGTGAACTTTGCGCATTTAATAGTGCCATTTTAGCAGTGGCGTCAAGTAAGTCGTAATTTCTTTTCCCCCCGCAGATGATATATTACTCTCAAATCACATACCTTACCTCTATTATCCCTCTACATAAAAACAAAGTGTCAATGCCTCATAAAGGTCTACTAATCCCCTCATAGCTTCAGTTGCCGGTACAGCGGAAGGGATTTGGCACTCAGAACAATGACCACATTAGAAGATAATCTGAACATCTTGAAATCAATCTCATGAGCACGAGTGAAAGATAGCCGAGCAATGGGGTATCGATCAACCCACATCGCACAGAGTGGAAAAGAATGGCAGTCTGTTCATTTTTTCTTTCTTGTTGTGTTATTTTTAGTTTGGTAAAAGTTTTGTTTTAATGTTCTTTGGTATGTTTTATGTGAGGGGAGGGGGGAGGGTGGAGAGGGAAGGGGGGAGGAGGGAGGGGAGAGAGGGGGGGGTGGGGATCGGGCGAAACTTTTTTTCAAGCTCGACGGTCTAATATCGATGGAGCTGGAAGCCTCCTCGGAATGTCGTGAGCCCCACCACGGGGTGTGGACTTAACATCAGAGTGGATCCCTTGCCTGGGATGGCTCCCACCGCGACCATCATGGACTTACCAACAAGGGTGATCACTGCAGCTTGGCGAGATGGCACAAGCAAGCAGTATGCTATCCACATAAAACAGGGGAAAAGTTTTGTGAGGAGACACATGTGAACCATTTTAAAGCAGACGTAGCAGAGGTTTAGGGGGTTTATTTCAGTTTGGTTTTATGAGAAGTGACTAAGTTATAGTGCAATTAACACTGCTCGCAGTGGCTTATCATCGTATCTAGTGCTTGGATTGGGACAACAAGCGATTGGCTCTCACCCACTGGTGGCAATGTTTATGGGAGAGGTCTTTAATATGAACCCTCTACAGCCTAGATACAAAGAAGTGTGGAATGTGTAATCAGCATTTTTAATATTTTTTACGCAAATTCACACGAGCTGCATCGCTAACGTTAGAGCAGCTACTCATAAGTTAGTCACGCTTATGGCACTTATTTCAGCATGAATAGCTCAGTCTTTACGCAATCTCCATCTGAATAACTTGGTCATATCTGACAAGAGGGTAGCATTTTATGTGAACTCATAAAGCAGAGCAGGCACGGTTGGGTACAAGTTGGAGCGGACAGCATACCCACCAGATCAGAGATTGTGGGTGTTAATTATGTGAAAAAGTTAATTGAGGTTACTAAGAACCTACGAGATAAAGGAAACGTTTTCTTCATAGTTATAAAAAATCTCACAAGAAAGTATCGGTGCAGACGATTCCAAGATGGATAGAGTGTACGCTGTTGCAAGTGGGAGTGAATACAGATATTTTCACGTCATACTCTACCAGGGCTGCTGGCACGTAGGCAACCAATAGAATGGACATTCCTCTTGATCACATTCTTGCAACAGCAGGATGGTCAAATGAACGCACTTTCGGAAGTTTTATAATAAACCGTTTAACAGGTCTGGACAATTGCAGATAGCATTCTGGAGAGTGTTACATGAGCTGTTTTGTCTGTAACTCCAAGGCAAATGCAACTGTGGTCTAGCTAAGGGCGATGTACATGTACATAAAGTTAGCATCATGTGTTAATGGCCTATGTCTTTCCATCATTTATGATTTATCTGTGTAGTGTGTTCACATACAGATTGGATTACTGCATGAAACCACAAAGGCTTCATTTAATCTCGTCATGAGACTTCGAAATAAAATAGAAAGATTAAACGAGAACTTAACGTTTGAAGTTTGATCTTTACTTTATGAGAATTTGGAGTGAGAGACTACGTGCCCCTCCACTCCCAACCCTGGATCTCATAAATTTAATTTGGTAAGTCAAGGGTTATTAATCTTTCTATAGCTTGAATCTGGTTCAAGTGGACTGCGGTTTCATATAGTGGCTCTGAAGATTTATCCGCATGCAGGCTAGCGGATTCGTCATGTAGCCTCTCACTCCAACTTGTCATAAAATAAAGATCAAACTTCAAATGGTAAGTTCTCGTTTAATCTATCTATTATGTGGCATCATGTATAATTCTGAACAGTTTACCAAGAAGCCCACCACCTAACTCGCACTTTTTCATTACTTAGACCTGTCATGTAAGTGCTTGAATATATTAGAAAGACTTGATTTCAATGCATTGATGATTACTATTATTTGTGGTCAGCAACAAGCCATTTTGTAAATATTAAGCAGTTTGCCACTTTTTATTCTTGTATTATATTTGCTTTTTGAAAAATCAATGGTACAAACATTGTGAGAGCAAGATAAAATAATCTGCCATGTTTTGCCATCTCAAGTTCAAGTTCAAGTTCAACTTCAAGTTTATTGTCATGTGTCCCTGATAGGACAATGAAATTCTTGCTTTGCTTCAGCACACAGAACATAATAGGCATTGACTACAAAACACATTCATAAATAAACTGATAAAGTGCAAATAACAAATAATGGGTTATAATGTTCATAGTTTTGTCTGAGCCAGGTTTAATAGCCTGGTGGCTGTGGGGAAGTAGCTATTCCTGAACCTGGTCGTTGCAGTCTTCAGGCTCCTGTACCTTCTACCTGAAACATCTCAAACATATATCCATTATTATGGGAATAGGCAGGAATTTTAAACCCAATATCCCAATATGTTTAACAGGATATTCTTTCATTTACAAAATGAAAATTCTGATCATCCACCCATGTGAATGAAAACCTTATAAAATATCGTAGATTTAATTTAAAAGTGTTTGTTATTGTAAGATCTGTAGTTCAGCCTCTGGGATTGCATACATTGATAAATGAGCATTTACGTAATTAGGTAATTAGGATGTTTGCATTTTAAGCTGCTGCTAAACTAAACGTATTGGTTTAAGTTTGATGCCTCCTTTGAATGTTGTTTGAAGCACGGAGCATAATGGTGCTATCATTGACTACACCTCCTTAACCTTTTGGTGTGGCCACACTCTTTCTCTACCCCTCTTTCAATTTGTTTCTTTGTCTCTCAGATGTTCTCTCTGTTAATTTCTCCCTGTTTCTCTATTCCTCATTCTACCTTTCTCTCTTCAGTCTAAATTCTCCATTCTGCTCTCTCTGTGGGAATCCTGCTAGAGTACATGATAGTTGGAGCTCACACTACGGCCCCATCAATGATTCCTCTTTTATTAATTCGCAGTGATGTGAGCATCACAGGCTAGGCTAGTAGTTATTATCCCTTGTTCTCTGCCAGAGTGGTTCACTGCTTTCAGAAGAAGGGTGAATCTTTGTATTTCTCTCCACTATTACCTTTCAGTTTTTTGCTGTTCCCTCGTTTCTCTTAGCCTTTCGCAATGTCTATGGAATGATAAGCCAATGTTAATCAGTGCCCTCAGGGATGGAGAAAATTGGAAAAGACGCAGAATACAAGACACAAGACCTACACATTTTATTGTGTCATGCTGCTGTCCATAGAGTATGATACGTGCTGTAAATATATTTGAATAAAACCCTGAATGGAGCCTGCTCAACTATTGCAAAATAGTAATCCTGGATATCACAAGATAAAGCAGTTTATGTCACTGAGATACAAGTCTTGTGCTATATAATAAATTGCTGCCCATATAATAAATTGTTGTCGGCCAGCACTACTGTGTGTGCCAGGACATAATGGTTTATGGATTGATATGCATAACAGTGTAACTGAGCTATGCCATTTGTCTCACAATAATTTATTTGCATAATTCACCGTGTTACGGCAATTTTCACACCGTAATTCACATTTATAATGCCGTTGTTTCATTTGACGAATGCATCTCACCCAAGTAAACAATCTACTCCTTCCTGCTGTGTGCTCTGGATTTGAGCACAGTCAGGTTAAGCTTGTAAGTCAAAACCAGCTTTGTAGGATTTAAAATGAACTATCTGGTTTTGTTTGCCGAGTTGATTTGGTCTGTAGCCTGGTACTTATGATGTGGTTCATTGGGCCTCTGTGAATGTTTGGTTCCCAGTGTTTGTTTCAATCAAGCAGCTGTGGAGAGCAAAGCCAGAGAGGCATGCCAGCAATACATGCTAATGAGGCAGATGGATAGAGGGAGAGAACGAAAAAGAGAGAGAGAGAGAGAGAGAGAGAGAGAGACAGACAGAGAGAGAGAGCAGATAGAGAGACAGAGAGAGAGAGAGAGGGGAAACGAGAGAAGAGACAGGCAGACAGAATGAAAGAAATAGACCGAGAGAGAGAGAGAGAGAGAAAGAGAGAGAGAAAGAGATAATGACAATTAGAGGTGGACACAATGAAAATAGTAAGATCCTGGCAGGCTTTCAGTCTAAGTTTTCTTCGGGCCAATTAAAAACACAGCAGGATGGGACTCTCTCATTGTGCCTTTAACCAGCAGTGCATTCTGAAAAGACGAGAGGGGAGAGGGCATAATTTAAAATGCAAAATATTTTTACAGTGAAATCTTGCTGTACTCTGTTGGCATGCCAGGTGTCTGCTGGTGTACTTGTATGGTGATTGTGAAGTGTTGCTTTGGGGTGGTGCTGGTCCGGAGGAGAAGGGAGTACTATTGTGGCTGCAGACCCGAACATCTCAAAAAGCTATACTGTGCAAGAGCATGATATGTCAGGAAAAATTTAAAAAAGATGATGCTCCGAGTTAGTTATATCAGCTGTGACCAAATCACCAACATTCATGGAATATTCAGCATCTGACGACAACAACAGAGATAGAACAATATGAATCATGGTTGATCCCAGCTGACAGGATGGTTGAGAGTGCCAGTGAGCAGGAAGAGGGTAATGAGTAGTTTGCCAGCTCTCCTGAGGGAAGGGTCAGAAATGATTGCTCTTCTGCAACTAGCTTAGGAACCAAAGCACCTGGTTCTCGGAGGCTCACTCTCCAGAAGAGCAGCGTTTCAAAAAACAAAGCTCTCTTGTGCATTTGGTGGAGAAAGCTCCTCGTGTGTTTTGGGCACAGTGAATCAATTCAATGCATCTTTCACGATGCAGAGCACGCCTGGCAAATTGGTTGTCAAGATGATGCTGTGGCAACAGGATATCAGGCATGGGTTCTGAGGGCCATGCTGCTTCCACACATATTGTGGTAGAACACCCTCGGAGATGTGAAGCCTCAGGATATTTGTAGTTTCATTAGGTCCATTCATCAGTTCTCTTTTAGACCATGAGTCCATGCCCAGCACAAGAAGGCAAAATGAGCAATCACCAGGACTACTGCTTCTCAATTATGCAAGGATTTATATTTAATTGCTCTTAAAGATGCACAATAAGTGTACATGCACACTGTATATATACATGCATGTATGTGCACAGAGTGTTTAATGTTCATTGCAATTTGTCCCCCGCTCATCAAACCAACCCCTCTTCATCCTCCCACACCTGCACATGACAATGGCAATTCATATTTGTGAGGAGGATTAATACATTTGCATGTTACACAAATTTCTTATTCTGAAAATGTGCTGCAGTCATTTTAAGGGTGTTGCATAACAAGCAATCTGGATAACAACTCTGTGGAAGACAAAATTATGCCGAGAAAAATAAGCTACTCTTTTTCATTGTTATTTAAACTTGCTAACCAAATGGAGACTGCATATATGCGGAGGCAAGCATGATTTCAATTTATGTGAATCGAAGCACACTCCAAACATAATAGCACACTAATATTTATCAACAAATCAACAAGACATTTCCAATAATGAAGGCTGTGGTATTTGTATTGATGGAAGCTTTAATATTGACACAAATTACTGACTAAAATTTGATAAAATCCCTATGTAGACAGGAAGGACTGCTTTTCCCTGCATACATTTGTAAATAGTGTCGGATGTGAATGTTCATTGCTTACAACTATTATATTAAATGGTTTAGGTACTAATTCATACATATGAAATGCCAAAAACACATTTGCTATGTGCATATATTAGGAAATTGCATTTAAAAATTAGCAATATTCTTGATTGTGAAGAAAGATGTTAAACTTTAAGACGTCCAATTTATAATGTGTTAAAAAATATTCTATTTTACCAAAAATGAACGAGTTCTTTAAGCTTCGACTTGTTCATACTTACTAATATAACAGGTATTAGAACAGGTTTCTAGTTTTGTGGATTAGGTGCAGTCTATGAACTGGTTGTGTGGGAAGGAACTGCAGATGCTGGTTTAAACCGAAGAAAGACACAAAAAGCTGGAGTTACTCAGCAGGATAGGCAGCATCTCTGGAGAGAAGGAATGGGTGACGTTTCGGGTCGAGACTCTTCTTCAGACTGGTTACCTGATTGCAGTGAGAACCATTGAAATGAGCAGGTAGACATAAATGCTGGAGAAACTCAGCGGGTGAGGCAGCATCGATGGAACGAAGGAGTTGGTGACGTTTCGGCCCTCTGGGTCCACGCAGACCAGCGATCCCCGCATATTAATACTATCCTACACCCACTTGGGACAATTTTTACTTTTACCAAGCAAATTAAAGGGGCTGTCCCATTGTGGCGACCTAATCCGCTTTAAGAAGAGTGTCTTCGACCTTCAAGCTCGAGGGCACTCACCTGGAAAACCTCGAGCTGGATTGACTGTCAGCGTTGAAACCGCAAGCTGGATCAACCGACCGCACACACATACACACAAACACATCGCAAATTAGTGGAGTGTGGGAGGAAACCGAAGATCTCAGAGAAAACCCACGCAGGTCACAGGGAGAACGTACAAACTCCGTACAGAATTCTAAATACAAATGTTTTACTTCATGTATCTTAATATTTTTCCAAGTTTTTCTTTCCAGTAATTCTATTTTAATGTTTGTTTTAATTGTTCATTATCTTAGTTCTGCTCTATTCATTAAGACTGGAAAATGGCACACAGTTTCAATAAGAGCAAAAGGCTGTTTTCCCAACCTCTGGAAGCCTGATTACTCTCTCTAGGAATAGAGAAATTGATCACCCTTTAAAATACTTGGCAAAATCCCGACCAGAATACTTTATTTGGGCAGCACAAACACTTATTTACAGATAATGTGTTTAACACAAGGGACACTATAGATTCATATTAGAATTTAAACACCGATATATAGTGTGCTTCTGGTTATGATGTATCATCAAATTATAATTCTAACAATATACCAGCATCCATTATGATAATGTACCACCTCATATTGTAATTATTAACAGGTTTATAATGGTGAGACAAATTATGTACCATTATTATAACATAAAATCATATTATAATGACCAGATAGCAGAGAATATCATCATAATAATAATAATAATAGTTGCAATATCTATTACAATTATGATGCACCAGTCATTTCTCGTATGTGTTTGTGTTTCAGGATCCAATGACAATTGCAGCCTCCAAGTGAAAGTGTCAAAGGCAATGAATGAGTGTTCTTCAGTTATAGAGTCATAGATACAATACAGAAACAAGCCCTTCAATGCTATTTATCCATGGCAACCATGCTGCCTTCCTATCTGATACCCATTGATTGTGTTTGGTCTATATACCTTTTTACATTTCATACATCTATATACCTGTCCAAGTGCAACTTAAAGGTTACAATTGCACTGAACTATGCTCATTGCACACAGTATACCCATTACCTTTGTGTGAAAACTTACCCCTCTGGTAAATCTTTCCCTTCCTTCTTTGAGGAAAAGACTGGTTATTCACCTGATCAATGCCTCATGACCTCATGATTTTAAAATCCTCCATAAAATCACCCCTCAGCTTGCTTTGCTGTTGGAAAAACAGTTCCAGCTAATCCCATTCCTTCTCTCCAGAGATGCTACCTGTCTCGCTGAGTTACTCCAGCTTTTCGTGTCTATCTTTGGTTTATTCCAACATCTGTAGTTCCTTCCTACCTAGCTAATCCAGTCTCTCCTTAAAATTCAGTCCCAGCAGCATCCTTGTGGATCTTTTCTGCACCCACTCTAACTTATTGACATCCTTCCTTTAATAAGATGACCAGAACTCAGCACAATACTCCGTGTGGTCTCATCAACATCTTGTACAGCTTGAACTTAACATCTCGGCTCCTGTACTCAATGCCCCATGTGATGAAGGCAAGACCGATGGTCCTTACATCCCATATCATGAAAACAATGGAGCGGCTACTCATTCGTCTCCTGAGACCACAAGTCCAGCACGCACTTGACCCACTACAGTTTGCATACCAGGAGAACATTGGGGTGGATGACGCAGTCCTCTACATGCTGCACCGGATCTACTCCTTTATGGACAAACCCGGTGGCTATGTGAGGATTATGTTCTTCGACTTCTCAAGTGCGTTCAACACCATCCAACCCCTGATTCTGAATGACAAGCTTAAGAAGATGGGGGTGGATTCCACATTTATCTCCTGGATAGACGACTACCTGACGGGTCGACCACAGTTTGTCAAGCTGGGGGACAGTGTCTCTGGCACAGTGGTGTGCAATGTTGCAGCCCCACAGGGAACGGTTCTGGCCCCGTTCCTCTTCACCCTGTATACAGCAGACTTTAACTATAAGTCTGACACATGCCACGTACAGAAATATTCAGATGATACAGCGATTGTGGCATGTGTAAGGAACGGGCAGGAGGAGGAATACAGGAACTTGACCAGTTCCTTTTGTGCCTGGAGTGAAGAGAACTGTCTCATCCTGAACACAACTAAGACTAAACAACGGTACAAAAAATATGACAGCGACAGGGGACTGAGCACAATTCCAAGCACAGGCTTGGATAGAGTGGATGTGGAGAGAATGTTTCCACAAGTCGGAGAGTCTCAGGCCAGAGGTCATAGCCTCAGAATTAAAGAGTGTTCATTTAGGAAGGCGATGATGCGGAATTTCTTTAGTCAGAGGGTGGTGAATCTGTGGAATTTGTTGCCACAGAAGGCTGTGGAGGCCATCAGTGGATATATTTAAGGCAGAGATAGATAGATTCTTGATTTGTATGGGTGTCAGAGGTTATGGGGAGAAGGCAGGAGAATAGGGTTAGGAGGGAGAGATAGATCAGCTATGGTTGAATGGTGGAGTAGACTTGATGGGCCAAATGCCCTAATTCTACTCCTATCACATGATCTTATGATCTTATGATCCCTGTGGCATACTGGTGGTCACAGGCCTCCAATCTGAAGAATACCTCCCTCCGATTCCTTCTACCAAGCCCATATTTTTATCCAATTGGCTAGGTCACCATGGATACAATGTGACCTAACCTTCTGGCCCAGCTGATCATGCAGGACCTTGTCAAATGCCTTGTCTACTGCCCTATGTCCAATATTCCTCTTCAAAAAACTCAATGAAATTCGTGAGACACAGTCTCCCACACACTAGGATAGAACAGATGTAATTTCAGCCTAATTTCACTCATCCCTTATTTTAAAATATATATATATATTTTATACGATTTCTATTCAGCTAGGAAACCTTATGCAATTTGACATGGATAGAAATGAAGTTGAAGGATAGAATCTCTGCTGGCAGGAACTGGGCAAAGCAAATTTGAAAGATCAATGGCTCCACCACTGGTGGGAAGCTGTAATTTGTGAGAGAATTGCAGATGTGATTCCCTTATAAACATGTTCATCAGAATTTAAAGTGGAAAAAATTGCTGCCGAGATACTAACAAAAAACGGAGAACAAAAGTTGCGTTTTAGGTAGGAATGACATGCAGATATAGGATGTAGGATTTTAATGAACCGTACAATGCTGAGGTAGAGTTTTACTTTGGGGGCCAGCAGCTGCCAAGTGCATTGACCAGCTGCCTGATGGTGTCAGCAGGGGCTCATCCCATTTAGAGAACCAGGCCTCATTAACATGTATTCATATACTGCGTGCAACCAATGAGCATCACTGTACAGCTTCCCATCACTAGGCTGGTACAATAGCATGGGGCTTGGAGACTGACCAAGCCAGAAAATGTAGATGGGGGGGGTTTGTGATCCTGGGTAGAGACGGGGGTCGCAAATCTGCACCAATGGCGAATTCCTGCTACACTGTTGGAACATGAAGAAAACTATCCTACTCCACCTGGGCTAAAAAACAACTAATTAGGGCACATTCAGCTGCATCTTTCATTTTTCATGAGTGTTCTGTTCATGAAAGAAGTTCATTAATCTGGCATTGACGTCCTACATACATCATAGGATCATGTTCTACACATACTAATATGGCCGACCGCTGGGTTAACCAGCAATGGAATGAGAAAGGCAATGGAAAAGGATGTCTGATACAACTACTCCTAGCACCGTTCATTTTTTTTACATGGTGGAAAAATATGAACCCTCTTTGTCTAAAATGTATGTTTTTTATGTTTTTAATGTGTTCCGCAGCATGATTCAAATGAGAATCTTTTGCTGACCGAAAAGATTCAATCGAATGGAATCCAAAGAGATTTGTCCACATACAGAGCTGCGGGTAATTTGGGATGACTTTATACAATAAGTGAACACTCACTCATGAAACCAATAGGCTGCTCAGCATGGGCATGGTCACTGCACTTGCAAGTGGGTGACTATCCAAGGTTGTGAATCAGAAGGATTATTACGGCAAATTAGCAGGAGATTTACTTTGTATTTGTCGTGCATATGAGATGAACATTTAAGAATATGAATTTGAAAAAATTACAAAATAAACCAGTGACTGGAGCTCAGTAGTCAAGCAGTTAAGTGTTCTGCGTAGCTCCCATTAGCCAATGCCTCGAGCAGACATTGGCATCCCTTGGACTGGTAAATAGAGCATCCAGATTCTATGGCTACTGCATAATTTAGCAATAACATTGTACCCGTGCAACTCAAGAGTACTTATTATGATTAGAGATGGCATTATGTGTAACCCATCTTTCTTTGTCACACAACAAAAGGCCCCACACAGAGACACTGGCCGCTGAGTGACACTTGTGGTCTGTACCAGACAGTTCCACAGTGCCAGATGCTTCAGCTGGTAGCTGAAGAAAAAGAGAATTGGTTGCCAAGCTATGCTATACCAAGGCAACTGTGCCAAGAAAAAGTTTCCTTCATGTACTCCAACCTCTGACCCATCCTCTTCACCACATGGATGCCACATTCATAGCCTGCAAACAATTGCATCATTCATTCCAACTAATGCAAACTGTCCAGAGTTTAACCATCAAAGGCCTGGATCTACTTTAGTGATTGGTAACAGCAAAGCTATAAATGGGAACACAGTTAAGCAAAGTTGAGTGAAAAAAAAATAAATACTGTTTTTTTTGACTAGGCAGCAGGACATATCTGTGAAGTCACTACATGGGAATACATGAAAAACATATCTAGAATTTGCAGTGTATGAGGTGTGACAATTAAATGAAAGTTCCCATCAATTAGTTTTAATAACTTTATATTAGCAAATAGTGTTTCTTGTGATGTTAATTATGGCCAATCTATAAATAAAATATAATCATTTTATGGTTACAACTCCTGCAATTTGATGCCATATTTGTTTTGGTTCTTTCCTGATGCCAATTTTATTACATTTCAACCACATTACATTGTCTCTCAATTCAATGTATAGAATGATACTTTTAAAAAGATTTTGTGATAATCAATACCCTCTTAAACTGAGTTTCTGAAAGATCCCAAACATTACTTATCCATTTGGATGAATTACACCTATGTGAGCAATTGCAAGTCACCGGGTGCTTTACATTTAACAATGGATTATGTAAGACCCTGGAAAATGTGGACCATTTCTTAAATCTCAGGAACTGCCGTCTGTGAAGGCTGACATCAATAATTAAATTAGCTTTAAAATGACTTTTGATCGAATGACGTCATCATTACTTGGAGATCAAGACATCAGGCTGAGCACAAAGCCCTTGGTCTACTGGGCAGCAATGATCCCTGTCCTTTATGGTCCTAAGACATGGGTTACCTTTGGGAGGCACCTCAAGATACTAGAAAGATATCAGAAAGCTGTTTCTCTAATACTACCCGAATTAGTTGAAAGGAAAAGCGAATCAACATTAGTTCACTCTCACAGGGATCATCCCCAGCAATGAGGCTCTAGGTAGACTCATGTGTCTCCATTGGGCAGGCAATATTGACCGCATGCCTAACATTAGTCTTCCCGAAACAGACTCCATTCCAAGTTCTGTCATAGGAAGATATTACCAGGCAGATAGAGGAGTATATTCAAGGGCAAGTACAAAGTCTTGTTGAAGAAATGCAATATTCCCACTAACTCCTTCAAGTCTCTGGCCCATTTCCATTCAAAGTAGAGAAAGGGAATTCAGGATGTTCTCGAGAAATTTGAGGCCATGCATTAGAAAAACACAAAAGGCCTGTGTAGGTGGTGGAAGGAGTGCGACACCTCACAAACTAATCACCTTCCTTCCCAGTACCTACTGCTCCATCTGTGGCTTCCCACTTCGACCTCTCCAGTATCTCATAAATCTCAAAACTAGAGTAGAATTAATTTATCCTTGATCTTAAAGGATGATTCTACATGGCAAGGATTACTTTTCATGAAAGCACCAGTAATATTTTCTGAGTAGACACAATAACTGCATACTTGTAATAATATTTAATATTTTACAAAGTGAATTGGCATACCCCACTAGATTCATTATCTCACCAATACCAAGAAAAAATGAAATATTATTAATCTTTTGGGGGCAGGGAAACAAGCCAGAGTGACCACAAGACACACTCGTCATGGTGCATTCCAAAAATAAGCCGTGAAACTATATATTTTAGCTGAATTGACCACCAGATTCTGGGCCACTCTGTCAGACCAGTGGGAGGCCAGTGGAAAGAACACTGTGATAGCAGATACAATGACAACAGTGCTAGATAGATTTTCCACCATAACCACTTTCTGGATTATAGGACATTAGCTATAAGGTGAGGATGGATAAACTTGAATTGTTTCCTCTGGAGTGTCAAACCTGACAGGAGTTTATAAAAATAATGAGAAGCCAAGCGAGGTTTGTCAGTTAAAACCTTTTTCTCAGGGTGGAAATGTCAAATACTAAAGTACATAGTTTATAAACTGTATATAAGTATGTTTAGAATTAGAATTAGAATTAGAATTAGAATTAGAATTAGAATTAGAATTAGAATTTCCTTTATTGTCATTCAGACCTTACGGTCTGTATGAAATTTCGTGCCTGCAGTCATACATACAATAATACAATAATAAACAACAATAAACACAAATTAACATCCACCACAGTGAGTCCTCCAAGCACCTCCTCAATGTGGTGGAGGCAAAAATCTTAGGGCTACAGTCTCTTCCCTCCTCTTCTCCCTCTGCGCTGAGGCGATTCCCCACCGGGCGATGGTACAAACAGTCCCGCGGCTCACCGAACCCCGCAAACGGGCCGGCTCAAACACCGCGGCCCGGGGTGGTCGAAGCTGCCGCCCTCCAGTCCAGCGGACGCAGCCGCCGGCCCGCGGCTGAACCCCGGACTCAGGTCACCGCCGCCAGAACGCCGTCCCAGCCACCGGAGCACCGTTCCAGCCCCGAGCCGGATCGCCCTCACGTGAGCGCCGTTCCTCCCTCGAGCTGGGCCGCCCCGACGGGAGCGCCACGGGAGCGCCATTCCACCCTCGAGCTGGGCCGCCCCGACGGGAGCGCCACAGCCCCTCACGGGAGAGTCTCAGCCCCGCGCCAGGCCGCCCTCACGGGAGCATCACAGCCCCTCACGGGAGCGCCGTTCCAGCCCCGAGCCGGACCGCCCTCACGGGAGCGAGCCCAGGGCAAGTCCTGACTGGCTCTGCCTCCGGAGTCTCGAGGTCGCCAGCTCCGCCATTAGGCCTCAGCGCAGACGGAGGCAGAGAAGGGGGATACGACAAAAAAGTCACATTCCCCGAAGGGAGAGACAGCAAGCCCTGTTTCAACCCCCCCCCCCCCCCCCCCCCCCCCCCCATAAAACACAACCTAAAAACCAAAACCTTAACTAGACAAAACGAAAAAAACAACACAAAAAAGTAAAAAACAAATGGACTGCAGGCGAGCCGCTGCTGCCAGGGCAGCGCCGCCATTTTGCGTGCATATGCGTATATATATGTATGTATGTGGCTTATGTATGGTTATGTATGTAGGTATTTATATGTTTGTATTTGTGTGTATATATTCATATATTTATATTTATATATATATGGAGATGAGATAAAGTTTGTGAATTAATTGGTGAGTAGCGGAGAAGGGGTAGGAATAAATAAGTATATACTTCTTCCTACTTTTCGAACATATAAGATTTAATTTGTGATGTTTATGGTAATTTATTCAATGAGTTGTGTATAGGTTTACTGTTCATTTCATTTTGTTGTTATTTTGCTTTGTTTTTAACTTTATTGTTTTACATGTTCGAAATAAAATATATGCTACTACTACATAGTTTTAATGTCATAGGTAATACGTGTAAAGAAGATGAGCAGGGCAAGTTTTTTACACAGAGAATAGTAGGTACCTGGAACGTGCTGCGAGCGTTGGTGGTGGAGGCAGATATGATAGTGGCATTTCAAAGGCTTTCAAATAGGCATATGAATATGGAAGGATATGGATTATGCATTGTCAGAAGGGATTAGTTTAATTTTGCACATGTTTGGCACTGACAATTTGGGCCAAACGGCCTGTTTCTCTGCTGTTCTTTCTATGGTCTATTTACATCCCTGAGCCTGTACTCATTTCCTCTCCCTGGCAAAAGCCTAAAACTTAACCAGATGGTTTGCAATCTTGGCTCAATAAATGACCTCATGTTGAGTTTCAAACGTCATCTTGGCCCCATCACTGTGATATTGTGTATTCTATCTCCATAACTGCCCAACTCTGGTCTTCCTTCTCATTTGTTGCTGAAATCACCATTCAATCATTTGTTATCCCTTGAATTCATAGAATCACAGAATTCTGAACATGTAATTAATGCAAACCATGATGCCTATCTATGCTAATCCCATTTCCCCACATAAGATCCATATCCCTAATTCTATTGGATTTAATGTCAATTCTAAAGCAATTTTACCCATTAAACCCACATCCCGTATCTTGAAATCATCCAAAACGGCTGACAAACAATGACATCTGGTCACCAATAAATTGATTTTAAATTTAAAGATCAGTCTGAAGAAGGGTTTCAACCCGAAACATCACCCATTCCTTCTCTCCAGGGATGCTGCCTGTCCCACTGAGTTACCCCAGCATTCTGTGTCTATAATTGATTTTAAACCTCTTTGGTTTCAAATCCCTCTACGGTCTTGCCCTTTCCTATTCTTATAATATTCTCAAAGATATCCTCCGATTCCGGTTCTGTATTCCCAAAACATTTCTGTCTCTCAACTCCTCTTTTAAAATGCTTGTCAAACCTACATCTTTGACCAAATTTTTAGTCATCTGGCCCATTATCCCCATATCCTCAGTGACCGATTTGTTATTTGTATACACTCCAATGAGATGTTTCTTCCGTGCAAAGAGTGCTGTAACAAATGGTTGCTACTTGGAAAATTAGAAAGTTCTTTGAAGTTTAATCAAGTTTTTTAAGTTTAATAATGAACAATAGTTATCATTTTATAGCTACCATTATTGACCCTAAGGACAACCAACAGGCTTCAGAATATGCAACAGTAAATTGGAAATGGATCAGTTTACAAATTTAGCCCACATCTTCACACTGTTACAAATTGTATGAATAGATTAAGTCTCTTTGTGGAGTTCTTTCCACAGCTCTTGATTTAAACTATTGTATAAAAAGTACTTTTTATAAAAAAAGATGCCTCTATAAAGCTATATTTCTAAATTACCTATGTAATGAAAGAAGGTACGGGATAAATAATATTTCAGAGCTGTTGAAAGAAAAAGATATTCAGATGAACAATTTGTTAATGTATTGTTACATAAAAATACAACTTATTTTCAGTGTGGTTTAATTGTGAGCTGGTTGCAAATAACTTGCTGAATGACGTAGACAAGAGCAGCTTTTGTAGTTGAAGGATGGTGGGTGACTTCTGTGACTTGTAATCAACTAGAAATGGGAAGAATCCTACAATTCTTCTCCAGCTGTTTATAGAGTCATAGAATGATAGTGTGGAGACAGGCCCTTCGGCCCAACTTGCCCACACCGGCCAACATGTCCCAGCTACACGTCCCACTTGCCTGCGCTTGGTCTATATCCCTCCAAACCTGTCCTATCCATGTACCTGTCTAACTGTTTCTTAAATGTTAGGATAGTCCCAGCCTCAACTACCTCCTCTGGCAGCTTGTTCCATACACCTTCAGAGTTACCCCCCCTCAGATTCCTATTACATCTTTCCCCCTTCACCTTGAACCTATGCCCCCTGAACATATTAACTGTGGGTTTAAGAAGGAACTGCAGATGCTGGAGAATTGAAGGTTACACAAAAAAGCTGCAGAAACTCAGCGGGTGCAGCAGTATCTATGGAGCGAAGGAAATAGGCAACGTTTTGGGCCGAAACCCTTCTTCAGACTTAACTGTGGGAATGCTTTGCACAGATTTTTACTATAGTGCGACCAGTAAATGAAGGAGACATTTCAATATTTATTTTATGTGTTTATGCAAGAGAGAAAAATTAAGTCAAACATCAATAATATTTTTAGGAAATATATCAAAAAGACAATACGTCAATAAAAATGAGGATCAAGGTGATCAAGCCAGCAATTATTACTGTTAGACCAAAGCAAAAATAACTGGTATGAAGGACAGCACTGAGGTTGGAAGGATTGGAACAGAAATACATATATATGTATAATGAGCCTTTTATATTTTAAATAGGATTTTATTTAGCAGGCTACTGTGGAATTTAATTTAGAATCTGACATCATCTTCTCTTTCTTCCTATATTTTTAACAATAACTTTTCATTAACATGACCTGCAATGAAAGCAAATTTGTCAGGTTAGAATACAAAAGTATTAAGTTTCAAGGAACATCTTGCTGCATACCTACACTAGCTGTATGGTGTGTACATTAATTTGGAGTTCGTGCTGCTTCCTTCAGGCAAATATTATGACAGCTCCTCCGCCACTGTGGCAAGACATGGAATTTAACCCAGGTACTTACAATCGTTTAATGGTGCAAAAACATGCTGAAAAGATCTATATGGGAGAATGATAATCATTTCAATGCTATTAAAAAAACAAAAATTGTATTTCCCTCTCTATCTCGAAATAAATTTCCAGGAATAAGGCAAAGCCCAATTCCGAAGCATAATTCCCAATGGGATCTTTAAAGATAACAAACTGAATATAAATATGACAGAAACTCAAAGAAGGCAAAGGCATTGCACGCATATTGAAGTGCATGTGTGTGGAAGTACTTGTCATACCTAAGTTCATTGAATGCAGCTTATCCTCCTGGCCATGCTGGTCGATGCGTGCTCGAATGAATGCAACACACACCTGACGGACAGCTCTGTTCTCTTGCACCTGACTGCTGGCTCACATGTGGATCCGTCTGCCTGGTAGTTTTTTTTTTTGCTCTGTAGGAAGCTAATGGAATTTGCAGTTGATTAACCTCAAATCTGGAGTAAGCTCTCGCCTGGCAAAGCAGCTGGCGATGTCATGACAACTTGTATTTCTTAAGTGGATAAGACAGCCACAAGCATTGTGGTGGCACCACTCGCAGACAGGGAGGAGGGCAGCTAAAAATTCCCGATTTGAAAGATGGAGAGGGACAAGAGAAAAGAGTGTTAATATGGTAAAGATAGCAGTGAATAATAATAACAAGGAAGGCACATACAACAGAGGGGATCGAAGGCAGTTTAACTAACAGCAAAATGAGTAGGAAGGAATGGATGTTTTACTTTGCATTGACTCCAAATTGATACCTCGCGGGTGAATGGTGGCGAGGAGGTATTCCTAATCACTCTCCGTAAGCAGCAGAAGAATGGTGGGGAAGACAGGGGGTGCTTTAAATGGAGCACCCGCCGACGTTTCACTGAAGTCACGCTTCTCAATCAAGAGAATCCTTGAGGACATTCCCGGTAACAATGTAAAATTAGACCCGGAGATTATCTGACGCGAGAGGACCATTCCCACCGACCAAGCTCTCCACTGTACACAAACTTCAGCTTCAGGCCGAAGCCGACAGCAGGGAGAGAAAGAAAGGGGAAGCAAGAACGCCATTGGGACACAGAAATACATTGGAAAATCTAGTCTATGTGTTTTTTTTTTAAAGGTTCAAAAAATGGGTCAAGGCAGTCAGGAACGGAAGGAGGAGAACCGAACTGGATTTAAGAAAGATGTCACAACAGGCAGGAAGAGATGCCGCAACAAAGTACAGCTGCTCCGCAGTCTCGCTAGAAACGGGGGTTTAAAATAGAACTTGTGAATGGATTAAGCAGAAAAGAAATGTGTTTGCAATCCTTTACACAGAATTAGGAAAACCACAAGAGAGGTTCAACCACAAGAGAGGTTAAAAGCAACACTTACACGCAGGAACTTTCTCCAGCAGAAATAAAGGCCTGGAGATGACATTGAACTTAGCCTCTCTAAAACACACACACTCCATTCACATTTTATTTTATTTTAAAGCAAAGTACCTCCAAAGAAGGTGTAGAAGTTTACTTCATGGAAGCGTTACATTGACAATAATAGCAATCTGCAGATGCAAGACCAAGCCACTGTAAAACTTGTATTTACGTGGAATGGCAATGGTGATCACGGGCATTTTCCTTTCTCCGCTGTTCACGTTTCTAACAGCGTTTCAAAGTTATTAACCTGCACTTCTGTGCCCATTGTAACTTTTGACTGTCCGCCGCTGCACGCAGGGTGCCGTGCAAACAGTTTTAGGGTAGCTAAACTCTGTGTTTATTAACCCGCAAAGTAAAAAAAAAAAAGTTTTGGGCAGGTGGGGGCAGGGCGGAATCAGAATTGTATTAAAAAATATCTAGACATCTAGAAACTGTCTAACGGTGCCAGTAACTAGACCATCCTACTCGAAGTATCTCGTTGCATACTGCTGTCACACACGGTTATCAATTTGATATTTAGGCGCTGTGTGCCGCCGAATATTTACAAAGACAACTCATACAATAGATTGGATGTTCTCCACATATTTAAGGCAAAGGGACGATTGTAACCAGTTTATTGGTGGCAGCCCTCGAATTTGGATAGGAAACTGGTAGTTGGAATACATTCTTCTGCGCTTTGGGTCTGGAGAGACCAGACTAGCGAGTTCAGGATCAGACAAAGACCCCTCTTTACTGCGTGCAAAGTGCGACCACTTCAACGCTGTTTGCTTTGATGCTAACGGGGATGCTTGAAACTTTAATTGTTGCAAGGATAAGCAAAGCTAAAATTAATCCAAAAATAATACTTCCAAATAGGGATGTGAACCCGGTTATACGTGCAATCGTTTAAAAGGGTAACCAAAGAATCCCAAATCAGAATGGACAAATGCCCTGTAAACCTCCACGATTTTCACTTGACATTGCATGGAAAGACTTAAAAGAAACATTACATAAAACTTGAATGACGAAGATTAAAGTGTTCCGCTTTCGAATTACATTTGCAGTATTTCCTGGTCTCATAATGTACACGGGTTGTACCCTTGGGTCAGTGCTTGTCAAGTTCTATTGGGACAAGCATCACAGGTAATAAAACGAGTGGCGCTTGTTCAGAAATTAATGAGATCGTTGCAACACTGAGCGGTTTGTTTACACAAAAAGAGAAGCGCACATGCGAAAATGCCAATCGCATTAAATGTCCCCAATGCAAATTATATTTGCAAAATATCAGATGGTGTGTGGTGTCCGACAAGGTACCACCGACTACCGAATGTCGACAGCAAGTTCGACATTCTTAACGGTCCAATTTTATTGGTGAAAAAATACATGCATACACACAGCCAAGGGCATCGAGGAAATTATTTTAAAAGATGCTTTGCATCCACGTTAAATGACCTGACAATCTAACATTATTTGTGTTAGAAACATTTGCATTGGACATCGGCGTGGATTCGGTGCTGTATTGTGGGAGAAATCTAAATAAATCATCCGTACCACAAATATGAAAGAAGAGGTAACGAGGTCATCTGACGAAAAGGCGTAGCTTTAATAACAAATAATAAAACCATTTAGTAAATCATATCTTATGCTGGAAGGTGGAAATACACAATTTGGGTCAGCAAGTAAGTTGGTGAATGCTTTTTATTAGCAAACATACAGTATTACCTGAACAGACTCAAATTCATGCTGGGGGTATTATTGTATTTTAGATACAAAACTAAAACACAACAGTTCCAAATGTCTGTAGTTGCATTTTGATTTGTAATGCACAACACTGGTGACTATTCAATACACATTTTTATCTTGTGTAACTATGTGGAATGCCAATCGACCTTGATACATGTGTGTAGTATTATAAGCAGATAATATTTGTTTATATGAGTTACACTTACCTACACCATTTTGTAACTAATCCTGATCATTATTTAGAGCAATTCTACAAAGTGTTTGCCACTCCGTGTTGGGTAAGAACTTTCCATACAATATTTCCTTGTTAGAATAAGTAATTTTACATAAAGATTAACTAAACCTATACCTCTTAATACTATTAAAAGACAATTGTTGTTTGTAATGCTATTAATAAATTCTGATTGTTCATGAATAAGTTGTTTCCATATTTTACAAGCATAACAATCATGAAAACTGATCATATATATTTGTGTGTGATAATGTCAACCCTTCTACATCTATCCACATATGAAAATCATTAAATTTTACATATTTATAGAGAAGTAAAATATTCATCTGAATCTGTAGTGGCTCCCTTTCCTGGTAGTAATTTCTGTGTTAATTTCAGGGCAAATCCATATGTTCAGAACTAACTAACCAATGCTCTCTATTGACGGAAACTGCTTTGGAAGGAGGAACATCAGCAAATAGAATGTCAGAATTAATGCAATTAACGTTCGGGAACCTATTAAGAAGCATACAATTATTGATTTTCTAAAGGGTTACAACTACTACAACATGTTTTTCAATAAAATTACAGAAAGAGCATTTGAAAAGAGGCAAACTAATAATACAAACCTACAAGTTTCAACAGAGCAAATAACTCACTCAGAGAATGATTTTTAAGAAAACTTTAAGGACTTTAATGAAATATGTAAATAGAGAGTAACAGTCTTTCTCGCAGATTGAATAACTAAGGCATTTTAAAATTTGGTGCTTCCCAATTGCCAACAAAAGAGAAAAAAACACATTTTTAAACACAGAATGTTAAAAAAAAAAATTTAAGTTTGTAAGAATAACACAGCTGTGCAGATATTTGCTGAGAGTACAGTTCATGTGAACAGTGTGTAATGCTTATTAAATTTTGTCTCGTTTTGCCGATGGCAACAAAAAAAAAATCAATATCAGAAAATGTTCCATGCAAAGAGGTTTGTTTTCACAGCATGTTTAGATTCTTTTCCATGCCATTTTAAATCGGAGAAACAGAAAATAGTCTGCATACCATACCTTATTGAGTCCTTTAAAAAAACAAAATTCATTACAGTATTAATTCCCAGCATTTAACATATGCAGGACATTAAACACTAATCATGTAGTAATAAATATAGACACTACATAATATTCATTCCGTCCAAAGCTGCAGTCATCCAATGGAAATCAACATAATTATCAGTTTTATACCCCATTGAATTTAATGGCAAAATTAGAAGCAGGTTGTTAAAAGTGTTTCAGAAAGTAATATTGCATGCACATCTTCCTTAAAACAGCTGTGTATTAACTTCACATGGTTCGCTCCTCTGTAAAGTTTTAACACAAAGCACTGTTGAAATATGATGATAAAAATGGTAAACACATGCAGAGGGAAAAGGAACGCCTCTTCTATTTTTAAATGTTTACGATTCATTAAAAATAAAATTCTCTTGTCGCTGCAGCAGTCAGGGAAGGGAGCAAATCTCCTACAGAAAATACATTCTGCTATAATTATAGTTATCACATTGTAATTTATCTAACAATGACATAACAGAACTTGCATTATTACCACTTGGCTTGATTATAGCAAGAAGATAGTAGCAGCCGTGCTCCTCCTGCCTAACCTGGCAAAACCAAGGATGCAGCAGCAGCAGTCTTACAGCACAGGTTTGAAAGAACACAAATGGATAGGACTCCAGCCCTAAGAGAGGTCATGAATATCTCGACTCGAAACTCTTCACATTAATTCCCCCCATGAGACACATTTCCAAAAGTGTATCAAAAACTTTTCCAGGAAATCAACAACATTTCAGCCTGCCAGCAGAGAAAGCAAAGCAAGACCTGCTGTACAAATCCACTTGCCAGGCTCCATCCTGATATTGATGCAGAACAAGTAAGTTTACGGTCCAGTTGAGAAAGAATAATGCATTCATTGTCCCACCAACAAACTTAATTTCTCCTTTTCTCTTTCTTCCCTCACACCCCTCCCCTCCCCTCTTCGCATTGGCAGAAGTTGTGTGTGCCTCGAGAATAATAATGACCAAAACAAATAATCACTTCTAATGAATAGCAAGCTAACGTACAGGCTGAAGCACACAATTAAGTTTTGCATCTCCTTCTCCCCACACAACAGAACTCATTTGTATCTCGTGCTACAATGGACTATTGTGCATCTTCCTGCACTCTGTACATCCTTTTAGATTCAGCAAGTCAAAGGTTGTGTAGCCCGACTGACTGTGAATTATTTGTTAACCTCTCCGCGCTACCCACCGGAGCCATTAAAACGACCCAAATCGCAGGTAAAGTTGCTAACAATCTACATAATGTAAAGGAGCTCAGAAACACATGACTTAACGGACAATAATACATTCTCACTGTAATGAAAACAAACAGAATACAGTAGTATATAGACGTATTTTGGAACACTGATAGAAACAGTTACAGCATGATAAAGTTGATCAAAGTTAACTCTGAATGTTGAAAGAAAATATATTATTGTGTTTGCAGCTCTTTTAAAGCAATAAAAACAATTTAAGTTTTACAGTCACTTAAACACTTGCATTCTGAAACATGCTGAAACTTGCAAGAGTCTACCTGATCAACAGACACTTTTAAATAGCACAGCTCTAATTTCATGCTTTTAAAAACCCCACAAAAAATAACACTTTGTCCTGTCAATCACTTTACTTTTTGCACGATTCCAGGATAGGCAGGTTACTGTGCAGTGGTCATTGTTCAAAAAGCACAGAGGAGAAACTGAAAGTGTGAGATTACAGCTCTGAATAGTGTGAAAATCAAATGTTAATTTGATGAATGCAAGGTCTGGGACATTCAGTCAAAGAGGGAGGGAAAGTAAAAAAAAACAGCTTTTGCTGCCAACTCACCATCCACCATGTCCTGGCTGAGATGTCATAGCACAGCTGCCATTTGATGGAGCTGTCGGAGGGTTTCCCGGCCATTATGCTGTCAGCAACCTTCATCTGATGCAGCTCACGGGAGATAAGACACCTAATTGAGAAAACATTTGCAATGGCATGTTGGGCAACATTGTAGCCCAATCCATACCATATGGAATCATGGGTAAAGTCTCCTTGACAATGAACCAATCTCACAGACCCAGTGGCAAGGTGAACAGGAACTGAAGAGTCATCTGTTCAGTACTGTCTTCGTTTAAAAAAAAAGAGCCCACTGCACACAACATCAAAGTGAGGCAGCAAAAATAAGGGTTTCAACACTGAGATGATTCAAGCCTGCAAGCTTTTGGTGAACATGGGGAATTAATACGAGAAATACAGGTAGTGGACTATGGACTGAGAATGCCATAGGCTATTAGCTGAAAATTTCTGCATGACAGATGGAACTGCTTAGAGTATCATGCAATGTTTTGTTTTTACAGACTTCGAGGCTGATGCAGTATCTGTTTCTACAAAGCGTGCATAAAGAGCTAACTTTCTTCAACACAAAGAAAAATACGTTGCTTTTCCTCACCTATTCCTCTTTCAGCTTTTTATTGTATCCAATATTAATGAAAATATAATAATTGTACTGTCTTTAAAATTAAATAAAATTCCACGAGAGAATGGAAATGATCTGTCCTTTACACAGTAGAATTAAGAACAATGAAAAATGCATTAAACGGTAAGGAATACAGTTTGGAACAAATTAATTCATAACTTTTAAGAACACAAAGCTAAATCGTCATACAGTCTTTACATATTTTTATGTAGTTTAATTCTGATCAACAATTAGAAACATAATTGGCATGTGATAAGCAGCATCCTTGTGTTAAGTCACCCGGAACACTTACAGGCTTATGTTACTTCGAGTTTTATTAAAATCAAACCCTCTTTTCCCCTAATTACAAATTCCTTGCCCTTAGAGAAATTTGAAGACTGACTGTACCAAAAGATGGAATAATTTTAAGACTGCATATAGACTCGGGAATTGAAAGCAGCATTTGTTCTTGGAGCTGAACTAAATACAAACAAAACACAAAACATCCCACAGTATTTACCCCTTCTTCACTGGCAAAATATGCTGCAACAAAATCAATATCATCTTGGTGTCTTTGAAACAAGAGAATCAATCATATACATCCATTTTATGTTATCCAAAGTCTAATCAATTCCTTATGGTTATAATTGCTAATGTTTTTACTTCTTTTAAGAAACACACTAGGAATCAGAGAACATCATGTTTATAGTGTGTGTGTGTGTGTGTGAGAGAGAGAGAGAGAGAGAGAGAGAGAGAGAGAGAGAGAGAGAGAGAGAGAGAGAGAGAGAGAGAGAGAGAGAGAGAGAGAGAGAGAGAGAGAGAGAGAGAGAGAGAGAGAGAGAGAGAGAGAGAGAAGAGAGAGAGAGTGGGGAATTAAAATGTTTATTGAGGAAATTAGCAAGTTCAGTATTTATGAGTTGAGAGCTGATAATTCAATATTTTGGTATGGACTGCACACTTTATTCCTCTGTATTTTTTTGGTAACAGTTCAAGTAAAATTTGTAAACTATTTAGCCTCACCTAGGTGGAAAGAAAGAAAGACAACTCTGAATGTGTATGATGGATTCTAAAACAAGATACTGCCGGGGAAACAATAGAAAATCTGAATCTTTAGTTACAAAGCATAACACTGAAAATAATCCTCATTGCAGTGGTCAATTTCGAAAGTTCTCATAAGGCAATTATTATAAAATTATTTTTTATGCATTAGTATTAGTGCAAAGATTCTAATGAATAAAGTATAAATAATATAAATAATCAACTATAAATAAATATTTCCAACCCTTTAATGACAAACAAAGCTGCAATTAACTAATTTGTCTATTACATTGAAATTTATCACTGCACAGTGTATGCACAGTATTATGACAAAGATCAACGCTACTATTGCCCTTCATAAAATTGTTTGGTATTTGTGAACAATCCTTCCTTTAAAAGCATGAATTGAAAACATTCTTATATTTTTCTGAAGGTAGATGGTAATGAAATGAAAGTGAAACAGCTGCCCAATTCAGTCGTACCTTGGTCACACTAAAAATGGGAATATCTCTACCTAGTTCTGCAAGTGAATTTAATCACTGTCTCTTTAAACGTCGCTTATAATGTTGCAGGTGAAAATGACTGATTTTAACAACTTGTTGGGAAAAAGAGCAGAAAGATCGTAAAGGTTAATATAATCTAACTATGCATTAGGTATAGAATGTCAGATCTGTCAAATTTCATCACAGTGTGCTGGTCTGCTAAGAGATTTGATTTTTCACTGCTGTCCTACCATGTTCAAGTCACAAACTGCCAGCAGCAACCAGCAAACAACCATAGGCTTGCAGTAACAGGCCTGAGTGGGAAGCCAGCCGAAAGAACCATCTGCTTCCGATTTCTGACTGAGCCAAGATGTGCAGTGAAGTGTCCTCGCTGGCTCAGCCAGCCACCCCACTAAAGTTATTAGCGTTACAAGTGAAATTGTCTCTCCAAACAGTGGGGGTGCTGTAAGTCACCTCATGGGAAAGCTGAGCAGCATCATTTTCACTTCAGCACAAAGATGCCGTTCTTATAATTTCACTAAAGGCAGAAGCAACAGAGCACCCGCTATATACTGGGTCCTGCGTGTTCGGTTGCAGTCCACAGGAAGTTCAATGGTTTCTCTGTAGCTGGATTTCATTGCAGAACAAATATATGCTTCTGTTCATTTCTCCCCCCCCCCACCATCCAGCCACATCACCCACCACCCCAGCCCACCCCCCCCCCCCCCCCCCAACTCCTTAATATCACATTGTGTTTGGAAAAACAAAACTTTTTCTTTATTTGTCTGAAGAAAAATGAGCTTCAGTGGTGAGCACGAAAACTTTAGATAAAATTATCGAACTTATAAACCTGAGGGCAGCTATCAGATTAAGAATTTTTAAAATGCAAGCTAGTAACCAAGATTACAAGGTTTATTTTGAACTATAATGCTGGAGGTTTAGTAGATCATTTAATTGGAATGTGGTAATATAAAACTATACTTTGTTTGCTCAGTACACTGGTGGTTTTTCACTGTTTTTCACATTCCAAATTAAAACTCGTAAGCTAAGATGACAATTGGTGTCGGTAACTTCAACTCTCCTGAAGAACCCTACTAAATCATTCACAACAGGATCTAAGGTCTGATCCACAGTTCAGTCAACATGGCACTACAATTGTTAAAACTGGCCCAAGTGTCATAGGTTTTGAGGAGAAAATGTTACTATTGCTGATATCCACCTTGTGCCTGCTGTGCCCACTATCCGAATCATGTACCCACAACGTTATCTAAAGAGCTCTATGATGCCTTACTTGGTAGAATAGCCATCAAGGTACTCCACTTTCTGGGCTCTTGCATGGAGACTGACCTCTTAGTTTTTGGTATTGTTTGGGCTGCTGGTGCCCATGAATTTATTGACCAGGTTGGCATGGTGGCACAGCGGTAGAGTTGCTGCCTTACAGCGCCAGTGACTTGGGTTTGATCCTGACTGCAGGCGCATGTTTGTATGGAGTTTATACATTCTCCTTGTGACCTTCATGGGTTTTCCCTGGGAGCTCCGGTATCCTCGCACATTCCAAAGATATACTGGTTTGTAGGTTGTTTAAGAAGGAACTGCAGATGCTGGAGAATCTAAGGTTACACAAAAAAGCTGGAGAAACTCAGCGGGTGCAGCAGCATCTATGGAGCGAAGGAAATAGGCAACGTTTCGGGCCGAAACCCTTCTTCAAGGGTTTCGGCGCGAAGAAGGGTTTCGGCCCGAAACGTTGCCTATTTCCTTCGCTCCATAGATGCTGCTGCACCCGCTGAGTTTCTCCAGCTTTTTTGTGTAACCCTGGTTTGTAGGTTAATTGGTTTGGTGAATTGTAAATTGTCCCTAGTTTGTGTGTAGGATAGTGTTAATGTGTGTGGATCGCTGGTCGGCGCGGACTCAGTGGGCTGAAGGGCCTGTTTCCGCGCTGTATCTCTAAACTAAACAGAGGGTAACTCAGAAGGCAGATTTTTGAATATAAATCCTGTGACTCCACCCATTGCATTCTCAATAAAAAATGAATGACCAGTAAATCACATCTTCAACTCAAAAATTGACATGGGTTGCTATGCCTCAATAGAGAATAAGTCATAACTTTAAAATTTCCAAATATCCAGTGAAGAATGAAAATGGCAGCCAAGATTGACAAACTCCATTTTACTTGTATAATTGGACAGAGTACATATATGCAGGTAAAGCACTTCCAGGAAGTAGTTTATTTCAAGCTTGCAAAGCTTGAACAAGGCTTATTTGCGATGCCTACGATAAAACCTGACATCTAGAATGCATTTTAATTTGTGTCACAATTAAAAGTTTAGCTCATCAACGATTCTTCACATTTTCTGCCTATCTTTTCAGAAGACTGAAAAATGCTGTGCAAAAGCAAACCTCAGATAAGAATTGTCTGTAGAGTATTTAATTGTGATGAAGGCAGCTGAACCTAATCTGGATCTCACCTACTAGCCACAATTCTATTTCCCCTGAAATTGTTAACAGATTACATTTAGTATCAGGAGCTCCTTTTCCCTCCTAAACCTAGGAATTTTGAGACCAATCGGAAGGTCCTATATCACCATTATCCACAGCACGACCTGAGTCCAATGCTGCATCGATGTAGCCACCAAGGATATCTTTCTAGAAATTCAAGCAAAATGCACATGGAAAATGTAGAGAACCATGACATTGTGCCAGCAATTCAAATGCTTTCAATATAAAACAGGCACACAGTTTATTGAAATGTTCAGTTCTGTAATTATCTTGTGCAGTGGTAACAATGACCCATACTGTGCTATAAATTTAAATGGCTATACAAATGTAATGTCATTGTATTGTATTTTATTTCCAATATTTGTCAATATCTAGATGATGAAACTGTTTGAATCTACACTGAGTAACATCAGGGGCATAGGCTAAATTCCAGAACATGGAATGACCGAGTCAGTGTCAAGAATAAAGATTTATGAAAAGGTAATCTCAGAAGTGGGCACCATCTTAGGGAAGGTACACAAAAATGCTGGAGAAACTCAGCGGGTGCAGCAGCATCTATGGAGCGAAGGAAGTAGGTGACGTTTCGGGCTGAAACCGTTCTTCAGACTTTCCTTCGCTCCATAGATGCTGCTGCACCCGCTGAGTTTCTCCAGCATTTTTGTGTACCTTCGATTTTTCAGCATCTGCAGTTCCTTCTTGAACACCATCTTAGGGAATGTAGTATATTTTTTGACATGATATGAAGGAACCATCTGAAATGATCTAGTATAATCTCTTACATGGTCTAAGATGGAGTTTATATCTTCACTGATTGTGGTCTTGGTCAGGAAGTTGTAGTGGAGAGTGCTGACTCCAGGCTCCACATGTTTGGAGATGAGCTGGGTTAGGATAATGAATATGAAAGCAGAGCTGTAGTCTATGAATAGGAGTTGCGACCTCTCCCTCCCCCTTCTTGCAGAGACTGAGCAACTCAAACCAACTTTTCAATTAGGCAAGGCAACTTTTGCATTCTCAAACCAACTTTTCAATTAGGCAAGGCAACATTAGCATTCTCAAACCAACTTTTCAATTAGGCATAGGCAACTTTAGCATTCTCAAACCAACTTTTCAATTAGGCAAGGCAACTTTTGCATTCTCAAACCAACTTTTCAATTAGGCATAGCAACTTTAGCATTCTCAAACCAACTTTTCAATTAAGCAAGGCAACTTTAGCATTCTCAAACCAACTTTTCAATTAGGCAAGGCAACTTTAGCATTCTCAAACCAACTTTTCAATTAGGCAAGATTGTAGATTGTAGTCTTGTAGTTGACTTGTATGCAGCAATCCTGGCCTTCACCAGGGAATGGACCTCAAGGTTCATCCATGGTTTCAGGTTGGGGAACACTCAGATTGTCTTCTTTGGCACACATTCTCTACATACTTGCTGATGAACTCAGTCACGGCAGTGACATACTCATTCAGGTTGGAGCTTTGATCACCCCGACGGATGATTCGATTGCCCTGACCACGGGAGAAGTAAAGAGGAAGAAGATTGGACTTTTTTGCCTTCCATCACAATGAGGAATGTGGGAAATCCGCTGTGGTGGATGTTTATGTTAACTTTTATGTAGTTGTGTGTCTTGTAGCTTTTTCTTTTTTCTTTTTTCGTATGGCTGTATGGTAATTCGCATATCACTGTACCTTAATTGGTACATGTGACAATAAAAAACCTTTGACCTTTGAAACCTTTGAAACTTCCCTCAAAACATTCTTATAGAACCAGTCTTCAAATTGATATGCATCACCAATTTAGCAGAAAAATTATTCAATTATCCCTTAATTTCACTTGATACACTTCCAGTTTTTCTTCTCTATTCTTCAGAAGCTGATTGACATTACCAGACATCATACAAGACACTGAGGCCTACAGGCACTCGACCCAATAGACCATCAAACAATCCCATCACATACCCTGCTACTTGGGAATGCAGAGAAACAGTGTGTAAATGCTTTTGACAAGATAGCGTTCAATTGTTTTTAGGCATGACTGATTTAAAACAATCTAGTGAGAGTGGAACCTGCCAACAGGCTTAATGATGTGGAATGAGAATACTCACAAGAAATATTGCCAACGTTAAAGAATAATGCTTACTTCAGCCATACATGGCCTTGGCAAAACCATGCCTGGATTAACATGTACAATTGTGATCTTCTTTCCTACAAAGGATATACTTCTAGTAGGAAGAGTGCAGCAAAAACCCATCTGGGATGGTGGGATGATTGAGTTGACTAAGCCTGTATTCTCTTGAGATGTGAAGAATCAGGTGACCCCAATGAACTATAAAAAAAATCATAAGAAGGCTCAACAACGATTCATTGTAAAAACAGTATGTGGATACTTCTTCCCTTGGCGAAGACATCTGGAAATAAATGTCAAAGTCTCAAAATAGGCCTCTTAGGACTTTGCTTTGGTTTACTTAACTTTAGAGATACAGTGTGGAAGCAGGCTCTTCATCCAACCGAGTCTGCACCGGTCAGCGATCACCCTCTACACTGACACTATCCTTCACACTTGGGATCATTTAACAATTTTACTGAAGCTAATTAACCTACAAACCTATAGGTCTTTGGACTGTGGAAGGAAACTGGAGCACCCAGAAAAAACCCATGCAGTCACAGGGAGAAAGTACAAAGTCCCACCCTTTCGGTTAGTTGGCGTTTCGGCTTTGTTTCAATTCGGTTATTTGGCTTCCAATTCTTTGCTTCAGTTTCTCGTCCATCGACGCCACATCCGGGTACCCCTTAAAACACCCTTGAAGAATTTTGAGACCATGCATTTTGAGCTGTGGGAGGTATTTCCCTCCCTAGAAACTAACTAGTCACCCACTGCTTCTGCCACCACCTTTTGCATCTGAGGCAGAAAGTTCAGTCTCTACATTGTCCTCAATAATTACTTCAAGACCCACAAACCCAAGAGAAAGTAAGTTATCCTTGATTCTGAAGGATTTCCTAAGAAGAGGTAGACTCTTTGGGTTGAGAAGAAGAGAAATTTCATTACTTAGAGGCTGGTGGATCTTTATACCCCTGTCCCGATTAGGAAACCTGAATGGAAACCTCTGGTGACCTATATATATGAAAGGAAGTTAGGTGCACATACAATTAAGCTGTTTACATTTAGTTAGGTCAAAGTATATAATGGAGAATTATCAACCCCATTAAGTGGGAGCATTATGGAGGATCTGCTCCCACAAGAAGGTTTGCAGGCCAGGGAATGAATAACCAGTTATTCTGATTTTAATTGTGCTGGTTATAGGATAAATATGGTTCAGTCACCACAGTCACATCTGTGGAGTCTTTTAAGTTCCTGGGAACCATCATCTCCAAGGACCTTAAATGGAGGGCCACCATCGACTCCACAGTCAAAAAGGCACAACAGAGGGTTTAATTCCTGCGGCAGCTGAGGAAGCACAATCTGCCACAGGAAATGATGGTCCAATTCTATACGGCCATCGTAGAGTCTGTCCTCACCTTCTCCATCATGGTCTGGTTTGGCTCAGCCACCAAGCACGACATCCGGAGGCAGCAGCTGAGAAGGTTATTGGCTGCATCCTTCCCTCTATTGACATACTGTACACTGCAAGGGCAACATCATCTCTAATGCCTCTCACACTGGCCACAAACTCTTTGAATCACTGCCCTCTGGAAGGCGAGTCCAGACTGTCAAAGCTGCCACAGCCAGACATAAAAACAACTTTTTTCCAAGAGCAGTAGCTCTAATAACCACAAATTTGTAGCCTCCTTTTGCTCTGGTATTTTATTTAATTCACATGTTTAATCGATAATGTTTTATTATTTATGTTTGATGCTTGATGTGTCATTCCTACCTGTCACTGTATTTCATGTTGTCACTTGCGGGCAGAACACCAAAACAAATTCCTTATATGTGAATACTTGGCCAATAATAAACTTATTCACTTAGGATAAATAGAATTCCCTGGCTTTCTTCAAGGAGACTGTGACATATTTTACACCCCACTGAGGAGATGATCAGAACCATAGTTTAATATTTAATTCTAAACATATCACCTTTGCCAATACAGTGCTCTGTAACTATGATTCTAATAGGAAACCTAGTATGATTCATTATCATAAATCATTATGGCCCCACCACTGCTGACAAACAGATGTATTTCTTTGAACTCATCATACACAAGCAGATCTGCCACCAAACATCTATCATAAGGGATTTGCATCAGAAAAACAGAACCAAATAAACTGTATTCAAGCCAATGATTGTGCTCATCTCGTTTTTAATGCCATCAAATTGCACTGCTTTCAAATAGAGCATATCATCAGCAGGGGCTCTTTTGAAAGAATTAGGTTCATATTTGACATTCCTGTCATTTAATTCTCATTTTTGGCTCAACAGTGATGGGCGATTGTATCATCGAGGGGAATGGTTTAGAGGAATCCCTGTTCCCAGTGGAATGAGGGGACCATATCTATAAAAACAGGCAGATTCTGAAGCATTATAGATATAAAGTTGATGTGGGAGATATTGGAGGACTGTGGAGTGGAAGCAAGCAGTGGGATTAGTATTTGAATTGAATTTGCAAAGAACAGACAGCACAATGTAAAAAGTGTGTTGTTAGTGCCAATGATTTTAAGAGTTCTTTGTGATGATTATCAAAATCAAAAATTGCTCTAAAGCCAAGACCCTTGCTGATATCAACGCAAGTCTATTGAAATAGTACAATTAATGTACCCATAAATAGATTCATTATTTGGAGTTATTCAGAATTATATTCAGTCTTTTAATTTTTGGAAGATTTGAACCTTTCTGTTATTTTGAATTCAATCTAATATCATGTGCGCTTTGAAGACTACAAAAATCAGAGAAGCATTAGGGCATAAACTCATCCTAATGCTAACCAATCCCACTTCCTGCCAGAATGTGCTGTGTAAAGGGAACCTATGATTTGTGAGGCATTGAGTAAGAGTAGAAGGGGTCAGAAAGGCTTGTGGCGATTGAGAATTTTGGAGCGGATAGGTAACGGCAGTGTGCAAAGAATTTTTGAAGGAATTTGGTTGTCTTCTCCTCCTTGCCTCATGCATGACAACAAGTAGAAGGCAGTCTGAAGATCACAAAGGCGGAGCAGGGGTTTCTGGTTAGTAGGGTATATCCAAGCAGAATATGCAGGTAGAGCTGAACCTAAGGAACATGGTCCTCTGGTGGAGCTGATGCTCTGAGGCAGTTATGGAGATCTGTCATTTGCTGCAACTTCAAAAGCATGGCTGGATTGCTCTGCCTGGTGCAGGACAGTTCTTGCAGCCTTTTAACTCTCCCTTATTAGGCCCCATCCAGCTGGGTGTAGGAGACATCAGCCACTAAGCTCCATTAATCCTGAAAGTTCATGAGAACCTTCTCATAAGAAGGCAAACATGGGGAGAGGATTGGGGTAATGGGATGTGAGAAGGTGAGTTAGTCAGTTGGATATCATCATCTGCAATAACACCAATGTAGCCATTGGTCTCAGACTCTGTGTGTCAGAAGCTCTAATCCTCTTCTGTAGGCTGCTGAGTGAAAGGACCCTTGTTTGTTCTCTGTTAGTCCATGTTGCTGCTGGCAGCAAGTAAATACTATCTTCTCCTGCAAGGGAGAGCAAAGGATATTATTCAGCACATTTCAATGTGTTTTAAAGAATTGTCCAATAGTTACATAGCTGGGACACTGATACTACCTTCCTCAGTGTTCCCTTGCACCAAGGTATCCTTTACATGAAGGTCCCATCCTAAAATATTTTTAATGTATATCCATACCTCGACACATAACTTCCCCATTGCCTTTCAACTTAGTGACCATTCCCAGAGCTTTCAAACATTAGACCTTTTGTTTGAATGTCATCTGAGCTCCAAGTTACAACACAATTAGATTTTTTATTTCAAAATATTTTAACATTTTTACAATATTCTGTAATCAACCAGTTACCCATGCAATGCCAACATTTATGGCTATGATGAAATATTGCATGTTAAATTTGATAAACATTTTGAGCTAGGAATTTTCATGACGTGTTTATGGGATTAAAATAGGAGTGTGGGTCAAACTATCACTGTGTGTGAAAATCGCACAAGGAGTAATAACTTCAAGTGTGAGGTTCACAAAGCAGTGTCATGAAATTTCCGTGCATAATGCCACATGGTGAGTGATGTTGGCACATTCAATCCAATATTCCCCACTGAGATTTTTCAGGTTTTCACAGCTTAACTTTGTAATAAAGTAGAAATTAACTTTCCAGGTAGTGCTTAAAGGGACATATCATCACACTAGCAATGCTCTTCCAGCTTCAAGGGAGAGTTGCCAATTAATTCATGGATACTGCAACGATAAGAGAGTGCATGTGTTCCCACAGGATAAGTGGGATCTGTGAGGCTGGTGATGAACAATGGCCACAGGAGACATGTTCTTTGTGCATGGGTCCTGGTCCCTGCAATGCTGCAACCAGGTCCTCTTGTAAGGAGGTTGCCAGGAAGGATTCGCAAGGACAAGAGTGTAGTTTGGTGAGACCTGCAATGCAGCAAAATCCAGGCCTGCAGTAGGAAACATTGCAGAAGTCCCAAAATGTGGGGAGGCCCAATGGCAATAGCTCCAGTGCCTCACAGCTCCAGTGATCTGGTTTCAGACCTCCCCAACGCAACAGCAAACAGCAACCTGACATTTTCCAGTCGATCTGAAACAGCAGCTTAGAATGATGCTGAGGCTGGGAAGCTGAGAATGATCGTGTCCTTGACTTCCACCAGTGAAGCAGTTCAGACTCATAAATGAACTTTTTCAGACAGTTGGAGGACATTGACATCCATTTGAATGTTGGCCTGTTACATAGACCCATCTAAGAGGGCAGGTAAGTACAACTTGGTTATTCTGTGTGTAGAAAGTAGTGATATTTTTACACTGGAGATCCCACTGTTGTCAAATATGTTTAAGTCATTTGAACGAGTTTAATGTAAAAAATTGCATGCAATTTATTTAACCATGCTTTCAATAATAAACAGGAATATGTCTGTATTAGGAATAGTACAACAAGCACATTCTTACATAACTATCCAGCATTTGTGTCACACATAGTGAAAAGGCACAAGAAATGCATGGCAAACACCAAGTGAATGAATGAGAACTTATGATCAGTGAAATGGAAACTGTGACTGATGTTTACTTAGTTCAAATATTCTTTAACTTATCTCCTTAATTCCAAAATGATCAAATGATATTTAATGATGCTGAGTGATGTGCTTGGATTTGGGCCATATCGATGGAGGCTTGCCAATTCAAGGTAGCCTTGGGCATTGCAGTTCCCGTTGGCAATGTGTAATGGGTCACCTTCATGGTATAAATGCTGCATTATGGATCTGCTTGATTAAATAAATCAGTTTTATTTTTTCATCACTGAAGATAAAAAAGGAGCTTTACAGAGGTGAATTCTTAGAGTGAATTTTAAATTATATCAAGAGAGAAGACTTATTAATGGATCAGCATTTCTTGTCCCTGCTGTTACTGAATATACTGTATATGGCAATTTCAATTTTCCTCAGAGGTTTCATTGCTTTCATTTTCTCTGTCAGAGAAGTTATGGTTGTCTGCGTCCAGACAAAGAGCTTGGGTGTAAGCAGTCGCTATGGGTCTGACCCATTGATGGAGTTCCATGTCTCTCGCTCTCATTTCAGTGGGTTTCTGATGTTTGGAAAGTGAGTGTGCAAAGTCATTCTGGCATTTGGTTGGCAGGAGGTCAGAGACTGGGCTGAGTCATTGGCTCTTCAAGGATTCAGTACATCCTCAACAGGGAATTGTGGGGATTGTTTTGAGCAAAAAGAACAATTGAATTTTGTTATATGCAATAGGGGTGCTGCTCAAATATCTGCTCCACTGTGATCAGACTTTTAAGGTCATAAGGTCATAAGGGATAGGAGTAGAATTAGGCCACTCGACCCAACAAGTCTACTCCACCATTCAATCATGGCTGATCTATCTCTCCCTCTTAACCCCATTCTCCTGCCTTCTCCCTGATTGTTTTTGGAGATCATTGGTTTTCCTTCTCTTTGAGATGGTCCATTTGAGACAAGGTTAACATACATTCTCAGTGAAGCAAACACTGAGGTTACACAACTTCAGGTGTCCAGTGGACAGGATACAACATGAGCTTTATAACTGCCAAGTATTCTTCAATTAATTTAATAAGGACAAAAGACATTATGCTGCTAAGTCCTGCTCATACCTTCACCGAGCTCATGGCTGATTTTACTGTTGGCTTCAATTTCATTTCCCTCCAGATCCCTATAATCCAGGTGGACCTAAACTCTATCTAAACCATGAATATACAATGAATAAACAATGAATGGGCTTAAAATATTCTCTCAGCATTAGCAGTATCAACTGGAAATTTAGACACAATGTTTATCATCTGATGTGGTTTCATTTTCTCGTTCTTTCAAGTTCATTGAGTAAGGAAGGTTAGATATGAAGGAGTCCCTTTTGACAGAGTTTAAATTCTAATGAAAATAACGTACAAAGGTCGAAGAATTGATTGCCATGCTACATTTCTATTCTAATGACCGAACCTAATAAAGCAAGCAGTTATCAAATTTCTGTTAGTCAGCTGGACAATGTCAGCATTGTCCAGATCCATTCTCCTTCCAAGGGGCTTTGCGCAATACCCGAGTATACACTAATAATGAGTTTCCCCAGGAAAATAGTGGTGTATTTAAAGGGCTTTTAGAATGTCTGGAATTGAAGATCCTTTCTCACTGCAACTTTGATGTGGTTGGGCAATTTAGGATAATTCTTATAATAGATGAAACAAGATGCAATCTCACTTTTCGAACTGGTTCAATATACGTATATGGGACACAGGGAATTTTAAAGTTAGGGACAAATTTTTTTGTGCAGATGAAAGAAATTCAAAGACAGGGAACCTAATCAGTTGCTCTTGTTCCACTGTAATGGCGGGCGGAAATATAGCAGAATGGTTTCAGGCCAAAGGTTTTACTTAACTTAAAACTAAGAGATAAAAGGTGTTTTTTTTTTTACCTATTCAATAATTTGCCACGGATAAACAGCAGAATCTTTTGAAAGTGCTAGTCGCCAAATGGCAGCCCCGTCATTGTTGCACATGAGTGTAACAGTGTCAGCAACCAGGAAACAAACACCATTCATCTCATCTCAACAACTTGTGAATTAATAAAATCAATCATCCAGAAGAAACACAATAATGAAAATAACTCAGTAAGTGACAGCAAGCACAGAAAAGGAGGTTCTGCTGAACCAACCTGTTTTACAATTTCCGAATGACCAAATTACATAATACCAAATATATTCTGGAAAATGCTATGATATGTTATTGAGGTTTCGGACAAGTTTTAATAACGATGTTCATTATGTTTTTTTGGATGTGTGCATGCCAGTAAAATTTGGAAGGGTAAAGTAACGGGCTGAAACTCAGCAAAACAGTGGCATTCTAATCAGTGGAGAAACATTAAATGGGCTGGCTCAAAAATCACTGAGAGCCATGGTCAGAAAAAGAATTAAAATTACTCAGATTTGCTGGTGGCATTCTTTTGAGGGCCATCACTCAAATAACTAGCAAAGGCACCAGGCGATATGAGAAACTTAATATTGGTAATATATAGGCCTAACCCCCAATTTGTCAGTGGCGATCACTGATCGGGGACCTTTGGTACACACCACTCAATAATCCTTTACATATACTTACAAATCCAGTGCATAAGAAATTCAGGCAGTGTATAATAATGGGGAGTTATTCCAATGCACCACTTAAGATTAACATTTAATGTTTAGATAATTAAAAAACTGGTGACTTGAAATGCCTTTGAATACTTGAGGAAGAAATTTGCTATCTAATGAAGGTGGGTCCAGAGTTCATATTATTTTCTGTATCGGTTCACTGAATTGCAGGTTATCTGTTGTTTGAGATGATGTTTGCATTTAGCCCGTATTACCAGTATTACCATGATCCACATTACCTGCATGCATCAATAGATGAGGTGCCCAGAATCCACAGGGCATGACAGGAGTCAATTGGAAATAGAATCAGTACTATGGCACTACAAGCAATGGTTGAATATGTTTGACAGCATGCAGCAAAGTTTTGAGATACTGCACCTGAGATTTTGGTGAAAAGGCATAAATGAGGAGTAATGTCTGGTACATGCAGGGAGTACTCTCCAGATTTATAGCCCTGAGGTAGTGCGAAGAAATAACTATAGCAGGCAATGTCAGGAATACTGCTTTGAAACATGGCTGTAAATTAAGAAGAAATTTGAAATTCTCACATGAATTATCAAGGTCATTGAATTAATCTTCAAATGGGACATCCTATCAGCTGCAACATTTTTCCCATGACAACTCCATTGGCAATATGCCAACAGGTTTTTTAAAATCATTTTTCCAATAAGGGTTTAATATTTTGAATCCTCTGGTTCACTGGCACCTCCATCAAAGCTACAAGCTGGGATGGAGTTCCAATGGCATCCATTGTTAGTGTAAGAACTGTAATTAAAGCTCAAGCTGCTGCTATCGTGGCTCTCAATGATAAGGGGACTACCTGGGCATCACTAGCAACTGATCAATTCTGCTGCAGGCTGTCCCGCTGGTCTACAGAGTAGTAGCCTGCTGCCCAGATTAATAGTGAACTCATGTAGCACACTGCATGAGGTTCAGCCACTACTTGTCAGTGACCAGCATAGATTTCTAAAGCCTATGATGAGATGGTGCAATGTAAAGATTGCAGCTGAGCCCAGGATGCCACAAGATCATTCTAAGACCATCTCAAGTCTCCTTAGGAACTGAGTCACACACTGCAGGATTCACAGCTCTGACCTGCGCATAGCCCTGCTGGTCCAGCTGAATTTCTGGTCAGTGCCAATACTTCTGGATATTGATGGTGAGGGACTTTCATTGTTCATCACTTATCCTCGAATAAGAACATGGCATCGAGTCCAAAGTGTTACAACGTATATACAGATTGCTAATTAAACCAATATGGACTCAGAAGTTCCTTCCACACAGACTAGTAAGGCGTGATACATAGACCCAGTGATGCTTAATTAGTAAGATTCTCTTTTCCTCTTTGCTTCCTCCATTCTAGCTTCCTTATGTGAACAAGCACACTTTTTACTCAGTTTTGCCAAATGGGATGATTTATTGCTTATTGTTTCCAGTGGTATGTGTCACTATTGAAACCCTTGGGGAATGTTCCAATAGAAGTTTGAATCTCTTTTTCTGTCTGCTTCTTTGGTATTCTGCCATCAGACATTCGTTTTAGTTTTAGTTTAGTTTAGTTTAGTTTAGAGATACAGTGCAGAAACAGGCCCTTCACCCCACCGTCCACACCGACCAGGATCTCCGCACATTAACATGACCCTACACAAGCTAGGAACAATTTTACTTTTATACCAAGCCAATTAACCTACAAACCTGTATGTCTTTGGAGTGTGTGAGGAAACTGAAGATCTCAGAGAAACCCACACAGGTCATGGAGAGAACGGAAAACTCCGTACAGACAAGCACCTGTAGTTAGGATCAAACCGGGTCTCTGGCGCTGTAAGCCAATAGATCTACCACTCCACCACCATGCCACCTCTTCTTCTGCCCACCTGATCTATTATTCTCTCACCAATGTATAGATGCTCAGTTGTTTATTTGGGGTAGACTTTGTGTGTCTGGAATCTTGCTTCCCACGTGACGTGACATATTCTGCACATGTGGAAATGGTTAATCAATGAGGCATGTCTGCTGAACACTATCCAATTCTTGCAAGCATAAAGTAAATTGGCCATGACAAGAGCACGATATATCTCCAGCTTGCTGTTTAGGCTGATTCCTCTTCATTCCCACTCTTTACTTCTCAGTCTCCCTAAAGCAGAGCTGGCTTTTACTATCCTGTGGCTGACTTTATCATCAATGATGACTATTCTTGAGGGAGTGCTGCCAAGGTATGTGAACTTGTCTTTGACTGAAAATCTCTCACTATTTACAAGAATGTTTGGATCTGAGGTTAAAATGTCTAGCTTAGGTTGGAGCATAGTTTCTATTTTATTTGTGCTATCTGAGGCCTAAGTTGTCATAGCCACTGGCAAATTTGTCCAAGCATTCCCACAATCAGCTTCCAACCATGCACTGAGTGCACAGTCATCCAATCCAATCCAATCCAACTTTATTTGTTAAGCACTTTAAAACAGCCAATGTTGACCAAAGTGCTGTACAGAAGAATAAACAAGACATCATAAACAGACACCATAACAGCTCACATGAGGCGCAAAAATTACATATGAAATACAACAATAAATTAAAAGACATAAAACATGAGTAAAAATAATAGCCACGGAATAAAAGCAATCAAAAAATAAGAAATTAAATCAAGTAAATAAATAAAGTCGACATCTTACTGGGTATCAAAGGCCACGGAGAAGAGATGGGTTTTAAGAAGTGATTTAAAAACAGACAGAGAAGAGGCCTGTTTAATGTGGAGAGGCAGATCGTTCCATAATTTGGGTGCCGACGCAGCAAAGGCACGGTCCCCTCTGAGCTTCAGCTTAGTTTTAGGCCCACTCAGGAGCAGCTGATTATCTGACCTGAGAGAGCGGGCGGGTGTATAGGGTGTAGAAGCTCAGATAGGTCATCAGCAAAGAGGAACTCCCTTAAGGCGATTTCTTGTATTTTGGTCTTGACTAAGAATCTGCTTAAATTAAAAAGAACACCATCAGTCCTTTTTAGACTTTTAGACTTTAGAGATACAGGGAAGAAACAGGCCCTTTGGCCCACTGAGTCCATGCCGACCAGCAGTTACCCCATACAATAACACCGCCGTACACACTAGGAACAATTTACAATTTTACTGTAGCCAATTAACCTAAAACCTGTACATCTTTGGAATGTGAGAGGAAACCGGAGTAGCCGGAGAAAACCCATGCAGTCACAGGGAGAATGTACAAACTCCTTACAGACAGCACCCGTAGTCAGGATCATACCCGAGTCTCTGGATCTGTAAAGCAGCAACCCCACCATGGTGCTCTGGTGTTGTAAAGCAGCAGCTCCGCCATGCTGCTACTTTGTTTAAAGTCAATTCCATTTTCTTTATCAGGGTTAGCATGGTAGAGACTTGCAGACTTGTTTTGTCTCTCTTGTTGGAGATGGGCCCTTCCTGCGATGTTGTTGGTAAAAATATATATACCCATTATTAGTCCATGTTGTTATAACCTTGCTGCATGCAGTCATAGATGATTTTAATTGCAGAGAAGTTCCAAACTGAATTGAACATTGTACAATCCTAAGTGAACATCCTATCTGAGCTTATGACGGAAGGAAGGTCACCGACAAAGGAACTGAGGATTGTCGGACCAAGGACACTGTCCTGAGTATTCAACTATGCTGGAATATTTAATTCCAACCCTAGCTAGTTTGTAACTGCATTCCTACACATTATACACATTTATTTTTGTTTGTGCCATAATTCACCTGTCTTGCAATGAATATTAATAAGTATTTGGCATCAATTTCATTCAATTTTTGTCTCAGTAAATTACTTCTCTGCTCTGACTTTCACTGGATGTCCGAATTGGATAGTGTTCAGCAGCCACTTTTACGCACTGTCCTTGATACATTGGTAATAATTTCTTATTTAACTACATTAAACTTTCATATTGTATTACTACATTCTAAATTTCTTCTATATTCATTAAATAAATTTATCTGAAACATGTTTATTTACTTTGTTAGGTCATTGGTCCCAGTCTTTCTCAAGTGAAACATATCCCTTACACAAGGAATGATAGAGGCCTGGCACATACTGCAAGGGAAGATGTTAGACACAGATATGATTGCAATGTTTAAGAGTCATTTAGATAGATACCTGAACAGCAAGAATGAAGAGACACAGACCCTGTGCAAGCAGGTACAATTAGTTTAGATTGGTTTCATCGAAGCCGAAGACAAGGTGGACCATAGGGCCTTTCCCTGTGCAATACTGTTCTATCTTCTATATTTTTGACCTGTCTCCTTATCTTCACTAAAGTCCACATCAGTGCATACTATATTTTGGTGACCACGACGGAGTCCCTGCTCTATACTCTCTGTACCCATGACTATGTAGCTAGACACAGCTCTGTGCCATCTTTAAAATTCACAGATGATACCACCGTTGTTGGATGGATAATGGGTAATGATGAGTCAGAGTACAGGAGGGAGATTGATAATCTGACTGAATGGATCCAGAACAACAATCTTGCTCTCAACATTAGGAAGACCAAGAAGCTGATTGCTGACTTTAGGAAGGAAAACCAGGGATTCATGAACCTGCCTTCATCAAGGAGATGCCAGTGGAGAGAGTGAGTAGCAGTACCTTCCTGGGCATGCATATCTCTAAAGATCTACTCTGAACCTGGCACACTGATGCAATTACAAGGGTAGCTCAACAACACCTGTGCTTCATTCGAAAATTGAGGGGATTCAGTATTTTTAAGAAGGAACTGCAGCTGCTGAAAAATCGAAAGTAGACAAAATTGCTGGAAAAACTCAGCGGGTGAGGCAGCATGTATGGAGCAAAAGAAATAGGCGACGCTTTGGGTCGAGACCCTTCTGAAGACGTTGCCTATTTCCTTCACTCATTAGATGCTGCCTCACCAACTGAGTTTCTCCAGCATTTTTGTCTACCGAGGCGATTCAGTACGTCGTTAAACTCTACAGTTATGCAGTTGAAAGCATTCAGAGTGGTTGCATCACAGCCTGGTTTGGTAACTTGAATGCGCAGGAACGAAGGCGAATGTAGAAAATATTAGATATTGCCTGGTCTATCATAGATATTAACCTCCCCAACATTAAAGGGATCTACAAGAGGCACAGCCTCAAAAAGGCAACAAATATCTTCAAAGACCCACACCACCCTGGCCACGCTTTCACCTCACTATTCCCATTGGGAAGCAGATACAGGAGCCTGGAAACCTTGACCTTCAAATTTAAACATAACTTCTTCCCAACAATGATGAGGCTCTTGAACACTGCACAACATTAAGCACAAGCCTCCCTCAGCAACCGTGGACTTTGTTTTGGTTGCAATATGGACCGGTTTTGGACTATCATGGTCTGGTTACCAAATATTAATGTTTATTAATTTATTATACTACAGTATTGATTACTTTATGTTATTGCATTCATGAGCCTTTTAAAGCTGCAGAAAGTAGGAAACTTAACTTTGGGCAACTTAACATCACCTTTAAGCTGTGTAAGGCTGAATAAAATAAAATCACATAATAAGATAGTAGTTACACGTTTCCTGATGCAGTAATCTGTCTGATCTGCCTGCTACTGGCAGCTGTTAGATGTGCTTGCAAATCCCTTTACCAGGACTCAAGTTTTTGGAACAATCAGTCTCTAAAACTCCTCCTTTAATGTGGTCTTATTAATCAGCCACGGCTCTATCTCTATAAGTACTGAATCTGTTCTGTCTTATTAGAGTTCTGGCAGCTAATTTCTCCCACATTATATTTTCAATAGATAAGTTTTCCCAATTGCTTGTGCAATAAATTGTTCATTTCCGAACACTAGATCATATTATTAATGTTCAATCTCATATTTTATGCAATACAACTGAATAAAAAACAAATTTTAATGCAAAACTACTGTATAAATGTAAAAAAAAACGTCCTTAATTATAAGCAGAATATTGTGTAACAAGTTATATTTCCCTACATTTATTTTTACACATCTTTTAAATGTTTTGGTCATACCAGCATAATCACAACTGCAATTAAAAAAATCTATGAAAGTGAAAATACTACCCTATTCTTTTTGAGCACTTCCAATACAGGAGCACAACCTTTTATCCGAAAACCTTGGGACCAGACACTTCTCGGATTTCGGAATTTTTCGGCTGTCGGAATGGATGATTTTTAGCGTAGATTAGGTAGGTAGCGCGGGCGGCTTGGAAAGTCTGCATCGGTTGCCTCCTCCCCGGAGACCGGGGAATCATTGTAAATCATTGCTTAAATGTTAGTCAGTTAGTTTGGAGGATTTTTATGTGAGGGGGGGGGGGGGGGGGGGGGGGGGGGGGGGGGGGGGGGGGTGAATGGGAAAATTATAATTCTTAGTCCCCTACCTGGTCAGAGAGGCGAGGAGCGGGCAATGCCTTGCCGGGTGACCGTGCCGTAAGCTCTGGAGCGCTGTGGCCGCCGACTCCCAGCATCGCAGAGCTGGGGCTGCGGGCGTCCGGCCGCAGACGGCACTGGATTTGGAGCTCCGCGGAGCCAGGGATCGATTTCGCCGGGGTCCGAGCTCCAACCGGCGCCGCCCGCAGCCCCAGCTCCGCGATGTTGGGAGTGGGCGGCCTCAGCGATCCGGAGCTTACGGCACGGCGACCCGGAAAGGCATTGCCCGACCCGCGCCTCTCCGACCAGGTAGGGGACTAAAAATTAAAGTTTGCCCCTTCAACCCCCCCTTCGCATAAAAGCCCTCCAAACTAACTGACTAACATATTAAGCCCTCCAAACTAACTGACTAACATTTAAGCAATGATTTACAAATGTTTATGTGTCTCCCCGGTCTCCGGGGAGGAGACAGCCGCTACAGTAGTACAGACCTAGGTTGACCGTGGGTCGTTTCGGGTCAACCAAGTTGACGTTGGCGCCAAATGCGAGCTTTGGTGCGCAGACGACATCCTGGAAAAAATGTCCGGTTTTCGGAGCTTTCCGGTTTCCGGAATTTCGGATAAAAGGTTGTGCACCTGTACCATAATTTGCAAATGCACCATTCTGTGTAGAATGGAAAAGACATGAATCAACATGGCTTCACATTTGACCACAGTCGTTGTGCATTAAATTTATTCAACTCAAAAGCCAAACTGTGGAAATGTAATTTCACTGGAGCTGATCTTACATTGTGCCTATCTCCATGACCCTGAGATATGGATAGCAATGGGGAGTGGTAACACCAGTATATTAAAGGGAAAAAAAAGCATCTGAGGAATTCAACACGTATTTTGTATACATTCTTGGAAAAGGAAAAATTACTATTCTCCCCAAAAATAGTGGGCAACTAAATGTCTGAGAGGCAGTGTGGATGCTTGGAAGTTTGCAGGGAAACATCAGGAGGATGTAAACAATTTAACCAAATGGATGAGGACATGGTAAACTGAAAATGATGTGAAAAAAATGTGATTATTTCCATTTTGGTAGAAAAAATAGAAACACAAATATGTTTTTTATATGGAGAAACACTAAATGATGTTGGAGATTCAATGAAGTCCAATGGAAATCCTGTGGGTTAGTTCCTGGGATGTTGGTTTATCATGTGAGCATTGGGGTCAGTTTCAAAATAGGGGTGGTCTTCAGGACTGAAGACAAATATGTTTACTCAGACAATGATGGTGTCACAGTCACCCTCTCCTCATTCTCATCCACTTCACCTCCCAGTATTTTTCCACCGGTCCCTCCTTCTCCTCACCTGCCTGCCTGCCACTCCCCTCTCATCAGCCCAACTCTCCTCACCTGTTGCACTCAGTTGCCTCTGATCACCTATTAACCCGGTATATAGACTCTCCTCACCGTTCACACAGTGCCAGATTGTTCTCTAGGGGCGCTGCCCTGGCAGCAGCCTCTACCTACAGCCTGTATGTAATTTCTATCTTTTTATTATTTTTAGTTAGACCAAAGTCTGTTTTAGGGGGAAACTTTTACTTTTCTATGTGGGGGAGGGGGGCAGGGTAAGGGGGAAACCGTTTCCCAGTGTCTTCCTGGCGGGGACGCGACTATTTCTCCGAGTCGCATCCTCGCCCCCCCACCTCGCGGCCTACCAGCTGGATCGGAGCGGCCTTTCCTGCCGGGGACCGGAACCGGACCAGGGCTGCTACAGTGGCGGCGCAGCGCTGGAGTCACCGCGGAGCGGGCGATGCCTACCTGGGTCGCTGTTTGGACCTCCGGAGCATTGGGCCGTTGCTCCAACATCGTGGAGCTCTGGTGCGGAGAGCTTCCAACGCGGGCGGCGCTGAACAACATCGAGGAGTCCTGGGGCGCCTTGCAGAGGGCCTACAGCAGCAGTCTCCACCCGGCGCGGCCTGCGGACTTTGGAAGCCGCCGACTCCGGTAGGAGGGCGCCGACTCTGGTGTCCACGCCGCTGAGGTCGTCCCGCAGTCCCGACGTCGAACTGGTTTCATCCTGGCGAGCGGTCCTGGTCATCGGGCCGCCCGTAGCGGCAACTGCGGAGGGCATGGGGAGACCCTGACCACGGGGAACAGTGGAGGAAAGAGACTGACTTTGGTGCCTTCCTACACAGTGGGATACTTTGATTCTGCTGTGTGGGGATGTTTTGTGTTAAATTCTATAGTGTGTGAGTCCTGTTTATTTTTTTATTGTATGGCTGTATGGGAATTCATTTCACTGTGCCATCTGGCACATGTGACAATTAAAATCTATCTTGTATCTTGTATCTATCTTCTCAGCATTTATGCAAGACTCTCCAGCGATTTCCCGACTGCCTACACGGATTCGAACCTGCCTGCCCCTGACCATTCCGTCCTGTCGTCTTCCCGGATATCACCTCAGCCTTCTGTCCCGTACCTCCTGGTTTCTGTCTGCATCTCTCCTGGGCTGTTTGGTGTATCCCTGCAACGGCTCCTCGACTTCCTGCCTGGCTTCGACTCTCCTTTCGTCTGTCCCTTGCTGGTTTGTTTGCATCGTGTGTTGGATCTCCTGGTTACTGGACCGTCCGCTACCCCGACTACGTCTCCTGCCTGTCCCTTTTCGGAACCCTCGCTCAATCCTGAGCCTCTGTGTGAGTACGGTGTACCCATTCCCGTGTTACTACTCTGTGTTACAGTATCGTAATAAGGTTCATTACCAATTATACCTGCCTGATTCTGTGCTGCTATTGGGTCCAAGCTATACCTGTTACAGATGGATCTTTGGAAATCTCTGCCAAGAGCCTTGTTCACTGAGCACATTCAGGACATAGATCACTATGTTTTTGGATATTAAGGGAATCGAGGGATTTGAGCCGGTACTCGAAACTAAGGCTGAAGTAAAGGCAATATAGATGTTAAAATGAACAAGTCATGGACTACACTTACTTATGTTTCTTAGATTCTAGGGATCCTGTATCAAATTGAAAATTCCTACTTAGTTTGTATTTTTACACCACAGTCAGCTCTTGCTAGTTTTCTTCAGGTCAAATGGACTGGTAGATCGACCATACTAAAAGGTCATCTCAAAAGTGTCATTGTGTTTGGGAGATGGATTGCCTTTATGTATCCACATGCTTAAGATATCTCCAGTGGGCAGGAAAGCTGCAATTATTTTATAAACTTTAAAAAAAAATCCATTATTGAGTCAATTAGTATAATGGTTTTAATGCCTAAAATTACATTTAAAACGACCAAAGAATTTTTACAAGACCTTTCAAGGCATTGAGCCTGAGTGGCAAAATGGGCAAAGGGCAACAAGTTTGCAATATAAAACTTTTATTTCCTTCTTTGGAAAATATGCAGTATGTTTGCAAACTAAAACCTGCTGGTGATCTTTGTGATTAATAACTGATGAATGTACAAGGTTTATTTTTGAATGTTTAGATTCCTGTCCCAATGCGGCATTAAACATATGGAGTTGAGCTAGTGCTTACTCACTTACTAATTGAAACCAGAGTGATTCCACAATTTGGATCCCTCACTAAAATTACTATTCTAGTTCCTTGCTTGTGATCAAGAAATAAGGAACTGGGAATTTTGGAGTTGCCTGGCATGAGCTGTCAACAATTGCAAATAATGGGTAATCAGACATGTAGCCGAGGGTATAAAATTATCTGAATTTCCACAAATATTTGGCAGGCTCAGTTCAGCCGAAAGATTTCCAAAATCATTTGAATTGCCAGAAAGTGAAATTATTTAACTGCGTTCCTTAAATGATGCAATAGTACATCAGTTTGTGCAGCCAACATAGTCTCAATCAAATAAAACTGATACAAATGGTATAGGTTTACTTGGTCATTTTCAGTGCTTCTAAAATAAGGAATGGTTAAAAAGCTTGCTGAATTAATGTCATAATACCTTTACACTACTATCATCAGTCTGAGGAAGGGTCTCGACCCAAAACATCACCCATTAATCAGTCTGAGGAAGGGTCTCGACCCAAAACATTACCCATTAATCAGTCTGAAGAAGGGTCTCGACCCGAAACGTCACCCATTCCTTCTCTCCAGAGATTCTGCTTGTCCCGCTGAGTTACCCCAGCATTTTGTGTCTGGACTGCCAGCAGGACCAAAAACAAGACCTCACCATTGGTATCATGTAATCCCATGCTAACATTCCTAATTTGAGAAAACAATTCCAGGAACATTTTTTTCAGGCTGCTCTTCTGCACCTCCTAGTGGTTAGTTCCAAGTGACAAAGGGTTAAAATCAGCCTACCTATCCCCCAAGGAACAAACATGACTGTGTTGGAAAACAGGGGGAGGGGGGACCTGGAGCATATTTATCTTCACAAAATAAGCATGATTCAAGGTTTTCCATTATTCAAACAATAAACTGGATGAACTACAACAACTGCGACTTGAAAATGGCACCAAACTGGCAACTCTGTATAATGTCTCAGTGTGTTACTGCTATACACTTGTACTGTATCTGAGGTGCTTATCTAATATGTATCTAAATGCTTATGTATAGTGATACCTGTATTGAACTGTATTCATAAATGTATTTCACTGTACCTCTGTACAATGTGACAAATAAATACCATGCCACACCAATAATAACCATTATGTATTAATCATTTATTACTAATACTTAAGTATTTTAAGCATACAAATATTGAGGTTTGGATTTTCAGAGTTCAGGTTTGACCAAACATTACACTGACACTGATTTTCAGATCCTTACCATGCTTATAAATAATAAAAGTTGTCACTTTGTTCACTCAAGTTCAAAGGATAAGGAATTAAACATCAGATTTTAATTGTAAGATGTAAGCACGGAAATGCAATCTGTCAAATAAACTTCTTGGTCGATCAATCTAGGTAACTGTAAATATTACTGATTTATATTGAATGGTACACTCCTAATTTTCAAAGGGAAGTTTCCTAATTTTCAAATACTTTTCTGTTAGTTTTGAAACCACAACATTTTCTAAGGTTCATTTTTTTTACAGTTACGGTTCCATTCCCATAGTTTTATCCACTTGATCAAAGGAATTTACAATGTGAACATTAAGCAAGTGGTGGACTGTATTTTCTCCTTCATAATAATGAAACATAGCTGTGTTTATAACAAAATTCTTCCATGCTTATAACATCTATATAATTAAAAGTCTCGTCTTGACCACTTCCTGTTTGCGCTGTATATAGATTTTAGAAAAAATGCTACCATATATTGCTATGATTTTTGGCCATCTTACTCGCTGTCCTCCTCCGCTGAGCAGGCACTGAGGATTTTTCTCATCGATTAACAATATAAAAGTTATGAGTGTTTTTTAAAAAAACCTTGAGATCCTCTTGCCTGACAATCACGAAGGTAACGACCCTTCCGGGGAGGTGGGGGCAGGACTGTAAAAACCCGGATGCCTGGACATGACTCAGTCACTCTGCAAGATCGTGAGGGAGAGGTCACGACTCTCATTCTAAGTTGTGAATCAACTGAACCATGAATCTGCAATGCACTTGCAATAAATAATTTGTTAGCCCTTAATGACAATGCCTTGGGGTGGGAGATTGCAACCTTCACGTGGTCTGCCCTGTTTCAACGAATGCAATCAACCTGGCGTGCACAATCAAGTAAGAGAAGACAATGTCATGAATTGTTTTGCCTGCTGTCCTGCCTGTGCTTGAAACTGCATTGCTTTATTAGGTCCGACTGTGTTTGGAAGGAATGAATGCTTTATTAGGTCCGACTGTGTTGGGTTCAAAAGTCCCGCTCATTTCGTGCCTTCCGCTTAGTGGACAGGTCGCGCTGATTGCGTAATTTTCGGTAAGTGCAGAGGTCACGCTGATTGCGGAAGTGTGGCCGACTGTGGAAGTCTCACAGTGGAGAGGCTGCACTCAGCCGTGTGAGTATTCAAGAAAGTTTACTGCCATCCATATGGTGTGTGTGTGTGTATGTATTTGTGAGTGTGTATGTCTGTGTCTGTGTATGTGTGTTTGTGTATGCGTGTGTGTGTGTATATGTGGGTGCGTGCGGGAGTGTGTGTGTGCGGGAGTGTGTTTGTGCCATCAATACAATTGCTGATAAGTGTGCCACTTATAGTGTGCTCAGACAAAACAATTTCAACAGACCAACCTCTCCATCCAGCTAAGATTGTGTAGTCTTGACAAGTTTCATGTGGAAGAGAAAGTGGTCATAAACAGATCTTGTAAAGCTAGACTTTAATTGCAATTTTCTTAAATTTCTAAAAGGTAAAATATGATGTTCAGATATTAAACCATAAATACCAAACATTTATTAAACATAATCATAATAACATTTGCATTACTCCAAATTATAAATTTGAGTGTTTAAGAAAACGTGTTATGGATGGTGATGCTGGGGTGGGCGCATCGTCTTTGGAGTGAGATTAAAGATTGGATGGAAATGAAAGCTAATGTTATTAATCACATTTTTTTACCAAAGTGCAAAAGAAAGAGATCTTCAAATATGAGCATGCTTTGATATTATTTTTTCCATGAGATGGACAAGTGTTTTGGAGACATAAAATCAGAAAGAAGTCTGTGTTCCTTTGGTGTGGGTAGTTGATCGGGGGAGAGTGTGGGTGTTGTGTGTGGTGGGGAAGTCAAGAGGTGGGTGATTCCAAATGTAGAGGGGGAAGGGAGAAAGTATGCAGAAAAATCATATGCTGTATCAAATTGCATGAATCAAATTGTCTTTTTCTAACTGTTGTGAATCTCCATTGAGCTAATCATTGAGGACCATATTAATGTTGGCACAGGGCCGGAATTACACTATCATCATTTGTCTTTCAATAGTGACCTCAAGGGAAGAATTCCAAGGAATACATTGAATATATTTATTGACAATTGAATAGATTTTTGTATATTTGAGCTGAACTATATTTGTGAAATCTCACTGAAATATTGTTGCACATACTGAGAAGTTAAAGAAAAACATCATCAGAAATTTACAAGTTCATCAATGCAAGTAAGATTATATAAAATTAGGTTAATATTAGCATCTGCATAAGTAAAAATAAAACTCTACCTAAATCACAGCATTGTTCCCTACATCTTTGTTATTTTAATGAAAGTAATAAGGCCAGTCGGTTCACATCCATGCTAAGTGTTTTCAGCTTTTCATCAGCACAAACTATAATGTGTATTACATGATGACCTACAGCAGCCCATCATGAAAGCTGACTGCAATAACACAAATAAAGCGTTTTAAAAGTTTTAAGGAAGGCTGCGAGCAGCTGTTTTCTTACATTGAAATTAAAGCAGTGTTCAGTGGCCAGTGAAGGCAGCCTTGCAGTTCCTTGCAAGCTCTTGTCATGGAGCCTGTGGTGTAAATTAGGTCTGTTGGCTCCACGTTATTCTCAGCAGGTAATGATCTCAAACTGGTAATGACAATACAATGATGCCCATGGCTTATACAATTATTGTGCTCTACCAGTTCCCAATTACCAGGAACAGTCAATGGAACAAGTGAAATACCGTAAACCACCATTGGATACCATCCAGCTTGTACATTTACTCTGAGTAGGATAACTATTTTTGAAACCTATGTTTGAAAAAGATGCTTTGTTGTCAACGGGCAGCTTAGATTCTGAAAGTAGAGCTCACAAATCTTCAAAAAAAAAACAGTCCTTTCTATTATTTTGATTCCTCAAAATGAAAAGCTGACGCCACTAAACACAGTCAGTACGAGACAATGTGTTCCTTAATTAAAAATCATTGCATGCACTGCTGTACACCACTTGGTATAACATCAAGCAGAAAGTTCCAATGCTTCATCACCCTTGCCAATGCCCTTTGTGAACTGCCTTCCATGCATGTCCCACTTGTCATGTTTAAATCATTGTGCTGGTATTTGAACTTTTATCAATAGCAACTTGGTTTCACTGGGTACTGCAGGGAAGCCTGAAGTGTGTGACATGTTTGTAAATATCAGAGGACTAGTTTAAGGTGATCTTGGCCCATCGGTCAACCCCACAGCACTCCATGCAGGACACTTTATGTGCTGTGTTTTTGAATGTTGTGGCATAATTAATTTGATCAGCACAGCTTGCAACAAAATCTACTTTTTATTTTTTTTTGCCTTCAGTGCCAAACTGCAAGAGAGCTCCCACATTAACATCAAAGCAGACTGTAATGTTAACTTCTACAAAGAAACACCATCTGCATTATTTAATGATGTCTTTCATTGGCATATCTTGAAAATGACTGCCTGCAAAATAAAAATTGAGGTTTAATTGATTTTAATAATTCTTCAGAGGAATTTCCCTGACCATTTTAAATACAAGGTTGAAATACTTGGGCAACATATCATGTTATATGTGGCGAGTGTAAGAATTTACAGGATTATTTGTTGTGTCAAAATAATGCAAGGAAAATTCTCAATACGTAAAGATTTAAAATTCAATAATCGTTTTGTTTATATGTAAATATAGACAGTAATTTTTTTTTTAATACAATAGTTTGCAGCCAGCACTTTCTGAGCTCCACGCTATAATACAGCTGTGTAATCAGAAAAGATGTGCAGCTGTATACATCAAACTCTATGCTGAATAAAAGTATTATTTCATAAACTGTATAGCAAATTGTAAATTTCATTTTACGTATCTTGAACCTTCATCACAGTGAGTTTAAAGCTAAAACCTATTTTGATTAAATTAAAATAATTTCACATCCAAACTGTACAAGTGCATAACCAAAAACCATTTAAAACTTGCAGCTTATAGTATGACTAGTTTTAAAAAGACACACACTTAAAATAAGTAAGATTGATAAGAAAATTATGTAACGGTTCTTAGGTTCCATGTGTCGGCAAGAAATTGTGTTCTAAATATACTATGCATCCATCTTCATTAGTTGCGTGCATAGTGAGGTTATAGGGTTTCCTAAAACAGCACCGTTTGTCATGTTATCTTCATTATTGCGTTCCAGCAGGAGGAATTGTTTACTGTAAGACGAATGGACAACAGTTTTAAGAATATAAAAACAATTTAATTATGAATGAATTTCATTAACTGAACTAATTATAACATAAACTTTATTTGATGATCATCTCAAGCTAAAATGATGCGGCAATATGTTTACATGCCTGAAAAGATGTAATTGTGTAGACAACCTCATTTTTATGCTTAGTTTGAGCACAGTAAGGGAACTGTGGCTATAGAACTTTACTATTCGACATATTAGAAATAGATTTAATATTCTGCTTTTGATGCAGTACCAATTCCAGTCTTCAGTGCCAACAGTCACAAGCTTCTTATATTAAAAATTAGTTTCACCAAAAATATCACTTTCAAGGTTAGTCCTAAAACAGAACCTTGCTGTAAAAGATAGTATGATGATAGGGGTTATCAAAACAAAAGATAGCTGCTATTCATAGATTATATTTGTCAAAGTATGATGTTATTTGTTAGTGATATGGAATAGATCAGTAAAATACTAGGTTTGATCACCAGACTGTACTGAGTTAAGAGATCTCATCCTAGAAAACACTGCATCAATTTCCCTCCTGTTGTTCAATTTCCCTCCTGGGATAAATAAAGTTCTATTGTATTGTATCGTATCTTATTTTTTGATGTAAAACTTGATGTCAAACAGGTGACAGTCCTTTCATCTGACTTCACCCATGGAGTTTTTCTTCAGGAGTGGAGAAGAAAACGGGGAGAGACAATGACTGGTGCCCGGCTATATTTGAGCTTTGGAGGAATATGGTCGGATAAACTAGGGGGAAATATTGGATTGCGAATGTCTGAATGTTGGACACAGTATATGTGACTGTATAAGGATACCCTTCCAAATGGTGGCTTATTTCTCTGGAGAACTTCATCATTGTTTACTCCATAAGTAGACCAAGTCTTATGCTCAATACAATCCAATATCTATGTCAACTATTACAAAACCACATGCTAACCATAATCTAGGTTCCCTGTAATATGAACTGGGCATTGTTTCTGGAAATGCAATTAAATGCTGGAAACCTGATAATTGTGGAAACGTTATGCAGGTCAGACAGCCTATGTGGAAAGAGAGACAGAAGTCATATTTCAGGTTAAAAAAACTTTAAATGGAGCCAGGAAAGTGGATGCAAATGTTAGTTTTGAATTGCAAACAGGGTGGTGGAGGGATGGATACGACAAAGGCAATATTTCAAACGGGATGAGGCCAGGATTGTTGAGGAGATATTGCTCTTTACAGAACTGTTTGTTTCAGGTTTCAGATTAAGTTTAGATTTATTCTTGTTATGTGACCTGAGGAACAGTGAAAAGCTTTGATTTGCAGCTATCCAAACAAATAAGATATACTATATATAAATACTATCAAGCCAAACTCAAGTACAGTGGGTAGAACAAAGGGATTTATAGAGAATGCAGCATATATTCTCAGCATAGTTGCACAACTGTTCTAGAGACAAGGTCCAATGTCTACAATTAGGTAGATGAGACTCAGACAGTACCCTAGCCTAGGGCTGAGAAAAGTCTTTGATTATGTTGGCTGCTTTCCAAGGGCAGCTGGAACAATGGTGGGGGGGACTGGTTTTTCATGATGGACTGGGCTCCAACTCGTTGCATTTTCTTGCAGTCTTGGGCAGAGCTGTTTCCAAACCAAGATGAGATGCAACGCAACAGTATGGTTTCTATGGTACATCTACAGACGTTTGTAAGAGTCATTGGAGACATGCCACATTTCTCGGTCTCCTGAGGGAGTAGAGGCATTGGTGTGTCTCCTTGGTCCATGACGGATTGTTTGTGATATTTGCGGTCAAAGAATTTGAAGCTCTCAACTATTTCCACTTTGGCACCGTTGATGATGATTGGGACATGTACTCCTCCATGCTTCCTGAAGTCTATAATCACACTGATATTGAAGGAGAGGTTGTTGTCCTGACACTATGTTACTAAGTTCTCTATCTGCTTTCTGTTCTCCATCTCGTCATTGTTCGTGATCCGGCCCACCACCGTGGTGTCACCTGCAAACTTGCGGATGAAGTTGGAGCTGAATTTGGATGCAAAGTCATGTGTGTATAGGGAGTATAGTTGGACACTGAATGCATCTTTGCAGGGCATCAGTGTTGAGAATTATTGTGTTCTCCCATATCCTCATTGATTGTGGTCTGTCGGTCAGATAATCGAGGATCCAAAGGGGGATTCTGACTCTGAGGTCCATGAGTCTGCAGATGGGTTTGGATGGGGTTATAGTGTTGAAGGTAGATCTGTAGTTGATAAATAAGGGTCTGACATGGGTGTTCTTGTTGTCTGAGTTTAGGGGCAGGTAGATGGTGTCTGCTGTGACGTGTTGCGACAGTAGGTAAACTGCAGAAAATTAATGCTGTATAAAGTTAATGTGCACCAGTCATCATTTTTTTTTCTGAGGAATAAAGACATAGAAAATATCAATGTTAAAAAGTTCTTGGCAAGCCTCAATCATTGATCATTTGAGTAAAATACATGCAGCACACGGAGATCCCTGTATAAGAATCAATTATTCAATTGTATTAATCGTAATACATTGATGGAAACACTTAGCACTGGCTGCATCTGTGTTAACCTGAAATGTAAACTTGTTTCTCTCTTCCCAGATTTTACAGAAGCTCAGTGTTTCCAGCCTTTTCTATTTATCTATCCCATTTCCAACATCTGCATTTTTAAATTTTAATTTACTCAATAGTCATAGTATTTCCTCAACAAAATCTCAGTGATTATAAAATTGGTCAAAGAACATAACAGCCTGCTCGCAGTACCTTGCCTCTTTCAACTAATTCCCCTGTTTTCTTCATGAACTCATCACCCCCTGTAGTACTTTACAGTGTAAGCACGAAAGGTGGAACATTTGCCTTTTTATCTCCTTCCTTCTTGAGCTTCAGGAGCCCTTACAATTTATTTGCACATACTTCAATTTTGTGTACTGTATTTGCTGCCCACAAACCACTTCCACTGTGTTAAAAATACCAAAGATTGACACAAAAAAGCTGGAGTAACTCAACGGGTCAGGTGGCACCTCTGGAGAAAAGGAATAGCTGTCAAGACCCTTCATCAGATCAAAAGAAGATTAGATGACTGCTCTGTGGGACATTCTTGCACAGACCACAAACTAGACATTGAATTTCCTTCTGATCAGGCATCATGTTGAAAGAAAAAGGACCAATATTTGGGTCAGTTGAAGACTTATAGATGCAAAATATTAATGGTTCCTCTTTCCACGAATGCTGCACGACCTGGTAGATATATCCAGCCATTTGTATTTTTGTTTCATTTTTTCAGCATCTGCAGTTCCTTTAGAGACATGGAGTCATACAGCATGGACCCAACCTCACCCAACTTTCCCATGCTGACCAACATGCCACATCTACACTAGTCCCACCTGCTTGTATTTTGTGCATATCCACTAAACCTTTCCTATCCATGTACTTGTCCTAATATCTATTAAATGTTGTGATAGTTCCTGTTTCAATTACCTCCTCTGGCAGCTCGTCTACCCACCATATATATGCACCACCTTTTGTGTGAGAATCTTGCCCCTCGGGTTCCTGACTGAGGGGCAAGATTATTTTCCTTCTCATCTTAAACCTATGTATCCTGTGTTTTATGATTCTGTACATTTACCCATCTATTCCCCTCATAATCCTATACACCTCTATAAGATTACCCATGATCCTCCTGCGCTCCAGGGAATAATCCCGGCCTGCTCAACCTCTCCCTATATCTCAGGCCCTCAAGTCTTGGCACAGCCTCGTAAATCTTCTCTGCACCCTTTCCAGCTTAACAACATCTTTCGGATGCCTTTCTCCAGCGGATGGAAGAGTCATGCCCGTGTTCTGTATTGCTGATACCATTTAATTCTCCAATCCATCATCCTGCAGGAGGAGCAGCCCCGGTTTGGCCTACGAGCAACCCTTTTTGTTCCTCCTATTTTTTCACCTGGAAACCAACTTCCTATTTCGGCAACTGCCTGCAGTGGAACAGCTGTGCTGCTGCAAAATCCCCAGTGATGAATGATTAGCAAAAAAAATATCATGTGGCTTTTTAAAAATTGGCTCATTTATTGCAGTTAAAGCCTCTGGAAAAAAAAAATCACAGTTCTCCAAGACAGCAGGAGGAAAGGCATCAGTACATATTTACTGCTGTCCTGAGGTATTATCGTGCACAATGAAATAAATCAGGAGCCTGTTAGAATTCTTCACCCCGGGGATAAGCCCTTCATGTTGAAAACCTTCATTCGTTACATCTTTTTTGTCCATCAAAATGGCAGAAAATCTACTTTCTTTCATCAATCCTGTTTAAAAAAAAAAAAAAAAAAAAAAAAAAAAAAATCAAAATTGCCACATGAGATTTATACTGCAATTATACTGGATTATTTGCATCATGAGTAAAATAATGCAATTGGTTCATCATTCTGAGCACAGTTCTCATATACATAGTTATGATTGTGATTGAGATGTCCATTCAATTTCCCCGAAGATTTCCTCACTATTTCTCACTGTCTTTCTCTCAAACGTATTGACTCCAGCTAGGAAATAGCAGAGCGTTGCTGATGCTGCAAAAATAAAATCAAGGAAATGCAGGAAACATTCAGTAGATCAGACGGTAATGGTAGGGAGTGAAGCAGAAGCACTACTTCAGGGCAAACATTTTTCATCAGAATCATTTTGTTAACTGTAGCTGGTCATGTGTTTCCACATTATTGTGGCCCTCCAGAAGCCGAGTCAAAGTAACCGATCTTGATGTCCCAGACTTGATTCAGTTAGTCAGGTGACACTGAGGTGGTGACATTTTTCACCATCAAAATAACTTATTGTGAACTGTATTTCAAAAACTGCGAAACAAGCTTACAAATGGTTTATTTGATCCCATCCATCCTGTCCGATATTTTCCTGGAGACTTTTAATCTGTAGAAGGCACATCACCATCCCATCTCAGTTGATGTCCAAAGATAGACAATATCCAGTAGTGAGATACATGTACCAGTCAGGATCAAGAATTTTGGACCATTGGGGACGCCGTATGATGGCTGCCTCTGCCTCCAGACTGCCTGTTTTTTCGTCTTTTTGTTATTTTTAGTCTGTTTAAAAGTATGTTTTTGGAGGTTTCTTAGTCTTTTTATGTGGGAAGTGGGGAGGGGAAACAGTTTCTCAGTCACTTCCTGGTTGAGGATGTGACTATTCTCCAAGTCGCGTCATCGTCCCCCACCTCCCCCTACCATCTGGATTGGCGCTGCCTTTCCTGCCAGAGACCGACCAGAGCTTCAGCAGTGGTGCAGTACTGGTTTACCATCGCGGAGCGGGCGATGCCTTACTGGGGATCGCCGTGTTGAAGTTCCGGAGTGTTGGGTTGCTGCTTTGACATCGTGGAGCTGTGGTTGCGAAGCTTCTAGCCGCGGGCGGCGCTTACTTTAACATCGAGGAGTCATGGGATCCCTTTGCCGAGGGCCACCAGTGTTGAATCTCTGCCCAGTGCGGCCTGTGGACTTTGGGAGCCGCGGTCTCCAGTAAGAAGTAGCCGATTCGGAACTCCAAGCCGCTGAGAATGTTCTTCCGTTCCGACGTCGGAGTTCTGATCATCGCGGCGAGAGGGCCTGAACATTGGGCCACTCTAACGGTGACTGCAGAGGGCTCAAAAGGCCCCGACCGCTGGTGAACGAGGAGGAAGATGACTGAACTTTATTGCCTTCCCTCACAGTGGGAAATGCTGATTCCGTTGTGTGGGAATGTTCATGATAAATTCTGTTGTGCGAAATGTACCTTTTATTCGTATGGCTGTATGGCAACTCAAATTTCACTGAATTGGTGCATGTGACAATAAAGGTAAACTTGAACTTGAATGCCATCTGACTCCTCTCTAACAAGCCCTGCAATGCTTAGGCCAGTTGCAGTGCTTCAGTTCTTACCAAATTGGAGCAACTAACCAGCTTGCACAACAAATTTAAATGTGAAACCATCTGGCCTCCATGGGATTCATGAAATAACATAGTGTATGTATGATAAGCTATTGACACTACATTCTGAGAAGGTAATGAATTTCAGAGATGGTTGAAATGCTGCATGACAGTGCTCGTCAACGTCTTCAATTCAGAAAAGTTTGGTTAGATCCTACATAATTCAGATGGCCAACACGATTTCACCACCAGTCGCATCTTCCCATCCCAATCCTGTCCATCTTCCATAGTGACCACTCTCTCTGCAACTCGGTAGTTGCACACCCCTCCACACCCAACCCACCCCCTTCACATGCATTTTCCCTTGAAACCGCAAGGGATGTAACACCTATCTCTACACATCCTTTCTCACTTCCATCCAGGGGCTCCAACAGCCCCTCTAGGAGAAACACAGATTCATTTACGTCTCTTCCAATCTTGTCCCTTCCATCTGGTGCTCCCGATGTTGCCTCTTCTACATTGGCCAGACTAACTTTAGATTTCTTGCGCTTGCACTCTACCAAGAGCTGCTGGTGTTTCCAGCAGCTGGCCATTTGAACTCCTTTTTACATTCTCATAATGAATGGTATAAAATATGTTAGGTTGAAAATTTCTGGCTTGATGTGGCCCAATTAACATACCCATTGTCTTACATTTGGCTGATGTCAACGAGAATGAGTCGTGGCTATATCATCTCAGTTTACAAAACTGTCCTTTTAATTTCACACTATGTATTACTTCTAATGTACATTTGAACAGGTTTTTGCGGACTTGTTCTTGTTTACATTGCTGTCTGCTTATCAAGTAAGTAAGTTTATTGGCCAAGTATTCACATACAAGGAATTTGCCTTGATGCTCCACCCACAAGTAACAATATGGCATACAGTGACAATTACAAATGACTCAGAAAAAATAATAAAACATTAATGATAAAACACCATTGATCAAACATGTGAACCAACAAAATACCAGATCAAAGGGAGGCTACAGATTTTTGGCTGTTGAGTAGAGCAACTACTCGTGGATGAAAACTGTTTTTATGTCTGGCTGTGGCAGCTTTGACAATCCGGAGTCGCCTTCCAGAGGGAAGTGATTCAAAGAGTGAAGGGGTCATAAAATCAACATAATTTTATGACTCCTGAGTAAACCTAACAAACCCCAACCCCCATGATCTACCCATCTATCACTGGCCAGCCTTTGCCCAACATAATAATACTTATTTCCAATTTTCTCCCTCCTTCCCCCACAGGAAACATCATCTGTAGACACAAGGAACTGCAGATGCTGCTTTACAAAAAGACACAAATTACTGGATTAACTCAGCAAATCAGACCAGCATCTCTGGGCTGACTGCGTTTCAGGTTCAGTCCTATAGTTCTACCCTGCTTGAAGTGGTAGGAAACTGCACTTGAGTTTGGGGGCCTTGTACCCTGCTTGAAGTGGTAAAAAACTGTACTTGAATTTGGTGGCTTTGCAACCGGCTTGAAATGGTAGGAAACTATATTTGAATTTGGTGGTCTTGAGCCCTGCTTGAAATGGACTTTCAAGGAATAGCCGTGAGTCAATTGCCAGCCCACCAGCCGTGAGTGAGCTGCCAGCACATCAGGCTTGAGTGACTGGGTTGCCACCCCAAGAATCAATTTGGCCCACAATGTCCATACTACCCCTACGGAAACCAGTCCAGCCCACAACACCCATACTAGCACTCCAGAAAGCCCCCCCTCCTCCCCCACTGCCCACCAATATTGGAATTGGTGGAGAGGTGGAATATTGCGTTGGGCGACCAGCACTCCCGTGTGAACATGGACTTAGTCTAGTATTCACTGGAATTTAGAAGGATGAGAGGGAATCTTATTGAAACATTAAATTATTAAGGGGTTGCACAGGCTTGATGCAGGAAAAATGTTCCTGATGTTGGGGGAGTCCAGAGCCAGGGGTCACAGTATAAGAATAAGGAGAAGGTCATTTAGGACTGAGATGAGGAAAAACATTTTCAAACGGAGAGTTGTGAATATGTGGAATTCTCTGGCACAGAAGGCAGTGGAGGCCAATGCACTGGAGGTATTCAAGAGAGAGTTGGATGTGTTTCTTAGGACTAAGAGATATGGGGAGTATGCAGGAACGGGGTACTGATTCTGGATGATCAGTCCTATCCATGATATTGAGTGGCGGTGCTAACTCAAAGAGCTGACTGGCCGACACCTGCAGCTATTTTCTATGTTTCTATTATTCTAAAATAAATACTGGTCCTCTGTTACTGTTAAGCCCCTGTCCCACTTTCCCGAGTTACTCTCAAATTCTCTCGAGTTTTCCCTTGATTCAAACTCGGAGAATGTCCATAGCGAGTCCGTAGGGGTCCATAGATATTTCGTAGCGACTTGTTATGCCAGCCGTAGGTACTAGGGGCGGGACGTTTTTTCAGCATGTTGAAAAATGTCCACGAGTAAAAGAAATAGCCCCGAGTACCTACGGCTGGCATCTCTGAGTATGAATCAAGGGGAAAACTCGGGAGAATTCGTGAGTAACTCAGGAAAGTGGGGCAGGGGCTTAAGTTATCCACAGGAAAAGCTGATACATTTGTTAAATGTTTACAAAGAGCAGACCTGTGACCTGCCTAACATATTAATGAAGTGCAGATTGATTGCTGGATGTCCCTGATACAGCTCAGAATTTTTCATTTATTTTAGCATCATGGAATTGCTCCAGACTACAGCAGCATGTTACACATTTAAGAACAATAACATCTCCTCCTTCATGGACAGAACCAGGTAGGTGAGGTTACATTTGACATTGACTACACTGAATGTATTCCCCAGGTTGTATTATCTGGGCACCATGTTATAGGAAAGATGTTGTCAAGCTGGAAAGGGTACACAGACGATTTATGAGGATGTTGCCAGAACTAGAGTTTCTGAGCTATAGGGAAAGGTTTAGTAGGTTGGGTCTCTATTCCTTGGAGTGCAGGAGAATGAGGGGTGATCTTATTGAGGTTTATAAAATTAGGTTTACGGTGAAGGGAAAAATATTTAATTAGGAATCTGATGTGTAACTTTTGTTGGTGTATGGTGTATGGAACAAGCTGCCAGAGGAGGTAGTTGGGGCATGGACTAACCCCACAATTAAGAAGCAGCTAGACAGGTACATGGATAGGACGGATTTGGAGGAATATGGACCAAACGTGGGCAGGTACGATTAGTGTAGCTATGACATGTTGGCTGGTTTGGGCAAGTTGGGCGGAAGGGCCTGTCTCCACACTGTAACACTCTATCTGAATAAGCTCCATAGTTGATGCGCATATTCCCGTTGTGAACCTTATCAATAGCCTGCAATGTTGTCTATAGAAATTAATTTCTTGTCCTGAGTCTCCTGAACATTTAATTTGCAATTTCAGAAGCTCATCATGTAAAACCTGTGCCCATTTTTCTGACATGAGGCACGATTTATATGCCAATTTTCTATGGCATCTATATTCCAATCAAAGCATCATCGGGTCATAGGAAACTTGGCAACATTTATTTCCTTTGGAACCTAGCAACAGAGACTGATCAAAGCTTTCATGAAAGCCACATCTCCACTCGAGATATTATTGAACAGGTCATCAACCATGTTTCCATTTTGGTGGTTGGGAAATTTAGAAAATGGAGACTGGACATATCCAGCATACAGAAGCTTCCAAGCTGCTCATTTCTACTCATGAAATTTGTATCGTTAGCTAATGTGGAGAGGTACAAAATTACAGACATCTCTATAGACCTTTCTATAATACTGAGATTGGGCAATTTTCTGGAACATTAACAGTTACACTGGGGCTTATGTGTTTTAAATCTCTAGGTTATAATTTTGTTTTAGAAAAAAACTGTTTAGATCACATGGATGAATTCTGGTCGCATTATTCATAAAAACAAAGCTGGCATTCATCCCTATTTAAAATCTATTAGCAAACCAAACTAGTCACAGCAGGCCAAAAGTAAGGATTGCATTTTAGTAAAAATCTGCTTAAGCACAGAGTTATTAAACACAAAGTCTGTTGAGCTGCTGCGCTTTTTAATCCATCTCTTCATGATTCATTTCCAAGGACCTTTCTTTGTTTCCATTTCGAATTCCATTCATATTATGCATGTAACATATAAGCAACTGTGAGTTTAAATTTAAATATAGAAAATACAAATAATAAATACAGATAATAAATTATCATGATTCTCAATTGAAATCTATATGCCAGCAATATAATCATACTGTATTTGGGGAAAAATACTGTGGAGGTTTCTAGTTCTCAGAGAACTAGTAAAGAACTAGTAATCTTCTTTGCTTGTTCTTAGCTACTCCCGTTCACAGCTATCCTCTATGGCTAATGAATTATTTTGCAAAAATGGAGGTTGAGGTGGAAGGGGGATCTTTATAGATTAAGCACTGGTAGCTATTCCTTTTCATTTTAACCTTTCTTATTCCACAATTTTATTCAAAATTCTATGTTTTATATCATCAAATTCTGTTGCGCACAGATTTTATTTCGAGATACAGCGAGGAAACAGGCCCTTTGGCCGACCGAGTCCACACTGACCAGCGATTCCCACACATCAACACTACCCTATACACACTAGGGACAATTTACACATACGCTAAGCCACTTAACCTACATATCTCTACATCTTTGGAGTGTGGAAGTAAACCAAAGATCTCGGAGAAAACCCACATGGCCACAGGGAGAACGTACAAACTCCATACAGACAGCACCCGTAGCAAACCTCTGGCACTGCAAGGGCTGTAAGGCAGCAACTCTACCGCTGAGCCACCGTGCCATTTCTTAGATCAAATTATTAACAAGAGGATTAGTAGTTACAACACTTATCTATTGAATATATTTTTTATAGATTTTACTTCTCAAAACAACATAACTTATATTTTGTATTTATCCACATCTGAACATCCCTCAAGTACAATACAGTATTTCCGACCAAAATGGGAACAGATAATTTGTTCCTATTGAAGGTAGACACAAAATGCTGGAGTAACTCAGTGCGACAGGCAGCATTTCTGGAGCGAAGGAATGGGTGAGACCCTTCTTCCTTTTATCAGGTTCAGCCTATCTCATTACTGAATCAATATTTTTTTGCTGGCTTTAGTACCTGAATAATGGACACAACATAATAAATATTTTGTCACTAATAAGTAAGGAATATACAAAACAAAATCTTAAAATGTTTCAGAATGTTTATGGGGAGAAGGCAGGCAAGGGTTATTGATTGGGGACAATCAACTATGATCAAAATGAATGGTGCTGGCTCGAAGGGCTGAATGGCCTCCTCTTGCACCTATTTTCTATGTTTCTATGAAGATTGTTATGATAATTTTTAACAAATTAAGGATTGGTAAAATGATTCGGGATTATGTCATACCAATTTCAGGCATCAGGAATGGAAAAGGGTAAAATGTAATTCATGCTAATATTTGGTAATTTATTCTGATGTTGGAAATCCGAATGAACCGTTTCTTAAACAACCGTTTCTTAATTAGTACAGGTGTCAGAGGTTATGAGGATAAGGCAGGAGAATGGGGTTAGGAGGGAGGGGTAGATCAGCCATGATTGTATGGCAGAGAAGACTTGATGGGCTGAATGGCTTAATTCTACTCCTATTCCTTATGAGGCCAGTGCAACAACAGGGAAATTTTAAACTTCAATTTAGGTAACCATATTCATGAAACTAAATATGCGACACTATAATATCTTTGGTATTATAAGGGCAAACAAACAAGAAGTTGGTGGAAGCTTACATTTTAACATTGATTCTGGTTAGAATGGACTATGGCCTGACAACATATAGCAAGAAGTTGGATAGCAACCGACTGCCAAACTGTTCTCACTGGAGGTCATGGCAGTCAGTCAATTGAAATTTAAAGTATACCCAGGATCAAATAATATATTGGTCTACATGAAATAGATGCTGGTACATAAATGTTTGTGTTGTGGCACCCTTATTTAATTTATGTGCACAATATGTGGTGTTCATACTGTTGGAACCAGGCATTGGCTGTCTCAGTCAGTGGACCTGATAAAACCAATACAGGCCATTCAAAAGATAAATTTTAACTACTCAGGGATAGAGAGGTTTGGATGAATCCAACAAAAGCTAGCTCTGTACCTATTGCCTGGGGTTTTTTCACCTGCCTGCTCTTCAGGGCTCTGCATCGGGGATGCTGAAATTGTGCCCTTCTGATCGCTGAGCTATTCAAAATGTGCATGCAACTTGCTGACATTATGTGATGTGAAACCACGATGGAACTAGTCAGCTTTGAATCACCTCCTATGTCTTTCCTTAGTTGACTATCTATAGAGTGCCCAAGCCTTCCTTCCTGTTCCCACAGTGAAAACTCATTCTGAATGAATACACATCTCATCTCATGCTTGGAATCATGTAACCAGAAAATAGCCTGAGCGCATTGTGAGACGAGCATTATCAGAAGTAGACACAAGCTTATCTGAGAATAAGTACATGAAATAACACTGGAAGCTTTATTTTCTGAATCAATCATTATGATGTCATGCAGGATTTTGACAATGATAGTTGAATGTGCCATTTATAATCAGTAGTCGCCATGCCTCAAGTGACAATTGTGAAAGAGGAAGCGCAGTTTAAGTAATGATTCTGTTCTGTTCTTTTCATCTGAGTTGATTTTCATGTTGAAGGCAAAAAAAAAGCAAAGGAAATATTTCATTGATACAAATAAACATAAAGGCATAATGTGCAAGAAAGAACTGCAGATGCTGGTTTAAATCAAAGATAGACACAAAATGTGTCCAGCATTTTGTGGCTATCCACAAATTAAAGTGTGCAATCTATCAGGTGACCCAGTCAATTATACAGTCAAAGGATTAGAAGAGAACCTGAATAATCATATAATTCTGCTGAGACGCAGGGCTGAGGTGAGCACCTTGTTGCCCTGTTTAGAATGGAGTATATGCTTCAGAGGAACACGAGGATGCGAATAGGAATCATAAACGCGGCATGGCATTGCGCAGAGCACGGAAGGTTCGAACACAGACGGGGGGCAAACCGGCCACGGTATGGTTTCGGATGCCAAAGGAAACACAGTTTCAGCCGAATCATCGTGGTGGGAGCCCACTGCAAATCCCGGTGGCAGGCGTGAAGAGGCGCTTAAACCAAATGGAAGAGTAGATAAAGAAGCAATTGCCATGTATCTACTGGCAAAAGCCGGACTGTAGAGTCTATGGTGGGGATGACGAGTATGGAATTACAGAGGGACATATCCAGGCACCCAGCCCCGCGCCCCCGAAAGAGATGACGGCAGGCCATAATCGGGTTGAGACACCATCCTACTGATCGTGCAGGGCAGCCAAGAGACCACGCTGGTGTCCTGTCGTTGAGGGCCAGATAATATCAAGCTATCCCGCGAAGCAAGTCGGGAGCCTGCCAGACTTCCGAGTCACCACGCATGGAGATCTCACTCAGACCAAAACCCGAGTCCAAGAAGAGCGGCACCACAAAACATCAGTGTGCCAAAAAAATCAAGACCACCCAAGGCGGGCAATGTGAGCGACCAAAACTTGACAAGGTACAGCAAAGAGTAAAAACACGCAGCGTCCGTCGCCAGAATACGCAAGAGTTCCACACTACCACAACAACTACAAGGCCCACAAGAGCAACACAGTGCGAATACGGACGACTCGACGGGAGCAGCAATCAGGTGTAAAAAAGAACATCGTATCGAGCTGCAAGTAGTGCGACAAGCACGCGCTTGCGGCGCAGACCCCACACACTCCCCATGAACAACACACGCAAATAGGTACCACCACACCTACACGGAGCAACAGGTCTATAAGCAAAACACCGCATAGTCCGGGGTATGCAGTAGTGAGCAGCGAAGCTGAAAAGGGCTGAGCTCCACAAAATAACAACGCCGTACTGTGCCCCAGATAAGACACACAAAGAAAAGCCGGTCATGATTGGGCATGATCGTATAACGGGAAGCCAGTAAGGGTCAGCAATCCTAAAACGTCCCGGCTACGGCAATCCACGCTCAAGATCCACGTTAGGAAGAGGCCGCGAGCCCCACCGAGCACCGCCCCCGTCCAAAGACTCGGACAAAAGAATTGAACAACACCCAGAGCTGCCTAAGCCAAACATAGGCTCACCATCAACCCACGCAGCTCGAGCTTGTCATAGGGGAGAATGGTGGGAAGCAGTGTGGGAAATTAAAGGTAGGGTCGTTAGTGGGGCTGAGAACGTTGATGGGAAAATTATGGTTTCTGTGTCGTACACCTAGAAGCGAGAAAGATGAGGCGTTCGCGCCCGCCCCGGCGACCCGACGAAGGCCTGCTCCGAAGCCCGACGTTTAGCAACCAGCCTGACAGCGCTAGGCCTCGGTCCGTAACGCCACGCCCCGGGACGGAACTAGGAGCCCCGCCTTTAGAACCGATAACATATGGCACCTGTGACGGGGCGCAGGCGTCCACCGGTGTGATATGCAAGAACCGCGCGAGATGCACATCACCCCGAGCGGGCCGGGAGCCCCGCGCGGATTTTACCCAGCCGGCGGGAATTCGGACAACCCCAAGCCGGAAAAAGAAAGAATGGGACTGATGGCCGGCCACAATGAGTGGAACGTGCGAGGAGAACAAGTGGATTATTGTAGGTGTTCGGCCGTGCTACGCACACAAAACGGATGGCCAGGGAACTCGCCTGCCTGATAGGGCAGAGACAGCGGTACAACCCAGCGGAATCTGTCGGAAGTCAGAGAAAGAAGGCCAGTGAATGTCAGGAAGGTTGCAGGACGGGAAGGGAGTGCCAGCAACGGCTGCGCAACTGTGAGCCGCGCCCAGGGCGCAGCTGCGCAACCACCCCAGCTCGGTTCACATTGCATGCTGCGCTGAGCTGCTTTCCGCCCCGTGCACGACACAGTCACGAACCCTTGCTACGGCCGGCATTTTTAGCGACTGGTTGCAGGAACAAATTCGGGATACGGGCCGCCGCAAAGAAGAAGGGCGGGGACGGTACAGATCGGCCCGAGTCGGACTAAGTAGCTGACACCGCATGAGACAGAACGTCAGAGACAGAGATGATCGACCCAAGGGGCGCCCGGTATAAGAGCGGCCACGCGGACACAAACACAAAAAGGGTAAGTAGGCGGCCGGCAAACCTCATTCCATCGTACGACAATGGAGAAGGGTAGCTGGAAGCCCCACCGCGAGGGAAGAACCCGACAGCGCCGCGAAGCAGCGAAAGCGCGCACCGCCGGCGAGCCATGGATCTCAACACCCCAATGGCGCGTCCTCACCGGCTGATGACCAGGAGCAGGGAACACGGAGGACAGGAAGAACAGGTGGAGGGGGGAACCCGGGCCCAGTAGAAGAACGCAAAGCGGCGGAACTCAACGGAGCCACATCCGGAAAAGGGTAGGACAGTGGGGACGACCCGGGTCGGGTACTGGTGGAGAGGAGGGAAACAATTACAAATGTAGATATATGTACGCGGAATAGGCGAAGACTGGATTTGGACCTGGCAATAGCTCAGGGCAAGCCACACAGAGTGAACAACGAATGCTAGGTGTAATCGTAGGAGTATACGGGACATACACCAAACCTCATGGAATAAAGAATAGCCCGGCACAAAAAACGACGAAATCTTCGCCGCCGAAAGCACACCCCGACGCTTACCTCCAGACCGGCCCCGAGCAACACGGGAACCAAACATAGAATCTCCTGCCCGTCAAACTCGTCGGCTACCCAAGAGCACCTTGGACGCCTAACACAAAAGCCGGGCGTACAGGGAAGCAACGCGTAGAGAAGAAGGTTGACATTTGGGATCTAAACCGCGTGCAGACTAAAAAACACACAGTGGGAGCGCCCGTGCTGTGTCTCTCCAGCGATCGTGCTAGGCCCCGGAGGTGCTCCAACAGTTTGGGTCGACGTCAGGTACCCACATCGGGCAGGTGCCGCCGACCAGATTGCCGCATTGCTCAGATTGATGGGTGGCTCGCGGCGCCCAGACACCCAGGGGAGGAGCGCCCAGTCCCAGCCCACAGGGGAGGGGGACGACGCCAGCCGACCATTGACAGTATGCGAAGGGACGACCGCCCACAACTTCCCCGAGCCACCAGCCGAGGAGGGGGGAACGGGACCCCGCTACGGTGGGCCATCACTGCACTCAGCGAACCGTCTGGCCCGTGGCGCCGTATGCTGGGCTCGTGGGACAGGAACGCAGCCGCAGAAAAAGGAGAGCCCAGGGCCTGGGTCCTGATCGGAGGGGGGACGGAGGGGCACAGGCCTCTGGTAGGAGACGGCAGAGTGCATGACCGGAGCATTGGATCAGTGGCCAGCAACGAGGACAAGTTGGGTTTCATGGCAGAGGGGAACGACAAAAAAAGGCTACAACTCAGCTGTCAGACCGCAGCTCGGCAACAAATAGAAGGGACCGGTTGGTGAAGAAACGTACTATAGCGAGAAAGATTGAAGCTATGCAAACACATAATCAAGAATGTGCACAAAGACCGTATGATATGACGGTGGATAGGTGGCCACCGATGATGGACGAGGGCAACAAGATACTGTCAAGCCCAGCTCCCTTTTCATGCACTTTGTGCTGCTCACGGTTCCCGCCAAAAGAACGAGAACAAACTTGCTAAGGGGGCAGGGCCATCAAAGCGGAAGATTCTCCAATGGCCGCTTGAAACGGGGATTGTTTAGCGGACCTGACATAGGAAGCACCGTATATGGAAGAAGATACACAGCACAGAAGCCCGCGCGTGGTACCCTGACGCCCCCCCCCCCCAAAAAACATATAGTAATATATGTCTTGAGGCGGGCGTGTCCACGGACAAGGGCAGGAACCAGGACCTCATGCAACACACATATGCGAAAGGGAACCGTACTAACACGGGGATGAGCTAGCTCTGCTGCGTTAAGAGTAAAGGGAGAAAAGGAGAAAATGCACAGACTACAGACACGAAAGATGCCAATAAAATGATGTCCAAAAACAAACTCTAGATCAATATGAAAGTAAGACTTGCTGATTGATACCTTTTGAAGGCTGGATATATGCTTCCCACCTGCATTGGAGATGAATGAGCCAATTTAATCAGGAACTACTGAACGTGAATAGGTTATCAACTTGAAAATGGAGGCAGATGACGGACAAAATTAATGTGAATGTTTTATACCAATCCAACTTTGAATTGGCCTAGAAATCCTAAAAAGGTGGCAGTTTTAAGGTCATATGGTGCTTTAATGAAAACAAAGAGCTTATTAAAACAATTATACAATCAGGCTTTTGGTGATTTGAGTTTCAGCAGATGAGTTTTATACACAAGTAGGATGCAGACAGGGCTTTTTACTTTCTTTCCATCTGTTTGACTTATATTTGGAAAGATCACGACTGATGCTCTTAAACAGTGCCAAGGAGGGAGTGAAAGACTGAATTGTTAACAACCTTGCATTTGTTGATAGCATTAATTTTGTATGGAAGACAGGAAAGGATAAGCAGGAGTTAAAAGACAGAGCTGTGATGCCAGTAAAACAAAAAATTGGGCACCGGTGCAAAGAAGATCCAAACAATGGTATTTTGCGAAGGTGTCACAGAGAAACACTGTTTTTTTATGCAAAGCAAATAGTAAGGAAATGTGACAGAATTCAATTGGTTGGGCAGTATTTTCAAATAGATAAACAACAACTGTTTAGTGGAGATAAAACCAAAGACTAAAACTAGCATTGGCAGAATTTTGTGATTTGCAACAATATGAAAAGGTAGTAACATAATGCACCATGCCAAGACCAAAGTCTTGCTTTGTAGTACTGAAATCTGGAGCCAGAGGATTATGAAGGCTACGAGCACAAACAAATTAATGAGGAAAGGATGTGAAAAAGGTGGAGAAAAATCATAAATCATTCTAATTTACTTTTATTTCATTTATACATAGGATCTGGACATCGCTGGCAAGGCTAGCATTTAGTGCCTACCCTTTATTACTATGAATGGCGTGATCGTGAGCTGCCACATTCAATTATCCACAGTGGTGCACAAGTGGAGTTCAGCCTCACAGCGCCAGAGACCTGGGTCCGTTTCTGACCATGGGTGCTGTCCGTGCAGAGTTCGTACACTATCATGTGACCGTGTGGGTTTTCTCCTGGAGCTCAGGTTTCCTCCTACATTCCAAAGACCTGCAGGCTTGTAGGTTAATTGGCTTATGTAAATTTCCCCTTGTGTGTAGAATGGAAAGTGGGATAAAATAGATCTAGTGTATGGGTCGGCATGTACTTGGTGGGCTGAAGGGCCTGCTTCCACACTGTATCACTAAACTAAACTAAACTCTGAATGGTGATGGTATTCCTGTTGCTTTTGAAAGGTTTGTAGCGTTTTGATGCAATTACAAAGAAGACATTACAACACATTTTCCAGTCGAGATGAGAAATGACTTGGATGGGAACTTGCAGATGTGTCTCCGATGCTATTGATCGGTGTGGTATAAATTGTGAGATTGGAAGGTTGGGAGGTACTGTTAGCAAATTGTTGCTCTATATTTATGGATGATAAAAACTGCGGCCAGGGTGTACTTGTGTTGAAGAGAGAATAATAATGTGATGAACTGTGTATCATCTAAACAGATTGATTTATCATGAATGGTTTCAAACTGCTCTCAATAAGATAAATGAAGGAAAGGTTATGGGAAGTCAAGAGATGGGTACTTTTGTAGCCATATGAGAGGTCTTGTGTAGCTTCAAGAAAAGGTAAATTTCTGATGTTTTGGCTATAGACTACCCAGTCTCAAACTTGTTCTCAAGAGAGAGTTAGATAATCAAGAGAGAGATAGATAAAGCTCGTAAGCCTAATAGAATCAAGGGAGAAAGCAAGAATAGGGTACTGACTCTGGATGATTAGCCATGATCATATTGAATGGTAGTACTTGCTCGAAGAGTCTCCTGTACTCCTGCACCTATTTTCTATGTTTGTATGTTTCTTGCGGCCATAGATTTAGTGTGCCTTGTCAAAAAACTTGTAAATTTATGGCCAATGGTGACAACTCCACCATTTCCTCAGACTTTCCAGATAGTGAAGAAAAGGATTTGGCAATGATAATTCTGTTGATTGATCAAAATACATCTTTTGATGCTCCTGAACACATCATCAGTGATGCAACCTGGGTCATTGGGTGTTTTGGGTCTTTCAACATCAAACACACTCACCCAGGCGACCCAGCCATGGTTGATCAGACCACGACGTGTTCAGGTGGCATTCGCTCTTTCTATCAATATGAGCTGCTGAAAATTTGATTTTCGGAAATGGACAATGATTGGCATTTGGTCCTAACCAAACCTTAATGTTGTCAAAGTCGTTCTGCCACTGGTCTCAGATTGCTTCATTAATTGAATACTGCAGCGTATCATTGAATCTCCCCCCAATTCTTCTGCATTTCAACTACACATTGAAGTAGTTACAAGTAGCCAATTAACCTACCAACTAGGATGTTGAAGGAAATCTGAGTACCCAGAAAAAATCCACACAATCATACAGAGAACATGCAAACTCCACATAGATAGCATGATAGGTCAGGATTAAACCTCGTTCACTGGAGTTGTACGGCTGCAGCAATAATGCTAAACATCATCTCAAAGGAAGACACAAAATACGGGAGCAACTCCGCGGGACAGGCAGCTTCTCTGGAGAAAAGGAATGGGTGACGGTCCGGGTCGAGACCCTTCTTCAGACAATTACCTGCTATATATAATATCACAAGTTTTCTATATCATTTCAAAGGATTTTGGTCGTAGCAAAGTAATTTGAGATTTGAATTGAAGTCTTAAATACACATCTACTTTTTTAGAAATTGAATTAGAATTGAAACAAAATCACATTAAACTTATACCTTCAAATGTGATAAGACTTTATGATATCAGTTTCAGTAATTTAAAATCTCAGTGGTTTGGTGTAGTGTAATGGGATGAGTAACAGGTTTAAACGGTAGAAGAAACATATTAAATTTGAGAGGGAAAAAAATGAATCCACTGGGATTAAACAGCAAATCCAGGCTGTGTGCTGTTAATGGAGTCAAATGAATCCATGAGGCAAGCATCATTAATTATCTCATTTAGACACTTACTAGTAGCATCTGTTTGTGGATTGCAGCAATCAAAGTCAGAAGGAATACAACAAAACATTATTTGTTTGTTTCAATCTGTATCTATACTTAATGCATATGGAGCTTCTTTGAGCTCCATAAAACATAAATGGAACCACAAAACGACAAAACGTAATTCCTTTTGTCAGCCATTAATGATTAAATTTCAGTAGTAACCCATATAAAACATCCGAATAATCCAACAGTCATTTAACAGTAATTAAAAAATTACTTAATTTTTTACTGTTAAATGATGGGTGTTGGGAGGGAGTTGAGTCAAAAGTCGAGTCTATTCATTGACTCAAAGATTGATTGGTGTTTTACTAAAAAAAATCCAGAACTTTCCTCCGATTTCCCCCCCCCCCCCCCCCCCCCCCCCACCCGCACTGCACGTGGAGTCCACACTCCGGGGGGCACCCGTCTCCAGGGTGAGTGCCGACGCTGCCCGCCCCCCCCCCCCCCCCACGCACGTTGGGGCACGGGGCCCCACGGGTGCCACGTGGTCTAGTAAATTATAATTGCCTAGAAATGTATCCCTATAAGATAACAAGGAACTGTAGAGGCTGGTTTATTCCAATAAAAACACAAAATACTGGAGTAACTCTTAAGGACCTGTCCCACTTGGGCGATTTTCCAGTGGACTGCCGGTGACCGTCATGTTTGCGGCACGCTGAAAAACCGGGAACTGGAATGGCGAGTGACAGATTGGAACACACACACACACACACACGCAATGGCGGGGGGCCACGGAAAGGGGGGAGGAGGGGAAGGGGGCAGTGGGGGGGAAAAGGCGGGAGTAGAAGGAGGGTAGAAGGGGGGGAGGAAGGGGTGGGTGAGAAGGGGTGGGGGAAGGGCGGAGGGGAGAAGGAGTGGAGACACTTTTAAGAAGCCAGACAACTTTTAATAAGCCAAAGATACACAGCTGTGAAGTTCGGCAGGCATTTAACATTACCGGTCGGTTATACTTGGTTCTGAAAACTTGTGCTTATGTTTTTTTTTCCCCAATTAGCCAATGAAAATGCCCGGTCAGCAAAGGCAATTAACTAAAACTATCTGCAACTAGCTCGACTATCTATAATTTTTGGTTGCAGACCATACCGAGGTCGTGACTAGTTCCCAGAATGCGGGAACTCCTTGCAACTGAGGAGACTCACCAAAGACCACCAGCGAACATGTGGCCACCATGTGATGATCATGTGGCGAGTCTCCTGCACTCGCCTAAAAAGTCGCCTAAGTGGCCTTTACGGTAAAGTAGGATCTCTGGTACGTGACGTTTCCCATGGATACAGGACCTTTCTTCAGAAGGTGGGTGTGGGGAGGAGAGTGGGAAAGGAAACTGGAAAATAGGAGGGGCAGGACAGAGAATAGCTGGTAATAGGTAAACACGGGCAAGGGTTTTTTGATAGGCAGCTTGTTGGACAGAGGCCAGATGAACAAAAAACAGTGTGAGCCCATATAGGATGAAGAGCTGTGAATTATTAAGGTTGGGGATGGAAAAGTTGCAAATGGTATAGCCATGGAAAAGGATGAAGGTGAAGGAGGAGGCAGGGTGAGAAACTGGTGCAAGGTCAGCCAGTGTTCAGGGGATGAGAATGGGAGATGGAAGCAGGGTGGGGGTGGGTGTTGGGGGAGAAAGGGGAAAGGGAATGGGGCTGTTTGTGGGTTAGTTGCCTGAAAAAGGTTGCCTCCCATCCCTCATCCTGAACTTACATATTAACCAGTACTGAAAGATATATTGCATTTGGTCATTCGTACCTGGTACCCAACTTTTGATTTTTTTCTCATACTGTACAGATTGTACAATCTAAAGACACCTTCTGGTCTCCTTACAGTGTGCTTTTTCTTGTCCCATACCTTGTTTTCAGCTGCCTGGAATAAGAGCAACTGTCAGTTGGATGAAGAGGAAAAATGAGGCATTGTGGATTCATCATGAGAACTTCTCACTGGCACCATGCGGAGTCCAGACGTTAGTTTGCAAAAGGGGTGTATTTGTTTTGATTCCAAGGATACCAGACTGTGGGAGCTCGAGCTCGCCTAGAGCATAGGATGTCCCTGCCATCCAATCACTGGAAAGTGAGTTTAATAGTAAGATTAAACGAGTACTTACCAGTACGAAGTTTGATCTGTATTTTATGAGGAGTTACGGTGAGGGATTAAGTGAAGACCCCAGCTCCAGTGCGCATGCGGCATACTTCGAAGCAGCGGTGTGAAATCACAGAATAGACACAATATTTGAAGTAAGATAGTAAAGATCACGAGACATCAGTTTATTAGCTTGATCTGTATAATGAGGGTGGGAGCGGCGGGCACTTAATCCCTCACCGTAACTCCTCATAAAATACAGATCAAACTTCGTACTGGTAAGTACTCGTTTAATCTTACTATTTTACTTCGGAGTCACGTGAGTGATTCCGTGAAGACTTCAAAGGTCTGTGATTTCAAACCGTGTAACAGTTTTTATTTCACTCACTGCCGAAGTTTATGAGGGAGGAAGTGTTATCGTAATCAACCAGTGGATCTGCTTTCAAAAGAAACAGAAAGGTATTTGTTAACAATAACAACATAACAGAGCTCCTCTGAGCTTAAATTAATATTGCAGTTTGTAATATTCTCCTGCAATTAAATCAGGTTTATCAACGGTTTATAATAAAAAATGTTCTGAACGCGGTTCCCTTGACCATTCTGCTGTATTGAAAATGTGGTCAACCGGGGATGTCCATTCGTTCAGCCCGCTGATATCAATGCTGCCCTAGTGGAATGGGATTAAATGTATTATTATCTATTCCGGCAGCTTTCAGTACCTGTTTGAGCCACCTTGGAGTGGTTTGGCTCGTACCCCATTTTGGGTTACTGTGGTTGACCCATAGGCTTTCCTCTCCCTCTAAGATAGTGGGTTGTGTCTATATATAGTAGTAGATGGGTCACCACACTCAACCTGGACTCTGGTGGGTAGGCCCGGAATCCCACCAGTGAATCGGGCGTTCCTGGTCCATATAGCCATATAACGACTACAGCACGGAAAACACAGGCGATCTCGACCCTGCTAGTTCGTGCCGAATCCATATACCTGCGAGTTAGATTTTACCAGACCTAAATATGAACTTGATGCGTCTGGGGTAATCACCATGTATCCAGTCTAGTTTATGGAGTGACCGGACTCTTTGAGCGTGTACGAGAGCCATAAGCATGAGCCTTTTTTTTTAAAACATAGATTAAGCAAGCTGAGGGATCTGGCTGGTGCCATTCTCTGAGGTATGTCAATATCACACCAATATCCCATACATGGGTATATACCTGGGTGTTTGGGGCTTATATTATAGTTGCCCTTCATAAGTTTACCTTCAGTGGATGGGATCCCATGCTCTGCTGACATGCGGTTTTAGATAAGCAGATAAGGCGCTCCATGCTGTATTTACGGCACTGTAACTCACCTTTTAGTCATGGTGTAGATGTTCCAGGAACTCCAATACGTCAGTGGTTGAATAGTTCGTTGTCCCTGCGTCGTGGCAGTATTTTACCCATGTTAGCTTTTAGTGACTGTTCGCAGGGATGCCGACATGGTGGTAATGGTTCCTTTGGATAATCCCAGTCCCTGGTAAGGTCTATTCAAAACCTGCACCCAGGAGTTTGATGTTTCCCTGGCATGGGTGGCTTATGCCTGATACTGGGTTGAGTCAGCAACCATGGTCCACTAGGGAAATCCATAGGTGACTCGCCCACCGTGTCGTGATGAACTGGGAACCATGGCTGTAGGCCGGTCGGGCACGTTCAATATCTCGGAGACAGATCCCATCTGTATTGCGAAGTGCCCGACGGATGAGGCAGAAGGGAGGAAGGCAAAGCAGAAATTCCCCCTTCCAGCGTATAGGCATCTATCGCTGCTGCCTCTAATCTGGTTCCTAAGTCACATACATGGGTTACTGGTGATTCCGTCTTGTGCAACCAAATTGATATCTGGCTTTCAAACTGCTTAATAAATTTACCAGATATTTTGGGTTATGACATCTATTCAATGTAATCATAAATTGTACCCCGTGACATGGTGTCTCCTACTGTGTTCTAGCTTCCTAGGACATAGGCAGCTGATAGTTAAAATGTCTTTTGACACACCATTGACAGATTTGTTTGACCAATTTGTTGCACAATAATGATTATTATGCTCCCCATATGGTTGATATAAGCCACCACCATAGTATTATCAATCCGTAACCACATATGTACGTGCTGCATTTGAAATGCATATGCTTTTTAGCCCAATAGGCGATCACCAATCCCAAGAAGTTGATGCCCGGTATGTGTAGTAACGATGTTTGTGACTTGGTCCATCTGTTACCTGTGCTGGATATGGAGTTTAGTTGCTCCCCAGCCTAAAGTACTGGCATTGGTTTTTAAAATAACCAAGTTGGGATTGGTGATGATAATAGGGCTGAAAACTATGCCAAATATATGTCTGCCCACCACCTTAATTGTGATATAGCTTCAGTGGGTACATTCATGATTTGATTATAGTGACCCAAGTGTCTTGGCAAAGTAACAGTCATATGGACGGAATTGTTATTGAAGCCCAGATAATCCTTGGTAGTAACGCTTCAATTCTGGTTTATCTGGGCGTGGGATGAACCTCAGCTTTAGGGAGCTGTTTCGTAGCTAGAACTGCTCCACAGCTAATTCCTTTGTTTCCCCTAATATGAGGATATCATCCAATATGTGCCATGATTATGCTTGTTTTCTTAATATTTTCATGGCCATTTTTAATAGTTTAGGGCGGAGGTTTAGACCATATGAAATGCTATATGCTCCCATGGTTGCCCTAACCGGGATATCCATGATCCAGGTAAATATATTTAGGTATCTATAATGATCCTAGTGTATGGTATAAGATAGTTAGCATCTCCCATATCAATGCTCCCCATAGGTATCCTAGGGAGATCAGATGTCTGGCAGTGACAAAACTCCACCTCCATCTTAAAGTGGATATACTCAACAGATTTATTTAGTGATATTAGATCAATGATGATGCTACATTCATCATCTTTTATAGTTTTGGTGAATATATTCGATACAAATTCCAATCCGTTTAGTAATGTGCCTGTTTAGTTCAGCTTGCCTTCTCACTTCTCTTTTCTTAGAGGGAGAAACAGCCCTTTGGGCGCATTGCTGAACTGGCAGTAAAATGCCCAATTTGAATTCGTTTTTATCCTCTAATGCTGTTGAGTATATTTTGGTTATTTGTGACAGCATCCCATGCTTAGTCCACTCCCCATGCAGTTTAGTAGAACACCTTTGTTTTAGTGTAAACTGGGAGGAACCAGACTACCTACCTCCATGCTTGTTGTTTTTCATGAAGGCGTAGTTTGCTGGTATGCTGGTGCTGTCGGTGGGGCGGCGCATCTTCCCACGGCTCCGCTCTGGGCCCCGTCTAAAAAGAACTATGGGGATCTGCAGCGGTCACCAGGCTTTCACCAGTCCTTGTTTGATATTGCTGGTGGATGCCGAGGGGTGCTGCCAGCTGGGTGTTGGATGTGATGTCCTGCTCGTCCCATAGCCTGCTCCCTCTTCCCCGCAGCAGCGGTTTGCATAGCCCCATATATTCGGGGTTGCGGGCAGGTCTATATGCACCATCGTTCAGTCGAGTATCCCAAATATGGGAACATCTTAGGCGTCAGCACCAAAGGCGAGCAAAGGTGGTAACATCTTGACCTTCTGTAGAATTCGCTGCTTGTCTGTGAGTCTACGAGACCCAGCTGCCTGCGGATTTGCCTCTGGAAAGGCCTGTTCCTGCAGGGCTTTTGTTGGGAAGATGGTCGCGTGGAGGAGCCATGTAGTGGCCCACGACACCCAGTGGCTCTTCCTGATCCTGCTCCCCTGGCATACTGCTGTTCTCGTCCGCCTGCCCAGCACTTAAGCCAGCCCAGCCCTGGCCTCCTTAGCCCTTAAAAAAGGAGCATAAAGGATGCGCTAAATGGGAGGAGGCAAAGCACTCCACTCCGCTGTTGCATCAATCCCTCGACAAGGGAGATGGTTAGTGCAATAGCACTGGGGTAAGAGTCAGCTCCCTTGGCATTCAGCCAGTGCCCCTTTATACCGGCGGCACAGGGAGCGGCTCGGTGTCGAGTGAGCGGGAGCATTGAAATAGCTCCACCGCTACCGGTGGCTGCCTCCCAGATAAGGACCCTTGTGTGGAGTTGGGCAGGCAGTCCTTCTCCTGGAGGTGAACTTCATGACCTCCTCTGGCTTGGGGAGACAGACATACTCATTTTTGCTGTCTCCAACCTGTTCCAGCTTGGAGGAAGATGGCTCCTGTAGAACCTGTAAATTGGTAAGATTTCCCCTTACCTGTAAGTAGAGGCTGCCTGCCGTTTTCCAGGCGGCGTTGTGGCGGTTCCCGGGCGGTGATTCTCCTGGTCAGGAGTCTGCAGGGCTGCCGGTCGGGTTTTTTAAAATTTCCCGCCGGTCCGCGGCTGTACGGAACAGCTGTTCAGCGGACCGGCATTGGCGCAGCTCCTTGCAGCGGTCCGCAGCGTTAGCGGTCCGGGTGGCACCTTGTCCCCGTCACTGTCGGCCCCACGCTGGAGTCGAAACGGGGCCCGCTCACCATGCCTCACTTTGCTCCCCCTGGAGCAAAAACCACAAGGCCCGATTAAGGTAAGTACTTACCTCTCGTCCTTGGATGCGGGAGCGCCCGACTCCCGGTGGCTGCCGCGTTCTGCACGCTGTGCGATTATGCCGCATGCGCACTGGAGCTGGGGTCTTCACGGAATCACTCACGTGACTCCGAAGTAAAATTCTAGTTCCACTGCAATGGTCAAGTACAAAATTAAGGCTGACATAGGTTTTTACAGGATGAAGCAGATAATGATAAATCTGAATATCAATCATCAATTCAGTAACTTTGAGACACTCTGACGATCATCAAAATGTAAATGTTTTTAAAGAGGTTTAACTTGCCCACTGAACTCAGCATTCATTTTTTGTATATTTTTCATTTCTGTCATTATTTCTTCTGTTGTGCAATTGAAATGCGTTCTCATTGCGCCAACTCTGGGTCCCTGGTAGTGTACTTATACCTAGTCAGTACTTGAATGTGAGAGAATTTATGATTGCCAGATACTGTAGGACTGATGACAAAAGAGACTGCAGATGATGAAACCTGGGACCAAAACAACAATGTGCTGGAAGAAATCGGCAAACAAAAGGTTTAAGCCGATGCTTTGGGTTGAGACCCTGCATTAGGTTTGAGAGGAATGATTGTCAGAATATAGCAGTGCAGAGTGGGCTAAGTGTGATGGAGGCTGATTGGTGGTAGGTGAAACCATATGGAGACAGGATCATGAACAGATTGAACCAGGTTGGAAAGAGATGAGAGACAGAGGCTGGTAGGTGATAGGTGGAGCAGATGATAGAGCTGGTGCCTAGCCTCAGTGCAGTAGAGGTCAGCTCGCCAGAAGAAGGATCGTGACACAAAACGTCACCCATTCCTTCTGCCTGTCCCGCTGAGTTGCTCCAGCATTTTGTGTCTATCTTAGGTGATAGGTGGAACTACATGAGGAGGGCTTATAACAGATGGAACTAGGTGGGGAGAAGAAATAGGAAAGATCAACAGAATTAGGTGGGCAAGTGAGTACATGTGGGAGGAACAGATGCAGGTGTGTGGAATACTCACGTGTGTGGATTACTCACGTGTGTGGAAACCAAGAAATTGTAAAATTCAACATTGATACCAATGGATAAACAATGGAATGTTACAATTTGCATTTAGTCTCTCCTGAGCAATGAAGAAGACTGAGGATAGGCAGATCTGTGCGGAAGTGGGAAGGGGAATTAAAATAACATGCAATTGAAAGGTTGAGATGGGCGTTGCAGACAGAGCTGAGGTGCTCCACAGATGATTGCCTAGTCTACTGTTGGCTTCTCCAATAGAGATGAGGCAACATCATTGGCATCAAATGCAGCAGATGTACCGGGATGGAAGAGGTGCAGGTGAACTTCTGCTTCACATGGAAAGACTCTTTAGGTTCCTTGATGGTGGTGAGAGGGGAGGTGAAGGAACAGGTGCTACACCTCCTTTGGTCGTTTGGGTCAGCACAAGAAGGGTATGAGGCAGATTGAGCACACCAGGAGATAATATAAAGCAGAAAGGGTGGGAGCTGACAGAAATGGTGGTAGATGTTTTGTAGGATGTAGAGTCTGGTGGATGAAAGGTGGGGAGCAAGGGAATACTACTACTATTTTATCTGTTGTGTGGGTGGAAGGGGGGGGGGGGGGGAGAGGGGCAGGGGCATAGAGCAGACATGTGGAAAATGGAGGTGGTGTGTATGAGGGTTCTATCTATGCAGGGGAAGACATGTTTTTAGGAAAATTAGGACATTTCAGCAGTGCTTGAGCAAAAGGCCTCACCCTGACAAAGGTGCAGCAGAGACAAAGGAACTGAGAAAAGAGTATGGCAGGAAGTGTACTTCGATTAGGCTTGAGAAATAATGGATTTATAGAAGATGTCAGTGGCAAGTCTGTCTCCCGACATGGAGACCGGGAATTCTAGAAAAGGAAGAGAAGTGCCAGTGATTGTCCAGGTAAATTTGAGGGCAAGGTAGAAATTGGTGACAAAGGTAAGTAAATTCTGCACAAGCGCATGAAGCAAAACCACTGCAGTCTTCGATGTAGCAGTGAATTCTTAAGGGGTTGGACAGGCTAGATGCAGGAAGATTGTTCCCGATGTTGGGGAAGTCCAGGACAAGGGGGTCACAGCTTAAGGATAAGGGGGAAATCCTTTAAAACCGAGATGAGGAGAACTTTTTTCACACAGAGAGTGGTGAATCTCTGGAACTCTCTGCCACAGAGGGTAGTTGAGGCCAGTTCATTGGATATATTTAAGAGGGAGTTAGATGTGGCCCTTGTGGCCAAGGGGATCAGAGGGTATGGAGAGAAGGCAGGTACGGGATACTGAGTTGGATGATCAGCCATGATCATATTGAATGGCGGTGCAGGCTTGAAGGGCCGAATGGCCTACTCCTGCACCTAATTTCTATGTTTCTATGTTTCTATGTTTCTATGAATGAAGGCATAGGTTTGGAACAAGGACTATTCCACATAACCATTCTAAAGACTGGCAGAGCTCGGGCCCATGGGAGTGCCCGTGGCTATCTCTATGGTCTGCAGAAAGTGGGAGGGATCGAAAGAGAAGGTGTTGGTGGTAAGGAAAAGTTCAACCAAACAAATGAAAATATTGGTGGAGGGGAACTGATCAATGGCTGGTACTGGAAAATACATCAGTATGAAATCTAAATGATGGCATGACTGAATATTCATGTAATCATCACGTGTAAGATTAAGTCTCTCTTTAATTTCAGGTTGCAGAATATCTACTTGCTTGAGCTTATGATTCTCTACTGCCAGATGCAACCTTGCAGTACTTCACGAGGTGAGTTAGTAGCAGGGTGAAGATTCATGAGAATATTATTTAATTATAGCAATGATATCTGTTCAAATGCTTAGTTTGATTGAGTATGTGATATTTTTATAGCCTTAATTAATAAATGCATTTTTCTGTTCATTGGCTTCCATCCTACCTTTCCCAGTCAAAAAGGAAGGAATATTTCTCATGAAAAATGCTGTTACTTCCTCAAGATATTGTACTTCAGTCATTCCAGTAAGTAAATCATCAATGCTTCAATATACCAGCCTTCAGCTTCTCCTCTGTGTGTGAGAGAGTTTCATTGTATTCATTGTTTTATTTCAAAGCAATATATCACAAACTTCCTTTCGTTGCTGCCCTTCCCTGAATGAATGTAGTTTTTCAGAGATACCCCTGTGGGAATATGGATTTATGAAAGATCGATCCTAACTAAATTGGTCTTTCATTTCCTCATGGTTTACAAAGAAACTGTTATTAACTCTTCACATAGTTTCCCACGTTTTATAATAGATAGCTAATGATGTAAGCATAGGTGTACAATTGTACAAAGAGGTAAATCTATGCGACATTTTAGGAGCTAAAATGTTCAATGGTCTAATTTCCAAGATTTACTTGACATCCATCATCAAGTTCCAATAACCCAGCTGCAGAATATAGTTCAGTCATTAGTGAGGGAGGAAATAGAGGCCTGGACTAAAAATGCACCACTCGGGTTCAAGGCAGTTTAATATTTGAAATGAGGAACGAAATATTAATCTTAGAAGGGCTAGTATCCCATGGGATTTGCAGAAGTACGTGCAAAGAAACTGCTGAGTGGACAATTTATAGTTAATCTTAAAAGATTTTTCAGATGTTCTGAAATTATTGTGCAAATTGGTTGTGCCCTTGAGTCATACGGCATGGAAGCAGGCCCTTTGGCCCAACTTGCTCACACTGAGCAACATGGCCTATCTACACGAGTCCCACCTGCCTGCATTGGGCCCATATCCCTCTAAACCTATCCTAAATACCTGGCTAAATGTTTCTTAAATGTTGTGATAGTACCTGCCTCAACTACCTCCTCCGTCAGTATATATACTGTACTTACCACCATTTGTGTAACAAAAATTTGCTCCTCAGGTTCCTATTGAATTCCCCACCCCCCTCACCTTAAGCCTATGTCCTCTGGTTTTTATTCCACTCATTATGTGTAAAAAAACTGTGCATTTACCCTATCTATTCCCCTCATGATCTTATGCACCTCTATATGATTATCCCTCGAGATATTACAAATTTTCTGAAAATGCCCCTGGTATCTCCTCTGTGCCCTGGAAAACACCATTTGCTCAAACTGGTTTGAGCGTGATCAGGGTTGTGATACTGGGAATGTTGACCTGGGAGATGAAGCTGACACTGGCTCAACAGACTTGCAATGGATTTCGAACAATGTGCAGACACAGCGGCTGTTATGCTTCTCCATTACTTTGAAGTGCGCACTGCTGGCTGTCCTCTTCTTTGGTGTAAGTACCAAGGTCAGAATTATTGTTGTGTATTTACCTTATCTAGTCCCCTCGTGATCTGATGCACTTATATAAGATCACCGCTCATCCTCCTGCCCTCCTAGGAATAAAGTCCTATCCTGCTCAACCTTTCCCTATAGCTTAAACCCTCGAGTCCAGGCAACATCCTCGGAAATCTTCTCTTCATCCATTCCAATCTTACAATATCTTTCCTATAATAGGGTGACCAAAACTGAACACTAGTACTCTAAATGTGGCCTCACCAATGCCTTGTACCTTCACTTCAACTAACTCATGTGCTACAACAGACGAGTGCCCAATAAATATACAAAAATCATGTTGTGGGACAAAATGGGAAACCTCTATAGCAAAGTTTTCAGGGACTGACATCAAATATTGACTGCCTGGGCTTTCTTAAGTTAAAGGATATCATTTAAAGGAGAATTTGCCCTGATGCATAAAAATAATATAGTAAAGCTAATTGAATTCCAATCTCATATATTTTATTGCCTCTCCTTTCAACTTCTCAAAGCTTATGTAAGCACACTGCAATGTCAGAAATTGAAGGGACAGTTGTGGGCAATTTTTGTATTGTGAGTATTGTGAGCAATTTTGGCCACCATATCTGAGGAAGGATGTGTTGGTTCTGGAGAGGATCCAGAGGAGGTTTACAAGAATGATCCTAGGAATGGGTAGGTTAACAGATGATGAAGTGTTTGAAGGCACTGGGCCTATATTCACTGGAGTTTAGAACAATGAGGGGAGATCTCACTGAAATATACAGAATAGCGAAGCTTGGATAGAATGGATGTGGAGAGGATGTGTCTACCAGTTGGAGAGTCTAGGACTAGAGGTCATAGCCTCAGAAATAAAGGACATTCTTTTTGAAGGAGATGATGAGGAATTTCTTTAATCAGAGGGTGGTGAATTTGTGGAATTATTTGGAGGCAAAGTCAGTGGATATATTTAAAGCAGAGATAGATAGATTCTTGATTATTAAGTGTAAGAGGTTATGGGGAGAAGGCAAGAGAATTGGGTTTGGGGGGAGTTAGATCAGCCGCGATTGAATGGCGGAGTAGACTTGATGGGCCAAATGGCCGAATTCTACTCCAATCACTTATGATCTTATGATTGCAAGTTGCATGAAGAGTTGAAAGTACGCAAACAGTATTAGCCGCTAATGAGTGGCCATCCAGCTGGAGATTCCAGCAATCAATTGATAAAGAATTCTGCTCACTGACTTTCCCATCCACTTACCTGAAAGTTGCTAGCAATCCTTGCCCTCTTCATCACATTATTGTGCTTTACGGAACAGTTAAATCATTTTCAAAACTCAATTTCCGCATAATTTGGTCAATATCCATCAACCAACATTAATGAAGAGAGGCACACCACCAAGGTCCAAAATGTGAAGGTGAGTTTATTTACAAACAGAAAATATATTTGACTTCAAAGAGCTCAGCGTATGTTGACGTTATTATTAGAAGTTTCCCTTTGTATCTTACTGCCACATGATCTGCTGCCAGTGCTGACAGAAGTCCACAGTTGCTCATGTGAAGACATGAGTTGATTGCAATGACTAGGTGTTCAAGGGCCTGGCTTGGGATAGCTGCACTGCACCTCGTGTCTGAGTAGTGCAGCCTTGTAGTTCTCCAAGCAGAATACAGGCTATCAGCTGCAGAAATTAAAGTGTATCCAATGTGCTGAGATACATTAGAGGGCATGGTGCCACTATACATGAACACTACAATAGAGTTGAGTTTCATCTCTCACTTTGCGAGGGCAGAATGCAAAAGATCTTAAATCTATACAGCATGTGACACTAGCCCTGAAGCCTGTCCAGTCCATGCAGACCAAGATGGCATTCTGGGCTCGTCCTATTTGCCTGCATTTGGCCCATTGTCCTTTGAACTCTTCATAACCATCTAACTGTCCAAATGTCCTTTGAAAGTTATAATTGTATCTGCTTTTATAGTTTCCTATAGCAGCTCATTCCGCTTACAGACAATACATTGTGTGAACAAGTTGCCCCTGAGGACCATCTTGTATCTTTGCCTCTCTCCTTAAGCCTATATCCTGTAATTTTGAGAATCCCCTACCTTGGGAAAAAGACTGTGAATATACACTTTATCCATGCCATTAACAACTTTGTATACTTTAATAAGGTCTCCTCTCAGCCTCTTATGCCCCAACGTAAGAAGTTCAAGCCTAACAATCGCACTCTATAATTCAAACCAAGAAATCTAAGTAACATCCTGGTGAATGTTTTCTGCACATTTTCCCTACAGTTGGGGGACCAGAATTGCACACACTATCCCAAGTGTGGCCTAACCAACAAATCGCACAGCTGTATCATGAAGTTCCAACTTTTCTACTCATTACACTTTCCAGTTAAATACATGGCAAATGTCTTCTTTGCCGTCCTGTCGATCTGAAACACCACTTTTAGGGAACCATTCACCTGTACTTCTAGATCTCTCTGTTCCTCCACACACTACAGAGCTCTACCAGTTAGGTAAGTCCTGCGGTACACAAAATTGCTGGAGAAACTCAGCGGGTGCAGCAGCATCTATGGAGCGAAGGAAATAGGCGACGTTTCGGCCCGAAACGTCGCCCAATTCCTTCGCTCCATAGATGCTGCTGCACCCGCTGAGTTTCTCCAGCAATTTTGTGTACCTTCGATCTTCCAGCATCTGCAGTTCCTTCTTGAACAGGTAAGTCCTGCTGCTGTTTGACATACGAAAGTACAACACTTCACACTTGTCAGAGATAAATCCCATTTGCCATTCCTTAACCCATCTTCCTAACCAATCTAGATCCTGTTTCCTCAAAGTTTTGAGTTCAATCACAGACTTATGTCATGAGCTTTCACAAAAGTTACCACATCACCACTCATGATGCTCCAAGGAAAATCACAGGGTCTTTTTGCTGTCAATACCAATGCATTGCTCACTGTCCTTTCAACTACAGCACTTCCAATAGTTCATATATGCGAGAAAAACAGTTTGCTTCAGATTTGCTGGGCAACAAATTCACTCCTCTTGCCTATTAACTAAACCTTCAGGTGAGATGACTTTTGGATTCCAACCAAATGGCCTGGGGCAATTAAAATCTGTGGGCCCTGAGGAGCTCAGAAGCATTTATATTCATATACTGCCTGTTCCCCCCCAAGTTCTTTTCAAACATCCTCTCCATCTCAACCCGAGTCAACCACTTTCTACCATGGAGATTATGGAGTTGGTTGATTTACTGGTGCTAGCTGAATGCAGCCTCTATGTACAAAAAAACAGGTGTGTGTGAGGTGTAGACATCACAGGTACCACTTCTTTAAATTTCCTAGAATACAGAAGATGGTAGGATTAGGAGGAATTGCAGGTAACTGGTGAACACATAGCAAGACTATTAGGCAACATGGTGGCACAGTGGTAGAGTTGCTGCCTTGCAGCACCAGAGACTAGGTTTTGATCCAGCTGTCAGTATGGAGATTGCCCGTTCTCTCTATGACTGCATAGGTTTTCTTCAGCTGCTCCCGTTTCCTCACACATTCAAAAGATGTGCAGGTTTGTAGGTCAATTGGCTTCTCTAAATTGTTCCTGGTTTGAAGGATAAAGCTTGTGTACGGGGTGATTGTTGGTCAATGCAGATACGGTGGGCCAGAGGGTCTGTTTCAATGCTGTATATCTAAACTAAACTAAACTAAACTAAACTAAGGCAATAAGTTTGTTTGTGTGGTTGGTGTCTCTTGCATAATATTGTGGCACTTTTAAAGTGTTCATACAAGTCACTAATGCAAAAGGGGAAAGAAACTATGAAGGAAGGGAACAGAAACATTTTAATGTCACCTATGTTTCAACTGGGGAAATAATGAATGTCAAAACCTCCTAAGATAAAGTGGTGAACTTATTCTCCTGGTATCATAGTTTCTCTCTCAAACTAACGAGATATCTGCATAGCATCAGGGAAAACAAGGTTCAAAAACTCGTCTGAAACTAATAATGAAGAAAATTAGAAACTCGTGAAGACACAAACTATGAAGCGATTAAACTCACTAATCTCAGTTGTTGATAAAAGCCCCTGTCCCACTGTACGAGGTAATTCAAGAGTTCTCCCGAGTTTTACCCTGATTCGAACTCGGAGAATGTCCGCAGTGGGTCCGTAGGAGTTTATGGATGTCTCGTAGCGGCTTGTACGAGTAAAAAGTAACAATTTGTTTCATCACGAGTATTTTTTTTACTCGTGGAATTTTTTTACATGGATGAAAAAACGTCACGAGTTACCCGGATGTCCTGAGTACTTAAAGGCCTGTCCCACTTATGTGTCCTTGGCACGCAAATTACATGACCTCGTGGTCGCGTTGAGGTGTACGGGCATCGTATGGCCGTGCGTGGCTGGTCCCACTTAGAAACGCGGAGGGGTATGTAGTTGTGCGCGACATTGCGCGGGGCTCCGAAATGTTTGTAGTGAACAAAATCTTTGCGCGCCAACGGCCTGTCGCGGAACTGATGGCCAAAGTGGGACAGGCCCAAGACTTCGGCGCGACGCAACAGCAGCAGAAGCAGGCAAACGATCGCCGAACTTGGCCTGGGGCTCACGGCCGTTGCGGCCCGGATCCGCCCCCACTTCTACACCCAGAGCGGGGCCAAAAAAAATGAAGATAGACACAAAATGCAGGAGTAACTCAGCGGGACCAGCAGCATCTCTGGAGAGAAGCAATGGGTGACGTTCCGGGTCAAGACCCTTCTTTTCAGACTGAAGAAGAGTCTCGACACGAAATATCACCCATTACTTCTCTCCAGAGATGCTGCCGGTCCTGCCGAGTTACTCCAGCTTTGTGTCCATCTTCAAATGATGTCATGCGCTCCAGACGGCTGTGCGTATGCATGTAATCACGCCTGACCTTCACGGAACCGTCTCGGCTCAACACAACCGCGAGGTCGCGTAATTTGCGTGCCAAGGACACGTAAGTGGGACAGCCCCTTAATCGTTAGCATTACGAGCTGCTACGAGACATCCACGAACTCCTACGGACCCGCTACGGACATTCTCCGAGATCGAATCAAGGGAAAACTCGGGAGAACTCTTGAAATACCTCGTAGAGTGGGACAGGGGCTTAACAGTAGTGCCTGAGTTGGTTCATTCAATGTTAATACTGATGGATTAAAAGCACAATTTGGGAATATTTACCCAAATTTGACATATTTGCAGGATGGGCTGCATGGCAGCTCCATAATTAGTGCTAATGCCCCACAAGCCCTGAGGCCAGGATCACTCATGACCTCGGGCGCTGTCTCAGGGAAGTTTGCCCCAAAGACATACTGATAGCTAAAATTGACTACAGTAAATTAACCCTTCATACATGTATTGGTGAAAAAAAATAATCAAAGGCTAGTTAATAGAGTGAATGGGAATGTTTGATAGACTACAGCATAAGTTAAGGGGCTGTCCCACTGCAGCGACCTAATCTGTGAATTTAGAAGAGTTTGCCCTCAACTCAAACTCGCAGCATGGTCGACACGTGGTCCTTGGAGGTCCTATGAGGTCACTGGAACTCTCCTTCATGCTCGAGGGAAGTTCCCACATACTCGCGCCCTCAGCTAGGTCGCAGAAAATTTTTCAGCATGTTGACAAATATTACGCGAGTAAAAATTGGTCGGCATGGTTCTTTTAACTCGTAGTGCAGTGGAGTGGGGTCGCTATTTAGTTACAGGCAGTTGAGGGCAGCCGTTGGCAATCTCTTTCGCTGACCGGGCATTGGCCTATTGGAGTTTTCAGGACCAAGGAGAACCGACCATTTGGTTAAATGCCCGCTAAACTTTATTAAACGTCGTCTGACTTCTTAAAAGTGCCTCCACTTTTTCAGGCGAGTGCTCTCGAGCTTGAAGGTCGAAGACACTCTTCTGAACTTGTGGATTAGGTCGCCGCAGAGGGACAGCCCCTTTTCATGGAGGTGGGGATGGTTGGTAGAGGGAAATATGAAGAAGTGGAATGGGACCAATGGGAATGCCCCCTTGTTAGATGACAAACATTTATGGCTGAATGGCCTTTTCTTATGGCATGTGTCTGGGTGTCTCCATAGATTAGATTCAATATTCAAGAGAGTTTATTGTCATGTGTCCCAGAGGGACAATGGATTAGGGGAGGATGATGGATGGGGGGAGGGGAAAAAGAGGGGGGGAGGGGAGGGAAAAGAGGGGAGAGAGTGGGGGAGGAGAGGGAGAGAGAGGGGGGGGGGGGGGGGGGGGAGAGAGAGTGCCTTTTTACTTCAACCCAAACCCAAACAACCATTTGCAGGCAGTGCTTTTTTTTACCTCTAACCATATTTTCATTTTCAAACCAAATTAAGGGTACTCGCAGTGCTGTAGACATTTGTCAGTGTCATTCAGAGCTCTGATTGAGGCACACCACTTGCAGAGACTGATTGAGGCACACCACTTCCTGGTTTTATAGTCCCTCCCCCCTGCTGCCAGCGGGGGCAGCAGAGAGAATGGAGAATTTTGTAAAATCATTAATATCTCTGTCATATTTCATCGACGGGAAAAATCCTCGGCTCACATACGATGGAGGGGGGCTCAGAGCGAGGTGGCCAAAAATGACGGCCGTAGGTAGCGGCGTTCTCTCGGAAACCGCAGCACAGATCGCCAAAACCGGTCAAGAACAGAGTTTTGGTAATATAGATATATATATATACACACACACACACACACACACACACATAAATAAGCATATAAAGTGCAATAGGCTATTAAAGTTCAGATTTTTGTTTGAGTTGAGTTCAGTAGTCTGATGGCTGTGGGGAAGAAGCTGTTCATGAACCTGGATATTGCAGATTTTAGTCTCCTGTACCTTCTACCTGAAGACAGCGGAGAGATGAGTGTGTGGCCAGGATGGTGTGGGTCCTTGATGATGTTGCCAGCCTTTTTGAGGCAGCGACTGTGGTAGATCTCCTCGATAGTAGGGAGGTCAGAGCCGATGATGGATTGGGCCAGGGGTGGGGAACCTGTGGCCTTAAGGCCGCATGCAGCCTTCTAGGCCATTAAGTGCAGCCTTTTGAATGAATCCAAATTTTGTTGAACAAATCCTTTTATTTTATTAATATGTTTTTTGTTTGTCTTCTATTATTTTTGTTTTAATCTTCAAATGAATGTATTTAAAATACTAAAGAGTAAAAGAAAATTCAACAAAATAATCCTCCCCGGCCGACAGCCACAATTAAAACATTAGTAAGTCATGAGGGCTATTTTAACAAATATAATGTATATTTTGAAGTATATCTAATTGAAGTTTCTTGGATGCTGCCTTATTAGATTACAGCTAACTTAGTGCGGCATTCCAACATGAAAATGTTCCCCACCCCTGGTCTGGACAGTGTTTGCAACTTTTTGCAGTCTTTTCCGCTCCTTGGCGCACAAGTTGCCGAACCAAGCCACGATGCAACCGGTCCTCTACTGTGCACCTGTAGACGTTCGAGAGAGTCCTCCTCGACATACCAACTCTCCGTAATCTTCTCAGGAAGTAGAGGTGCTGATGTGCTTTATTTTCAATTGCATCAGTGTTCTGGGAGCAGGAGAGATCTTCGGAAATATGCATGCTCAGGAATTTGAATCTCTTAACCCTTTCCACCATCGACCCGTTGATATAAATGGGACTGTGGGTCCTCATCCTACCTCTTCCAAAGTCCACAATCAATTCCTTGGTTTTGCTGGTGTTGAGAGCCAGGTTATTGTGCTGGCACCATTTGGTCAGTCAGTCGATCTCACTTCAATACTCTGACTCGTCTCCATCAGTGGTACGTCCCACAACAGTGGTGTCGTTGGCAAACTTGAAAATGGAGTTTGCACTATGACTGGCTACGCAGTCATGAGTATAGAGTATAGAGTATAATGAGTATATGATTATTGATTATATCATTCTTGTTCATGGCAGGAACTCAATAAAATCAGATCCCATCACAGAATGTTAATTTAAATGGCTCACAGAGGGAACATCATAACCACCAGTAAAAATAAATAAGCTGTACAATCTCTTCAATGATTTCCAACTTATTTTTACATCACATTTCCAAGGAAAGTCATATCACTGCTATGCCACATCCATTATTTTATGATTGATTACTATTTTGATTTAAAAAAGTTACTGTACAACTGACCAGATGAGTAAAGCCAATTGTACATAGATTAGGGAAAGAAACCAGTGCCATAATGTGGATTCCAAAAAAATGAGTTTTGGGATTGTAGAAATTTGTCTTTAGAGACAAATCAAGAATCATTTGAGATCTCTCAGCATCGCATTGTGAGGCACATAGAAGGTGACTTTAATTTTGGCTTGAGGCATTCTGACAGCTGTAAATCTGCATTTGGTTGTGTGTTTCAGTTAGTGAATTAACTCATTACTGCACAATCTAGTGAGCTCTACACATTGCAATTCCGACAGCATTATCGGAAATCTGCAGCAGTGTCCATAGAACGGACAAGAGCGTAACCTTAATCCCTTGAGGTGATTATCTGTTTTACTGTTTACATTATTCCAGTCGGTGAATAATTAACAACAGTTTTACCATCATCTGATTATTACCAGTCCAGGCTCCATTAAAATTTTGCTCTGATATCAATTCTTTCAATTTTTTTACTAGGAATTTGTTTTAAATAGTTTTGAACATTTTACGTTAAAAAAAAGTTTCTGAAATATTTTTTTAACCTTCGGCATTGCGACAACATTAAGATATCTCATAGTGATTTAACAGTTTGACAGCCAAACAGTATATTTTTATGGCCAGGGCCTTTCCTGCCTCCCACATGAAGGGATTTAAGGTAAGGGGCCCAGTAGTGAGCTAAGGTACAAAATATTGGGGCAGGCAAATTGCCCTTGAGAAAACTGCTATAAAAACGTGATTGTTTTTTTTTTTTTAGCTCAAAGAATAAGTGTGGGATGCTCACTACTGAATGCAAATTGTGAACTTCTTACAGGTCAGTATCTGGTCATATATCCAAAGCCGATGTGCCACAGGAGCCTCCTTCCATCCAATCTCATTTTACTCCACAAGCATTTCCTATTTTTCTTTCTTCCTCAGATATTTATTTTGTATCTTTTTCAGGATCCATATAATTCCTCTATTCTTATGATGCCCAGATTTCAATCTTTCATATTGTGGAGTCGGGGATGGCGTTGGGTTCGGCTGTGACCACACCGACACTCGCAGTAGGATGAACTCCCATAGATATTTTATTTACCGTGGTAAGAAACTCCAAGCCCACATGGGGGCACTGTCCCTCGGGTTTATCCTGGCGGCTCAGCTTTGGACTTGAAGAAGTGGCACTGGCGGGCTCTGGGTTAATCTGGCAGCTCAGTCTTTGCCTCTGTGTGTGGGTGCAGTCCCTGATTATCCATGGGCAGAAGGAGGCACTGGCATTTCAGGCTTTCCCCAGCCACTCAGCCTTAGCCCCAGTAGAGGTACTGCCTGTCTAGGGCTTCTTCCCAGCACCTCAGTTTTGACCAAACTGTAGCATTGGTGGTCTTAGGTTTGTCCCATTGGCTCAGTCTACCTCAAACCTGCAACAGCGGACACAGTTAGCAGGGAGACACCCCACTTTCTCTAGCTTCCTGTATCTCTTCCTCTTCCTCTTCCTCTTCCTCTTCCTCTTCCTCTTCCTCTTCCTCTTCCTCTTCCTCTTCCTCTTCCTCTTCCTCTGTAGGCTGACAAGTTTTATAGGAAGTAGGCTGACAAGTTTTATATGACCAACCAATACCAGGTCATTGGACCCAGCTGTCTCCTTGGGGATTGACCTCTCCTGGCCTGTTGTCCAGTGATAGAGATCAGACCATTGTCCAAGGGAGGGTACCAACCCAATAAGTACCAGACAAGCTTGTTATAATTTTCAAGTTCTAATGGGGCATGTGGGTAGCATCCATTTTTAATAGACTTCGATCACATGCAAATGCTCTGTAAGGGGAACTATTGCAGACTACCAGCAAATGGTTTAGCATTCTGTCACCATAGATGAAGCCAGACATGGGAAAGACTGTAGACATTATTCTCATTTGCTGAGATTCAAAGTCTCCAGTATAATAGTATTTCCAACTTCTAGTCCTGGCTCTTTTTTCTTCCACCTGCATTTTTAAAAACACTCTTGCCACCCACTCCATTCTCACTTTCCACAAGAGGAAAGAGTTTTTGGGCTCCCGTGTAATTGGGATTGAGGCTATTCATTCAGCTTATTCATTTGCCTCGTTCTTATTACCGCTTTGTGTCCTAAAAGCTTTTGGTCACCTACTGGATTTACATTATGCAGCATTTAAAAACTCCCCAGTCGTGATTAACATAACCTGACAGGTAAAAGGCATAGGCTGATGAACAGTCTTCTGGTTCCTGAATTTGATTCAGATTTTTTGTATTTCTACCACTGATTTTAGTTCAAAGCACTGGGTGGTCTGCTTCTCATAGAAAGAGACAGTAATTCGCATTTTCAAGATTTAATGAATGAGCTTAATTTAATTTGACCAGCATCATTTTATTGTAAACATTTTAGACCATCAAAAATGCTAAAAATAATTTTAAAATGATTTGCATTTGCATGCAGGGTACAAGTAACTGGCATTTTATCTTTATTAGTTATGGTTCACATACAGACAGTTGACATTGAACGGGCTTTATAAAAAGGTCAACTGGTGCATGAATATCATCAGTTATTAGTGACTCACAGATTAGGAGAGTTTAAAATTGAACTGTAATATTCAATGTGGCAAATTATTATATTATGGCTAGTAGAAATTAATTGAAGGAAAAACAAGAATTAGAAGCACATGAAGACAACTGTACAGAGTTAGCCTCAGTCTTGTTGTGACATATGTTAATGATATGAGTGAGGAAATAAAACATCATCAGAAACTATATAGGGAATTTTTCCCATTGTAATCTTGAAATAACTCTGAAACGTCTATTAAAACGATGTCATTGTGATTGTTTCTATGTTTAAGAGATTTACTTATCAAATGATTTTACCAAGTGTTGTGTATCCATTAACATTGTTAATACCCAATTAAGAACTGAAACCATTACCACAATTTTACTCAAGTTTATTAGAAATAACAATAATCAGATATTATTGCACAGCTTGATTTGGAAATTGTTGATGATGTATGTATTGCATTTTGTAAGGTAAATGAATGCGTTAACAATGTTGCATTATTTCATATGTCTGTAAATTTATGATTAATTGTAAAAATACCCAAATAAATGTTTTAATTTAGTGAATGTGGTTACTAAATCACATTATCATCATCATATTTTATTATTATTTGATTGTGATTATGAATATACAGTGGGTGCTTAGATTCCACAAGCATCTGCAAATCAATATATATCCCAGTTGATATAAGCTGTGCATGCAACTCACTAATAAAACCTATTTTACTTGAAATGACAGCCATATGGGGAAAATAGAGGGTGCACGAAGCCCCAAGGTGTCTTTAGCCAGTGCACGTGAAAGGTAGAGTCTGTCCTGTTCTATCAGCCAGCAGCAATGGAACGTTTGTTCCCTCAAGGTAGGGCCTGTTGCCAGTAGCAGGTGTTGGGCTATCCTCTGGGATAGAGGCAGCAGGAATGGGCACTGATGTGTGGCTGAGACAAGATGCTGCAAATATGCTCTCATGTAGAATGTGACAGCAGCTGCGACAGTGCTGGAAGTCACCATTCTGTCGCCACAAAACCAGATGCTTACTCCTTCAGAAAGGAAATTTAACCATTTCTGTGAGTAAGTGTACATTTTAATAAATAAAACAGTCTATTCGTACAATATTTCCAGATTGAAAAAAAGATGTACTTGTATTTTTTAGATACAATGTCATTTCCTTCCCAACTTGGTCACACACAAGGTCTTTAGTTGCTGGAGGTGAAAATTCTCACGTTATAAAGCAATGTTTTTAAGCAACACAAAGACCAAGGGTTGAGTCATTGGAAAATAAATTAATTAATTGAAGGAGACAATTTGAGAATGATTATGCAGTGTGATGCCATTTAGATAGAGCGGCAATGATTACCTTTCAGTGCCGACAGATCATCACCATTTAACAACTGTTTTATCTCTTTTTTTAATTCTAAGTAGTCCTTGCATTAAGTCTTCAACCAATAGAATGAACTGGGAGTTTACATGAAAATAATTGGCTCCAATCACAGGGCTGCTTGTACTTGTGCATTGGCAGGTAAAAGGTAAGCCCCCTTCAAAAGAAATTAGATTGGTGTGCTGGAAGCTCAAAATCCAAATCAGAAGAACCCCCTCCAGTAATTCACCAGCCGATAACTGACTGAGCCCATCACACAAATGGTGGGCAGGTAAGCATGCCAACCTCACCTGGGATCTTAATGTTCAGAAGAAACATGTTGAGATATTGCCAGAAATTTTAGATAGCAAACAAATACATATTTTTGAGATAATTTGAAAATAATTTCAGCAGCATTTATTAATAAACAATAGATTGTAAATTACCTACTTAAGTTTTTTTCTCTCCTATGTCCTGGATTACATTATTTTTTATTATATTAAGGATATGTCAAAAATGTACCACTTTTGTCTCAGGAGTGTTTGCAGGTGGAGATTCTTAGTGTTTTATTCATTCTATAATTGTCCCAATAATTGAAAAATAACTATCCATTATTATTCACTATCATCTAGTTTGTTTATTGGTGTTATGGCATAGGACATGAAGATCTGAACCATACCAATTCTGTTCCTAAAAAAGTAATGTTGCCATTTAAATGTATATATATCTTATGTTGCATATGTAAAATGGTTGACATTGCATTCCAATCTATTGAATTCAACCAAGCATGTCTGATGAGTTCAACTGGGGAAATAATTAACTGGTTAAACATATCTGCAGGATCTGAACTTCAGAATTCTCCCACTGTGTTGCACTGTCGACAAGGTGATATTTAGGTAAAGAGATGTTATGAGCCAGATAAGAGAATGTTGCAAAAGAGCATGAGAGAATATTAAAATGGCAGAGACATGATAAAAAGAAAACACTTATCCCTGCTTTTCTAGCTACAATGATGTTTTGTGGCAGAAACCATTTATGTTGCCATCGCTATTATTTTTTTAAATTTAGCAGACTTGCAACATTTTAATTTGGGTGCCCTTGTAATTGTTGTTTTGTTTACTTTAATTCAGCCTACCAATAATCAGCATGAGAAATGTTTAATAAATGTCAGACTGCAATACATTTTTGTTATTTCAAATCATTGGATAAACAAAATTCAGAATTAAAGAAAAATAATTATAAGACCATTTTGAGTAATGCAAATGGTTGGGAGCAGTGCCAAAATTGTCAATAACCATATGGCTTGGGGACTATACCAGAACTTGCCATATGGGGGTGGGTTGGAATGAAAAGCAGCAGGCCTTTTAAGCATAAATAAAATAATTATGAAAAAAACTTCCTACATTATTCAGGTAGGAATCAATTTAACCAAGTCTGAGTATCAATTTATTCATATAATTATACTGTCGGGCTTTAATTTTCTGTAAGCAAATACATCAATTAATTGATTTGGGATCCTCCTAGTAAGCATGCTAACTGTTCCTAGATAGTTATTTATAATTAAACAAATATAATTTCAGGCTAGAATGAATCACAGTAGTGATTACATGAAGAAACAATAACACCCCCCCCCCCACTTATTATAATAGGATGTACTAATATATATATATTATTATTATCATTATTACATTACTGAGAGAGCAGTGCTATAATATGAGGCTCAGATTAAAAAGATGTTTCTTCCCCACGATGCTGCAAGTGACTAATGTCGCTGCTCATCTGTACTGAAAAACATGGGAACTGACCTGCCCCTCACCTGCAACAAATCTTCTCAGTCCAACAACAAAAACCCTACTAACCCATCAAACGCAAGAACTCCAATGAAACCCAACTGTGAGAGCTTCAATGGCTTTAAAGCAACCCCAAATATCTACGACAGTGAGACACCATTTACTGCAGCAGTGAAAAGCCCACTAAGCCACAAAAATGAATAGCCCTTTGAATCAAACAATGAAAACCCCACAAACCCAAACATGAACTGCTGCTGCTGAACATGACACTGACAATTCCACTTGAACCCCAACTATAAGAACCCCATTGAATATAACATTGATCATCCCACTGAACCCCACATTGAGAGCACTACTGACCCCAACACTAAATGTTACTTTATAGAGTCCTGGGCAAAGTTGTAGAAGAGAGTATAGAGTTGCAGGTAAATAGTTCCATGAAGGAGGCAACATTAGTGGACAGGATGGAGAAGAAAGCATTTGGCATGCTTACTTTTATTGGTCAGGCTATTGAGCACAATAGTTGGAATGTCATGTTATTGCTAAACAAGAGATTGGTAAGGCTACATTTGGAGACATTATAGAGGTACATCAAATCTTGAGGGACATAGATTAACTCTGACTGTGAGTGTTGCATGTTGGTATATCAAACCAGGACAGGAATTACATAATCAATGGTAGAGCCCTGGAGAGTGTGGCGGAAAGAGAGATTTGGAAATTATGATGCTGCTGTACAATTCACCAGGTGCCACTACACGCCACCCCCCCTCCCCACGACCTGACCAGACCGAGTGGAGACAGGAGGGACTGGCACAAGCGGTCCCACAGTCAGACAGGGCAAACAGACAGAAAAGGGCAAGCAGGCACAACAGGCGCAATGGGGAATAGGGCGCGGCCAGTGGATGACCCCTACGCCGGGGTTGGGCCACTACCACCGAGCTGTCGACATCCAAATGAGCAGGCTTGAGGTCGGCCACTGACACGATCTCCTCACGACCCCTGACATCCAATACAAAATTCGCGACACCAGGCCGCAACACCCGGAAAGGCCCCTCATAAGGCGTCTGGAACGGAGTACGATCAAGTCCCTGCGAAAAAAGACAAAAGAGCAGTCCTTAAGCACCGGCGGAACATATACAGGGACGACCCCATGGCGGGAAGTGGGAACGGGAGCCAGGCCCCCCACTTTCTCACACAGATGCGCCAACTCAGACGAGGCCGGCTCCGGTGACCCCCGAGCCACAGGAAGGAAATCCCCAGGCACCCGCAGCGGCGCACCATACACCAGCTCCACGGTAAAGCTGTCCAAATCCACCTTAGGAGCTGTGCGGATTCCAGCAACACCCAAGGCAATTGGCCCACCCAATCTGGGCCAGTGAGCCGTGCTTTCACTGCCGATTTCAAATGTCTGTGGAACTGTTCGACCAACCCATTGGTCTGAGGGTGATGCGCAGTGGTATGATGCAGCTGCGCATCATACAGCTGAGCCATGGCCGACCACAAGGCAGAGGTGAACTGGGCACCATGATCAGTAGAAATGTCAGCAGGCACGCTGAAACGTGCCACCCAGTGGGCCGCGAGAGCCCGGGCACAATTCGCAGCGGAGGTGTCGGACAGCAGCACAGTTTCAGGCCACCGTGTGAAACGATCCACAATGGTGAGCAGGTGAATGGCACCATGAGACCATGGCAAAGGACCCACCAGATCCACATGAATGTGCGCAAAACGGTGAGAAGGAGCTACGAAATCCTGAAGTGGTGCATGAACTTGCCACTGGACCTTAGACGTCTGGCAAGGAATGCAGGCCCTGGCCCACGCTGCTTCATAAGAACCCAGCTTATGAAAGCCATGCCACATGAACTTGGCCGCCACCAATGCAGAATTGGCCTGGATGGAAGGATGAGCAAGTCCATGAATAGAGTCGAAAACTCGCCGCTGCCAACCAACCGAAACGACAGGTCGCGGCTGGCGGTGGAAGTATCACGCAGGACTGTCACTCCTGCAGGGCAGAACAGCACATCAGCCAACACCAAACCCGATGCAGCAGTACGATACACTTGCATCTCGTCACCATCGCGCTGGGCAGCAGCCAGCATAGCGTAGTCCAACCCCGGGATGACGGACAGCACAGCATGGACAGCAGGATGAGACGAGGCACCAGCCACCTGATTCAGCTTGCTGGCCACGTGCCGAACATCGGTTGTAAATTCGGAAACAAAAGCCAGGTGCCGCTGGTGACGAGCAGACCATTGAGGACGCAACGCAACGTCTCGCCTCCAACAGCAGCAGAAGCAGGCAAACGATCGCCGAACTCGGCCTGGGGCTCACGGCCGTTGCGGTCCGGATCCGCCCCCACTTCTACTCCCAGAGCGGGACCAAGAAAATTGAAGATAGACACAAAATGCTGCAGTAACTCAGCAGGACCGGCAGCATCTCTGGAGAGAAGCAATGGGTGATGTTTCGGGTTGAGACCGTTCTTTCAGACTGAAGAAGTATCTCGACACGAAACATCATCCATTCCTTCTCTCTGGAGATGCTGCCGGTCCCGTTGAGTTACTCCAGCATGTTGTGTCCATCTTCAAATGACATCACGCGCTCCAGACAGCTGTGCAGTTGAATGAAGTCGCGCGCGACCTTCGCAGACCGTCGTGGCTCAACGCGACCACAAGGTCGCGTAATTTGCGTGCCAAGGACACGTAAGTGGGACAGGCCCTTTACAGACTATTGCCTTCTTCTTACACTAAAGACCAATGTAAAGGGGCTGTCCCACTTGCGCGACCTAATTGGCGAGTTTAGAAGAGTTTGAAAAAATGACATGTTGAAGACCTCCTTTGACTACTTAAAAGACCTCCTTCGACCTCCTTCGACTATGTTGAAGACGAGCTTCGACTAGCTTCGACTAACTTTGGGAAAATTGAACACCGAATAGTGGATAGTGAAGATGAGCTCCTTCAACCTCCCTTCGACTATGATGAAGACTAGCTACGATTACATTCGACTACCTTTGACCACCCTCGATTACATACGACTAACAAGCCGACCTACTATGACCTACTACAACTAAACCTCCGAGTAAAAAAAGTATCGATTTGTTCCATGGCGACCTTTTTTTTACTCGCGGGCATTTTTTAACATATTGAAAAAAACGCCGCGGCTTACTTGAGGCCACAAGTATGCGGAGACCACTCTCGAGCATGACGGAGAGTTACGACCTACCTACAAGTATCAATTTTTTCCATGCCGACCTTTTTTTATTCGTAGACATTTTTTTATCAGGCTGGAAAAAAAACGCCGCGACTTACTTGAGGCCACAAGTATGTGGAGACCACTCACGAGCATGAGGAAGAGTTACGAAGACCTCCTACGACCTTGTGGCAACCACGCTGCGAGTATGAATCAAGGGCAAACTCGGCAGAGGTCGCCAATTAGGTCGTGAATGTGGGACAGGGGCTTTAACTAGAAAATCCAAGCTTTCATTTACGATTGTTGCACTTCTGAGTTCCTGCCATTATAATCACAATTGGATTTCTTTCATTTACACAGATCAATCCCCGATAGATAATTGAACACTCCCCCATATTGAAAGGATCAGAAGAATATTTCCACTTGTTAGAGAGAATTAATACATGGGAATGTTAAACTATGAAAATCAATCAACATGCAATTGCATTAAAACAGGTAAGGTCAAAATCAGCAGGTCAGAACCAAGTCACAGTAGACAAATGATTGACACATAGAAACATAGAAACATAGAAATTAGGTGCAGGAGTAGGCCATTCGGCCCTTCGAGCCTGCACCGCCATTCAATATGATCATGGCTGATCATCCAACTCGGTATCCCGTACCTGCCTTCTCTCCATAGCCCCTGATCCCTTTAGCCACAAGGGCCTCATCTAACTCCCTCTTAAATATAGCCAATGAACTGGCCTCAACTACCTTCTGTGGCAGAGAATTCCAGAGATTCACCACTCTTTGTGTGAAAAATGTTTTCCTCATCTCGGTCCTAAAAGATTTCCCCCTTATCCTTAAACTGTGATCCCTTGTTCTGGACTTCCCCAACATTGGGAACAATCTTCCTGCATCTAGCCTGAACCCCTTAATTTTGTAAGTTTCTATAAGACCCTCCCTCAATCTTCTAAATTCTAGCGAGTATAAACTGAGTCTATCCAGTCTTTCTTCCTATGAAAGTCCTGACATCCCAGGAATCAGTCTGGTGAACCTTCTCTGTACTCCCTCTATGGCAAGAATGTCTTTCCTCAGATTAGGAGACCAAAACTGTACGCAATACTCCAGGTGTGGTCTCACCAAGACCCCGTACAACTGCAGTAGAACCTCCCTGCTCCTATACTCAAATCCTTTTGCTATGAATGACATAATGGCTAATTCAATGTTAAAGAGTACTGGTGTCTTAAAAAAACAACGTGCTTGTATATCATAGACACAGAGCCAATGGGTGCAGCAGTAGGCCATTCGGTCCTTCGATCACCATTCAATGTGATCATGGCTGATCAATGTATGGCATATCAATGTAAGTACAATAAAATGCCCAAGGCACTTCACGGCAGCAATGCCAATTTAAGTTTGAGATATTTGTTTGGGTAATAAAAATGTGGATCAACATTTTAAAGTAGAGCAAGTCAATGTTATGAACATATTTCTTTTTATAAGCCATCTATTTATAGTGATGTACAAACATTAGCCCCCAAAATTGGCTGTTGTTCTGGTGGATTTTTGCCATACATTCAGCAGTGAAATTTAACAGCTGCTGGATTTTCTGTAAGAGGTTTTGCCAGCAAAACCACCTCTAAGCCCATTCAAGACCAATTATACAATGGAAATCGGCTTTGAACACTCAGAATGTTGTGGTTCCTGCAACCCTAGGAGCCGGTGAATAGTTGACATAGTTTATCTTTTGTCTAAGGTTTTAAAGAAGACTTTTATTACGGTGGTGGCCTCACCAAACTCGGACTAATCAATAAGTCTAATTTCTAGAAGAGGCTAGAAATTAAACTAAATGTGTAGGAAGGAACTGCAGATGCTGGTTTAAACCAAAGATGGACACGAAAAGCTGGATTAACTCAGCGGGACAGGCAGCATCTCTGAAGACGTGTCTTGACCCAGAACATCACCCATTCCTTCTGTCCAGTGATGCTGCCTGTCCTGCTGAGTTACTCCAGCTTTTCGTGTCCATCTTCGGTTTAAATCAGCATCTGCAGTTCCTTCCTACACATTTAGTTTAATTTCTAGCCTCTTCAATGGGGGTGGGGACTGCAGCAGGATGCCCAGAAACATGCCCAGGGCCAGGGAGAGCGGGGCCACTGCTCTGGGCAGTGGACACAGGGGGACACAAAACCCAGCAACTTCCCATCAACTGCAGCAGAGTTGGGGACAGTCTGGTCCCACCGCCCACCCAGAGTCACGGACCATGCTGCACCAGCACCAGACCCCGACCCCCATACCGGGGTGATTCACCCTCCTGACCCCCGCCCCCACACAGGTGATTCACCCCAACCCCTGGTTCCCTACCCCTGCATTATTTCCCTGTGCTGGAGGGGGTAGAGGAGGGAGGGGGAGGGGGAGGAGAGAGAGGAGGGGGGGAGGGGGGGAGGTGGAGGGGGGAGAGGAGAGTGCGGGAAGGGGAGAGGAGGGGGGGGGGGAAGAGGAGAAAGAAAGTGGTGGAATATAGGATTGGGGGAATTGGTTTTGTTAGGGGAACAGTAGAGTGATGGAATATTGTGTTGGGGAGCAGACCAAATGGGTCTGCACTTGGTCTAGTTTCCATTAAAGCTGTGACACTGCAAATAAAATGTGGCTGGCCAACATCAGGAATTTTGGGCATGCAAATGCATGTATTTTTGGAACCACATTTCTCCTAGATGATCCAAAAGTTTGAAGTATAAAATTGCATAATTCTATTTGTCATTAATCATAATAGGTTAGTAATATCAGACTTTGTTCTATATGCTACTAATTAGAAACCATAAAAGGGGCTGTCCCACTGCGGCGACCTAATCCGTGAGTTCAACATGCTGAAATATTTTCCGCGACCTAGCTGAGGCCGCAAGTATGCGGGAACTTCCCTCGAGCATGAAGGAGAGTTCTAGTGACCTCCTAGGACCACGTGTCGACATTGCTGCGAGTTTGAGTCGTGGGCAACCTCTTCTAAACTCGCAGATTAGGTCGCCGCAGTGGGACAACCCCTTAAGCCTGGTTAAACTATTTGGATTGTGGTTTCAATTCAACACCAGGCAGGATAAAGTATGTCAGTGTCTGACTGGGCACCTGCTTGAGGTTAACAACATACAGGTGCTCCTCAACTTATGATGGTGTTACGTTCCGAAAACCCCATCGTAAATCGAAAATATCGCAAGTCTAAAATGCATTTAATACACCTAACCTACCAAACATTCTTTCTCTTCTCAGAAGGCTCGTGAATAGTGGAAGAAGGCACTGGGGCATACCGAGGTTTTCTGGTGCACGTCACAGGGTCTGAAGCCCTCGTCCAGCTACGAGGGCCGCTCAATACTTGGTTTGATTGCCAGCGATTTTAACTTCTGCTTGCTATTGACTTTGTTGTGGGGGCGCTGCACTGACAGCAGCCCTGTCAGCAGCGTGTTAGTCTTTTCAACTTTTTTTTATTTTTTTAGTATGTCTTAAAGTCTGTTTTTAGTGTTTCTTAGTGTGTTTTGTGTGGGGGGTGGTGTGGGGGGGTGAGGGGGAAACCGTTTCGGCCGCCTCCTCCATGGAGAGGCGACTTTTTCCAGGTCGCCTCCCCCGTGGCCTAACAGCGAGGATCGGCGCGGCCTTTCCCGGAGACGCGCCCGGGGCTCGGGACTCCGGCGGCGGGTGCAGCGGGGACTGTCAGCACGGAGCTGGGGCTCGCTGGAGGGGAGCGCTCCGTTCCGTTGGCCCGCAGCAGACGGCAGCCTGAAGCCGCGGTCTGCACAGCTCCAGCTGGCGCGGCGTCTACAGCCCGGGATCCCTCGTGGGGGACCCGGGGGGAAGAAGAAGCTTCCACCGCCGGCCCGCGGCCATCTTCTACCGCGGGTCCGGTATGGACTTAACATCACCCCTGGAGGGGAGCTTCGACCGCCGGCCATGTAGACTGCAGTGCTTATGGCTGCGACGTGGAGGGAACTTTAAATCTTCGGCCGCCGGCCTGCGGCCTATACCAACTAAAAGCCGCGGTCTCCGGTGGGGAGGAGCCGACTCTGGACTTACCTGGACTTGTACCTTGTCCTTTTACCATCTGGACGCCCGCAGCAACGGCTGCGGAGGGGTGAGGTCCTGACCACGGGGGGAAATGGAGGAGGACTGGCCAAATTGTGTGCCTTCCACCACAGTGATGAATGCTGTGGTGCATGTTTATGTTAAAAATTTATTGTGTTTTTGTGTGTGCCCTTTATCATTGTATCGCTGCTGACGTATCATTTCACTTGCACTTTTTGTGCAATGTGACAAATAAACGTTGTATTGTATTGTTGTATTGTATTTGTACTGCCGTGGGGTCTGGGCTGCTGTTGGTCTCCAGCTGCTTGAACTTCCTCTCCTGTTGAGCTGTGGCTTGGGCCACTCTGAGCTCCTTCCGATTGGCAGGCACCAGCTGAGGTGCTCTAGGTTCCAGCTTTGCTCTTCCTTGCCGTTTGCCTGCCCGGGTGGAAGGTTGTTGTATTTTGTTGCAGGGTCCGACTGCTGGGATTTGCCACTATCGTTTACCAGATCCATGGCGGCTTCCTTTAGCCATGCGTTTTGCAGAAGACACTCGCCTTTCAAGTAGGTATGTTACAAAACCTACCTGAATCGTGGCTGAGCATCTGCCCCACCCCTTGTGTGTGATTTTGGCGCTGTTTGGAGGGGGCGGGTTTAAAACGCGATTTTTACTAGGCTGTTCCAATCGCAGATGTTCAGCCTAGTAAATCATTAACGGAGAATCGCTGCAAGACCCGGTCGCAAAAGCTATTATTAGTTTTATAGGCCTCGATAATATAGATATAATAGTTTTTAAATTACTGTCTCATTCCGCAACCTCTCCCAGCCCCAGGGTTTTATAGAGCAAACAATTAAAGGTATGTACCTTATTTTTACATTAAATGGGGCATATATATAACCCTATATATCAAGTTATCTATAGCGAGTAGTTCATTTTGGGCTTTTTATATCCCGCAGTATTTTTCTCGGCATTTGAGGGCACTAATCCAGCGCGATGTCAACGTTCTAAACCAGCGCGTTCCACATGAACCCACTAGAAAGCCGATTTAAATGGGCATTTATTTACAGCAATTGAACACTAAATTCCTTCCATTTGGCCTATAAATTAATGTAAATTAGATATAAAAATCATGTTATATTGTGAATTATTTGTGAATAATCTTTGGACACTTAGGCTATTTAAAAATGTTAATCTTTCCTTAAGAAATGGGCTTTTGACTATCCAAGATCACAGCTTTTTTGTAATGTCCATTGAAAATGAATAGGGAACAAGATGCTAATTTCCGAGTATGAAAATGGCCATAACTTTTTTAATACTTGAGATATGAAAGTGAATTTGGTGAATTTGTTATGCTTTATCTGATGGGATAAATTGCAGACTTGATTTTTAAAATCTCAAAATTTTGTAACATTGCTATTTCAAGGACTCTTTCGTTCTTTCAATTTTTTTTCTTGCCCGACCGGATTTGCTACAGCTCTTGAAGCCATTTGCAACGCTTGTTTTAGGATATCATATCGCTAGCCCGGGAAAAGATCAAAATTAAAAAAAATTTGAAGTATGGTTTCTACTGAATGTGTATCGATTTTGCACCATCGTAAAGTTGAAATATCATAAGTCGAAGCATCGTAAGTCGAGGAGCATCTGTATTCAGGTTGTTAGATGCTAACTTCATGAATGATCAGAAATTTGTTTGGATGTAACACAAAACTTTGCAAGCCACAATTATAAATCAGACTGCACATACAAGTCTTCTGCATGTGCCAGCCTATTCAGTTCGATATTGTGCCTGAACCTAACCTTCCATTTTAATCATAACTCATTTGTGACGTCAGTACATGGCACCACCATAGCTCAAGTAGAATTTATAATGTAGTTACAGACACCATATTAGTAACCTATTAATTACTCAGTTGGCCGTGGAACTGTCAAGGCAATTGTATGACCTAATGCCCATCAAATGACCTGGGACTAATCCTGCATGTTTCTGCGTTCAGTGTTTTTTTGCATGATAAGCTTTTCTGAGCCAAGAGTCTCAAAACTGCATCAAAGTTCATTGCCAAGTTTCTGTGCGACAAGGTAGGCATATATACTCTTCATGGTCTAAATTTCTGCATATAATACTGAAATGAAAAATATGCCTCTTAGTTGCCCATGATGTTTTATAAATGAAAGACTAAGTATTTTTTCATATTGATGTCTGTTTCCCATTTGGTGTATATCCTTGATATGGTAATTAACTGGCATCAACCTGGTTAGAATGAGCCCAGCTTGGCTGGAACCACATTAACAAATGCATATGTCAGCACACTTCATTACACGTTTTAAATTTTCAAGGAACCTGTACGACAAACACTTCCAAGTGAATGTGGGATTAAACAAAATTGATTTTCTACTGCTGTTATAGCTGGAAGCTACGTAGGTAACTGTGTGTGGTCTTCCTGGTGCTTTCTACTTTCTTATGTTTAACAATAAACCATTCAGTTAGTTATGATCAGGGGATTACAATTGTACCGAGGTGTTATTTATCTTCCCTTTCAGCTAAGCTTCCAAACTGTGGGGTATATATTCAGATTTGGCTTTTATTTAAATTGACACAGTAGGACATTATAATTCCTTTCAAACTCAGCTATGCATACACTTCCATTCTTTCCTTATGTGGATCTGCACCGACTGCTATAGATTCGAATCTTTGACTTTTTAGCAGAGTTAAGTTTTGATTTCAGGTTCACAAAAGAAATTCAACAATTAAGAACTGAGAAAAATGCTGCATATAAAACTGGAAATCAGCAGGACTACATGGCTGCAAAATATAAATTAAGGTCTACAATAAGGAAAGCCAAACACAATTATGCCACCAAAATAGAACAAGAAATCTCAACCAACAACACTAGAACTGTCTGGAAAAAAACTTCAGGAAATCACCAACTACAAAAAGAAATCCAACCCCATCCCTGATAATGATCATCAACTCCCAGATAAACTGAACATTTTCTATGGCAGTTTGAACAGTCTCAGTCCCTCCACCATCGTCCCCCTCTCCTCTTCCTCCCCCTCCATTCCACATCCATGAGGCCGATGTGAGGACTACCTTCAGGAGACAGAAGAAAAATAAATCAGCAGGCCCAGACAACATCAGCCCAGCAGTGCTCCATCATTGTGCAGCAGAACTGGCCCCTGTGTTTACCAACATCTTCAATACCTCCCTCTGCCAATGTTCAGTGCCCCAGTGCTTCAAACAATCCACCATCATTCCTGTGCCCAAGTCTAACACAACATCCTGCCTCAATGACTACAGACCGATTGCCCTTACATCCGTGGCCATGAAGTCATTTGAGCGCATTATTCTCGCTCACCTCAAAACCAGCACTTCCTCCAACATGGACCCATATCAATTCGCATATAGAGCCAACAGGTCAGTAGAAGACACAGTCAACCTGGCCATCCATCACACTCTGCAACACCTGGAAACCGCCAACACTTACGCCCGCATCCTGATCATGGACTTCAGTTCTGCATTCAACTCCATCAACCCGGTCAAACTCTTCCATAAATTAACGGACATGAACATTGACCCCTGCATCTGTCACTGGATCCATAGCTTCCTTTGGAACAGACAACAAAGAGTGAAGATACACAACACCATATCTCATCCTCTGCACCTCAGTACAGGAGCCCCTCAGGGCTGCGTCTTGTCACCCTGGTTATTCTCACTCTATACAAATCAACTCACATCCCAGCATAGTTCAGTCAAAATATACAAATACGCAGATGACACAACCATCATAGGTCTCATCTCTAACAACAACGAAACAGAATACCGCACTCAAACACACAAAGCAGTCACTTGGTGCACAGGCAATAACCTCCTACTCAACACATCAAAAACCCATGAACTTATCATCGATCTCAGACGTAAGGCACAACCCAAGACCCCCCTACTCATCTCTGGCGAACCCATATCCACCACTGACTCTTTCAAATTTCTTGGCACTCACATAAGCAATAACCTCAAATGGAAAATCAATTCAGATCACATTTATAAAAAAGTCAACCAAAGACTCTTCTTTCTCCGTCAGCTCAAGAAGTTCAGAGTGAGGAAACATCTCCTAATCCGATTTTACACAGCCATCATCCAAAGCATGCTCACTGCATCAATAACAGTTTGGTACAGCAGTTTAGACACTCACTGCCGTAATAAACTACAGCGCATTGTCAACAAAGCATCCAAAATCATCAACACCCCCCTCCCATCAATACAATCACTCAATCTCAAAAGGTCCGTGTCAAGGGCGAAGAAAATCATTTCTGATCCCTCCCACCCAGCTCACCACAATTTCCACCTGCTGCCCTCAGGGAGGCGCTACAGCTCACTGCCTGCCAAAACATCACGATTTAAAAACAGTTTCTATCCATATGCAATTCAAACTCTGAACACTCTATGATAATATCACAAAGCCACCTCGTGCATGTACTGTATACTGTATGTTGTTTGTGTTTTATGTTATGTTTGATGGGAATCAGCCTATTGTGTAACATCCTGTACTGAATATGAATTCCACCAGCTTGACTGTGTGGTCATTAAATAATCAGAATCTGAACTGATATTGCACTGTTTCTTCAATTCATTCCCCAAAACAACCTTTGAGATTAAGTAAAAAAGTATTTTACATTTGAATTTTGAAAATAACAAATGTTTTAGTGCAGCAGCACACTTAAAAAATAACTTTCCCCTAAAGCCTTGATATTCCCGTGTAATTTTGTCAAACTGGGCCACATGTGTGCCTGATTTCCAACAAGGTTTGCGATGAGTATTATGATCTTGTGATAAATGTTCACTGTCCAGGCTGAAAAGGCACTTTACTAATCTATGTTTTCTAACCCCAAAGCTTTTAGTATGACAGCTGAAGCTGATCTGTTCAAAAAGTTTATTGTGGATTAATATGTGCAGTTACTTTTCTCTCACTATCAAGAGAAACATTAATCATCATGTCATGAAGAATAGCACCATCCTGTACCAAGACCCAAAATAAGAAAAATAACTTTTAAGATACACAGTAACCTTTCAAGGAATGTGGTATTGGTAAAAATAGTAAATATTTTTTACGGGTGGCGTGGCGTTGCAGCGGTTGAGTTGCTGCCTTATAGCACTTATAGTTCGATCCCGACTGTGGTTCAATCCCGGGTTCGGGTTCGATCCAGACTGCTGGTGCTGTCTGTACAGAGTTTATACATTCTCCCCATGGCTTGTATGGGTTTTCTCCAAGATCTTCGGTTTCCTCCCACACTCTTCCAAAGACATATAGGTTTGTAGGTTAATTGGCTTGGCATAAGTGTAAATTGTCCCTAGTTGGATAGTGTTAATATGTAGGGATCGCTGATCAGTGTGGACTTGGTGGGCTGAAGGGCCTGTTTCCGTGTTGTATCTCTTAACTAAACTAAACAAAATCAGCCCACATTGATTTAAGTAAGTCTTGTCATTCATTAAGTCTGATCAATGTATCCACCCCATATAGGTGATGTACTTACCATCCTCTACAAAGAACTGATGGAAGAAAAAATAACCTCCTTGTGGGCAGCACAGTGGTGCAGCTGGTGGAGCTGCTGCCTCACAATGCCAGAGAATCAGGTTCGATGCTCTACCTCGGGTGCTGTCAGTGTGGAGTTTGTGTGTTCTCCCTGTGCCTATGTGGGTTTCCTCTGGGTTCTGCAGTTTTCACCCACATCCAAAAGATATGCGGGTTTAGAGTCCCTAAAAATGCCCCTAAATTGTATGGAGGTGGATGAGAAAGTGAGATAACATGAAACTAGTGTGAACCGGTGATCAATATTTGGCATGTTTCCATGCTTTATCTCTAAAGCAAACTCTAAACATTTAGGTATCCAGTCATCTTTCAAGGAATGTGTTGCTGGTTAAAAACAAAGATATTGAATTAATTCACATTTGTCACCCACTTGGGTTGATCAATGCAACCATCACATATACTGTTTAGATGCTCTGATTAGTGGAAAAAACATTTTAAAATGAGAAGAAAACAGGATGTTTTAGGAGTGGGAGAAGAACACACTAAATGCACTGCTTAGCCCCTGTCATCGATGGATGATTTATGTGTCTGCAACTCATTGGTATGTTTTCTAATGTAAGAATTGTACTTGTGTTTTGTAAATTCTTTGTAAATTCTATTCTATCTAATTTATAACTTTATAACAGGCTCATTGCTGATTCGCATTGCTGATTTAGTTATGTACAAAGTAAGAGTTTGCAGATGACACAAAAATAGGTGGTAGTGTAGATGGTGAAGATGATTATCCAGAATTACAGCTGGATCTTGATCAGCTGGGTAGGTGAACTGAGGAATGTCAAATAGAGTTTAATTACAGAAGTATGAGATTACATTCTGTGATGTCAAACCAGGGCATGGCCCTCACATTGAACAGCAGAGCGCTGGGAGTGTTGTACAGCAGACAGATACATGAGTATGAATACATAGTTCTCTAAAAGTAATGTTGCAGATAGGGTGATGACAAAGGCTTTTGGTATGCTGGCTATCATCAATCAGGAAATTCAGCATGGAATTTGGGACCTTATATTACAGTTGTTCAAGACATCAGTGAGACTGCACTTGGAGTATTGTGTTCAATGTTAGTATGGAAAGATGCCATTAAACTGGAAATAGTGCACTTAAAATCTACAAGGATGGTGCCTAGACTTGAGGGCCTGAGCTTCAGTATAGGGAGAGGCTGGCCATTCCTTAGAAGTTATTCCTAATGCGTAGGAGGCCGCAGAGTGATTTTATAGATGTGTATAACATCATGACATGAATACATAGGGTGAATATACAGTCTGCTTCCCAGGGTAGGGAATAACGGGCATAGGTTTAAGCTGAGAGGGGAAAGATGGAATAGGAACCTGAGGAAAGGTTCAGAGGGATATGAGCCAAAGGTGGGTAAAAAAGGGCTGGCTTAGCTCGGGCACCTTGGTCAGCATGGAAGATTTGGGCAGAAGTCTTCTGTTTGGATGTTTGGCCATTCTCAGATGTTTGGCCATCAAATATCTGAGAATTTCAAATAACATGTGCTCTATGGCTTTATGACAAGAGGTTGAGAGAAATTCAATTACTAAACTTAAAGCATACTGCCATTATTATAATTGCTCTTAATTAAATTAAACAGCTCCAGTGTATTCTGCAGAATCCCCATGCAACATTATTCATGGTTAATTTTCAACTTCTACTCCAACTAAATCATTTATGGTCTGAAATGTACTCTCTTACTCATGAGTACATATTCATATCAAGGAGAGCCAGGCCTTGTTCTGGGTGATGAACTAAGTTCAAGAGGGTAGTTGGATCAAACATCTGCTGGTCCATCATTTCCTAGATGATTTCATCAAGCAATAATGGAAATGTTTCAACTTATGGTGTACATCTCTAAAAATAAATTGTCAGCTTTATTAGCTATTCATTAATTGCAGTGCACTTGGGTTCCAAAATCATACCAGATGTACATGAGTTCATAAAAGCTTTGGCAAATCAAAATGGAAACGATTCCTAAATGTTTCAATATGTGCGCACTGGGCTGATCTAACTGGAAATTGAATTCCTCATTGTGCCTTCCCTGGACATGATCTGACATGTCTAATTTCTGCACTTAAAGTTCATAACCTCAGCCTAAAGTTCAGAAATTACAAGCCTTGGAGGAAGTCTAAGAAGGAAAAGGAAGTCTTGTATTTATGTAATACCTTTAACAATCTCAGGATGTCCCAAAATCAATAAAGTACTGAAGCTGTGCACTTGTTGTGGTAATATTATTTGACAGCAATTAAATTGTGCACCTTATTGGCTCACAAATGGTAGCATGGTTGTTGTTAAATGGTTTGTTTTAGTCAACACTGAATGAGCCATACATAATGGCCAGAACTCAAGAGAATTCCTTACACTTTTTCGAAATGATATCATGGGATCTTTTGCGCATAGTTTAATGCCATGATCAAAAGATTAATATGACATGGGTCTCCTGCTTATTTGATTAATATTTGGATTATGTGTTGATTTAGGAAGTTAAACACGAATTAAAATACTAACACGCAAGTATATTAATTTAAGAGAGTAGATGCACATACTATCCTTTGTAAAACCCCTTAAACTGATTTATTTATTATCAACACTGGATTCTTCCTTATGCTCAAAGTTCTATCAAATAATGTATAACATGGAACAATGATCTTAACTTTGACTGAGGTCAGGAAAAATAAGCATGTAACTGGAATTCATGATTCATACCTGGATCTCCAATGTATCTTGATCCAACTATTACCTCCATTGTCCAACAGTTTCCTGTGAATCTTTTTAATTTATTATTGCTTTTTTAATTACTGTGGATAGTGATCCTCTGAATGTTCTTATTTATCCTAAAGTTTATACAATTTTCTTTGCTTCTGCACTTTGCTTTGCAACTTTATTGGCCTAGAAATGTCTTCTCATAACTATTTAAATAATGTTGCTATACAGTTGGCAGTGGGGAAGGCTGAGGACAGACATGTCAGTATGGCAATGGGAAGGGGAATTAGGGCAAGGGGACCAATTTCAGCTGACCATGGCGGACAAAGCACAAATTTTCAACAAACCGGTCCCCTAGTCTATGCTTAGTCTCACTGACATAGAGGCACTTCTTCTTCATGATTATATCTATTTTTTAATTTATTTTTAAATTTTATTTTTATTAGCAGTACAGTAAATTACACTAATACATCACATATATCTTATTACATTATGTTGTACCACTTCATTTTTTGAGCTTTAAAAAAGATAGAAATAAAAGAAGTAAGGAAAGTAAGCAAGAATCGTGAAGGTGCAGGAAAGTGTTAGGAGAAGAAAGCCCCTTAGGGAAAGAATTAGAGAAGGAAGTAAAGAAAGGAAATAAGACCCTAGAAAGAAAAGAAAAAAAAGTGTTCGAAACATTACACTTGGAAGAGATGAGACTCCTCCTAGCAGGCAAAGCAGATCACTTCCAAAAGACGTGGTCTGCATTTATGGAACTATTACAAGCATAAGGTGCAATAGTAAGTTAAAACATAAAGGGTACCAGGATCTGGTAATGGGGGGTATAAAATACATTTTTAATTAAAACATGGTTGGTAGATCCTTTTTTGTGGAGCTTTGTGTTACAATAGAGCGATTGATTTTCCTTTCTTCTCTTTTTTTTCATGATTATATCTATGTGCTGGGCCCAAGATAGGGATAACTCTCCACTGCTGACCTACCAATGAAAACTGGCGCATTGTCTCTCGATTTCCCTTTTTGAAGTAAGTAGTTCCTTGATTTTGTTGATATTGAGCGAAAGTTGTAGCAATACCGAACTCATCAGCGTCTCTCTTCCTGAGGAGACTGACGAAGGTCCATCTGTCTACTCAGATCCTGGTGAACTTCTACCGCACCATCGAGAGCATCCTTACCAACTGCATCACAGTATGGTATGGCAACTGCTCTGTCTCCGACCGGAAGGCATTGCAGAGGGTGGTGAAAATTGCCCAACGCATCACCGGTTCCTCGCTCCCCTCCATTGAGTCTGTCCAAAGCAAGCGCTGTCTGCGGAGGGCGCTCAGCATCGCCAAGGACTGCTCTCACCCCAACCATGGACTGTTTACCCTCCTACCATCCGGGAGGCGCTACAGGTCTCTCCGTTGCCGAACCAGCAGGTCGAGGAACAGCTTCTTTCCGGCCGCTGTCACTCTACTAAACAACGTACCTCGGTGACTGCCAATCACCCCCCCCCCCCCGGACATTTATAAAATTCAAATCGTTTGCTATGTCGCTCTTCAAGGGAGATGCTAAATGCATTTCGTTGTCTCTGTACTGTACACTGACAATGACAATTAAAATTGAATCTGAATCTGAATCTGAATCTAAGTGTTCTATCTCTCTCCTGTATTCTGACTTATCGCCAACAACAGTGGTGTCATATAGATGGCATTGAAACGATGCTTATCACACAGTCATGGGTATAGAGAGTTAGCTGAGGGGCTCAGTGCCCTCCCTGAGGTGCATCTGCATTTATATTCGGTGAGGAGTTGATATTGCTACCTATCCAACTGATTAAGGTCTGCCAGTGTGGGGGTCAAGGCTCCAGTTGCAAAGGAAAGTACATAGGTCCAGGTCCTGGAGTTCTGTGATGATATTGGAAGGGAGGATAGTTTTGAAAGATGAACTCTACTCGATGAACAACAGTCTGAAGTCTGTTTTCCTGCTATCCAGATAGTCCAGAGCGGAGAGCCAGTGAGATGGCATCTACTGTTGACCTGCAATGGTGATAGACAAATTGAAGTAGATCCAGTTCATTTCTGATGCAGGAGTATATTCACATCATAACCAATATCCCAAAGCACTTCATTACTGTGAACGCAAGAGCTGTGGATGGTCATCATTTATAAATCGAACGAGAAAGCAGAGACATGAGAATCTTGAAAACTGAATGTACTGTCAACTGAATTCTGATTTGTCCCTTTTAATGTTTTCAGCAGTAGCAATTTAGCAGTAAAAGAAAATCACAAAATATTACATCCACTAGTCTATTGACATTAGATTCCAGCAAAAAATAGTTGCGTCTTAGATTAACAACTGAGGTATTCAGTCTCAACTTTACTCAGTATATTTTTCAAGTGAGTCGTGTCTTTCAATTATATGTAATTAATATATCTTGGTATTCATTACACAGTATTTAACAGCTATGACACATCAAAAGTAAGCCTTGGGCATTCAAGTTTGTTTGGTATTTTTGCCATGAAAACAAATGGGCATAACTGTGGTCTGGAATGTTATTTTTGATGTTGCTGATGTGACCTTGCAAATCTCTTCATCATTTGGGTATCCCAATCAAATTATATGCTGACCTTATACTTGTTTATAAAGTCTCAGATTATGAAAAAGATAAGTGACAGGTAGAGGCCAAATTTGCATGAAGAACTGTTTAAGTATTCAGATCTCAGTTGTGCTGCAAGGCATGATTTGTCTGTAAGAGCCTTAACAACTACTGACCCTTTCAAAACCAACATCATTTGTCAAATCAGATCAGGATCAAGTTGCCTTACTGACAGCTCTTATCATTCCCGGGATTTTCAAGCAACTATAAAATAATTTTTTGTGACATAGCCTTCCTTATGTATGCAAGACCTTTCTTCTTAAGTTCTTCAATGGTTACAAATATGCTACTTTGCTCCAAGGTGAAAGAACAGTGCAGGGCAGTTAAATATGCAAATTTGACATTTCATAACTCATTAGCATATTCATGTCACCATTTCTCCACATTACAATGAACGGCTGCATCTTTTCATGATTCTCACCTGCTGCACCTAACACAGCCAATTTTGTATCGGATGGCTATTTGTGGTGGCGGGCAATTAGGTTCACGCAACAGAAGATATACCGTATACCCAATTGTTTAAAATGAGGGCTGTAAGATCAGAAACATAGAAACATAGAGAATAGGTGCAGGAGAAAGCAATTTGGCCCTTCGACCCAGCACCGCCATTCAATATGATCATGGCTGATCATCCAAAATCAGTACCCTGGTCCTGCTTGCTCCCCATATCTCTTGATTCCGTTAGCCCTAAGAGCTATATCTAACTCTCCAGCGAATTGGCCTCCACTGCCGTCTGTGGCAGAGAATTCCACAGATTCATAATTATCTGGGTGAAAATGTTTTTCCTCATCTCAGTCCTAAATGGCCTACCCTTTATTCTTAAACTGTAACCGCTCGACTCCCCCAACATCAGGAACATTTTTCCTGCATCTAGCTTGTCCAATCCCTTAAGAATTTTACATGTTTCTATAAGATCATCATCGAAAGTCCAGTGAATATAAGCCCAGTCTGTCCATTCTTTCAGCATATGTCAGTCCTGCCATCCCAGGAATTAACCTGGTGAACCTCCGCTGCACTCCCTCAATAGCAAGAATGTCCTTCCTCAAATTAGGAGACCAAAATACTCCAGGTCTGATCTCACCAGGGCCCTGTACAACTCCTTGAGTATAAGACCTCCTTGCTCCTATACTCAAATCCTCTCACATCGAAGGTCAACGTACCATTTGCTTTCTTCAAACAAGAGCAGGAGCTGACCAATTGAGCCCATTGAGCCTGGTCCAATATTCCAATGGTCCAATGGTCCATCCAAGGACCTCGACAGTCTTTTCTGGTGAGGCAGAGGTTCACTTGCACCTCCTCCAACCTCATCTACTACATCCGCTGTTCAAGGTGTCAACTTTTGTACATCGGCGAAACTATGCGCAGGTTCGGCAATTGTTTCGCTGAACATCTCTGCTCAGCACTTTAACTCCCCCTCCCATTCCCAGTCTGACCTTTCTGTCCTGGGCCTCTTCCATTGTCAGACTGAGGCCCAGCGCAAATTGGAGGAACATCACCTTATATTTCGCTTGGGTAACTTGCACCCCAGCGGTATGAGCATTGTCTTCTCTGACTTCAAATAGACCTTGCTTTCCCTCATTCTCCATCCCCTCCCACATTCTCCCACCAATCTAACTGTCTACGACTACATTCTATCTCTGTCCTGCCACTCCCTTGACATCAGTCTGAAGAACGATCTTGACCCGAAACCCATTCCTTCTCTCCAGAGATGCTGCCTGTCCCGCTGTTACCCCAGCATTTTGTGTCTGCCAACATTCAATAAGATCAGAACGGAACTTGGACATACAGAGAACTTGATTCACACAGAGGGTCGTGGGAGTATGGTCACAACAATGGGGCATGCAGTTCAACCCTTCCAAATGTGAAACCATGTGTGTCACCAGAAAGAGGAATCCAGGCGAAACATCTTACAACATACTTGGTGCCACCCTTGAAGAATCCAAACAAACCAAGTATCTTGGCATCAAATTGCAGAGTTGGAATGGTCAGACTCATCATGCAACGGTGAAAGCAACAGGTATCCTAAACTTTCTGAGGCGCAACTTTCATCACTGTTCAACTTCTGTCAAGGAGAAGCTATACTTCACCCTCGTCGGACCACATTTGGACTACACAGTTGCAGCATGGGACCCATACACAAATAAAAACATTTCTTCCATCGAACGTGTCCAAAGACAGGAGGCTCGATTTGTTACTAACACCTATGAGAGAGAAGCGAGTGTCACCAAACTTCTGAATTCTCTGGGGTGGAACCCTCTCCAAGACAGACGTGAAGCTCACCGTTTGACCTGTTTTTACAAAATGTTAAATGGTCAGCTCGACATAGACTACAAGATCTACGCCAAACCCAAACCAATTAGGAGCAGACGAGGGCACTCGATCCAATTTGTGATCCCAGCTACAAAGACAGATGTATACAGCAATTCGTTCTTCCCCCGCACAATTAAAGCATGGAATAATCTCCACCCTTCTATAGTTACCCAACCAGATGCAACTAAATTTAAAGTAGCTCTTTCTTCCCAATAACCCTTTCTGGCTTAAGCCCTCCCTTCACCACCTCTAGTTTAAATTCCATTTGGAATATTTTGGAGGACCAAGAAACCAAGAAGAACAAGAAGAAGAAGAACAAGCTGCCAGAGGAGGTAGTTGAGGCTGGGACTATCTCATCGTTTAAGAAACAGTTGGACAAGTAGATGGATAGAACAGTTTGGAGGGTTATGGACCAAGTGTAGGCAAGTGAGACTAGGGTAGATGGGACATTGTTGGCCGGTGTGGGCGAGTTGGGCTGAAGGGCCTGTTTCCACACTGTATTACTCTATGACTCTATGACTCTCTATCTTTTGCCATCCATCATTGCATTATCTGTCCCAACTGCTACAGCAATTTGTGGGAGAGATTTTCAGCTTTCTACGTTCTTTTGTTTGTAATAAAAGTGGCCCTGATTTCTTTCTGTTGCCTATAGGATCAGTCCAGGCTTTGTGCTGAGGTCCTGAAACTGGACTTAAACCCACGGCCTGCTGGTTTAGGGATGGAAGTGCTATCAGCTGAATCAATATTGTCATCTAGATAAGAATGAAAGAAAATGTTAAACCAAACTTAAAATCGAATTAGAGATTCAGGCTTTGCAAGATATAGGGGTGAGAAAGGAATCACACAGTGGAAAAGTAAGATCAAGAAATTAGATCACACCTGCGTCCTTATGTGAATGCAACTCATTTTGTTTGCATTGTAAGCAGAGTGAAGCATGGTAAATCTATCTGGCCTCATTTGTAGATTACTGGTGAGCTGTTGGTGCTAATCACAATTTAAGGGTATGCTCACTGATTCCATTGGAGGAAGGGGATGGTAAATAACATCAATTCATTGGAATATTGACTGAAGATCTAAGGAAAGTCCAGGAAAGTCTTGTCATGTTCAGTTCACGCACGATTGTGACCCTGTACTAGTCCACACTATAAGCTCTAGTTACACTTGCATTGGAAATGTTTTAACTTTTAATGACTGGCTGGGTCGCCTTACAGCAGAGAAGCTGCTTGTAACATAAGGGATGTACCAAACTAATATGTCAGTTACAAGCTAAATTCTGAAAACATGTGATTCAGGAATGATATGTTCCTTAGACTGGTATTTAAAACAAATCTTGTGCCAGAAACCAATTGTTTTGGAATTTCCTTCTCAGCAGAATGGATAATGCTCAAAATTGCAATGCAAGCAGGTCAAGCTACTGGACTACACAGGAACAGACCATTCAGCCTGCAGTATCTGTACTGACATGATTCCAATCAAAACTAATCCTATCTGTTTGTGCATGGTCTATATCCCCCTGTTCCCTGCCTATCGTTGTGCCTGCCCAAATGTTTTTTAAGTGTCGCTATTGAACGAATGCGGAACATTGGCCACAGAAATTTCGGCAACTAATCCCTGTTAAGCAGTGTTGACATATTTTTAACCTCGAACAAAATGCATCAGTTTATTTTCAGGTCTGTAGTAATTTGTAGATGCTAAGTATGGACATCTTAAATGATTCAGTGGTGCATGTTCCTTGTATATCCTTGGAGCTTACAGTGGCTTTATCTCAAAGGAGGTACGGGAAAACTTCTATGATGTGAAGTTTGCACGATTCTATTCTCTAAAGAGGTAAGAGTGTGTGTTTCATGTCCACCATTAAGAGTGAAGAGCAGCAAGTTCATGGTGTGAGTTATTTGAACGTTTTGCCCACCAACATTAATCTCAATGGATGCTGATTTGATGACAGTTTAGATCTTTTCAAAGCTTTGCAAGCCTAATTATTGTTTTCTCCTAGTATTGTACTGAAGTACAAAATCATTTATGTCAACTCCTTTATTGAATTTTAGAACTGCAGAAAAAAATGTTTTTTTTTTTCATATTTTGTTCATAATCTACAATTGTTTCCCCTTTTTGATCTGTATAGATAATGTATCATCTTTTTTTTTTTAACGTATTTAATGCTACACAAGCACAGTTTGATTAATGCATTCTTGCCCTTAACCTAACGGTGGTTACTCATATTTGGGACCAAGCATTACTGTTGAGTTATTATACCTTAGGAGGAATCACTGCTGGGTCAAGTTAAGTCCTTAATTAGCAATCACATTTCCCAGTAGGGCTCTTGTTATAGAGTATTGGACAAGAGTCCTTGATCATTGATTCACATACATTGTAGCCACATAGGGGAAATTAATTTAATCAAGTAATGAATTTAAAATCTGGAATGTTAAAAAAGGCTACTCCAAGTAATGGTAAACCACGAAACTGCTGATTTGTAGTAATATACATTTGTTTCGCTACATTCTTGAAAGAAGGAAATCTGCCAAAGATGACTTCAGACTCAACCGTGCGGTTGTTGTTAACTGCCTTCTCAGTGAGGGGACAACTAGATTTGGACAAAAATAATGGTCCACATCCCAGGAATGAATGAAAGAATGAATGAATTGTATATTATCTGTGTTTACAGGCTTGCTTAGCTGCAGAGAGTAAGAATTTCATTGCATTATTGTCAGTACATATGACAGTTAAACACACTTGACTCTTGACTGTTAAATCAATACTTTATCATGGTTACAAGATGAGTTTTTTGAACTACACAATGCAGCCACCCAGCAGCACTGTAGAATCCTGTGCCTTTAAATGAAGGACTCTTATGAATAAGCTATTTGAATGTATTCCCCGGGCAATGATTATTTGACTGAGCAGGTATAGTGTTGATTATAATCATAATTGATTATGTTGTTATAAATAGTCATTACTGATAATGTATGCTAAAATCTGCATACCCTTCTGTGGTGGGAAGACGCTGATTAAAGAAATGTTGTGAGGGATAAGCTGATTTCTCTAGATGCTTGGTTTTGTTTTATTTTGGTGTAATTTGCTTGATTGTTACATGCAGTATTCATGAGCTGGATGATGTTTATAGCAAATAAAAATTTGATTCAGACAGATTAATCCTCTAATTATTCAACAAATGAAACACGAGGAAGAGAATCCCACTGAATCCCATCAACCTGAGGCGCTGACTGCAATGTCAAGCCACTTTCTGATTTCAAGTGGAAAACAAACTAATTATGTGGAAATATGGTAATTTAATGTGCTTTAGGACTGGTTCCTCATCTCATTAGTGTTGATCTTTATTATCTACTCCCCTTGTTATTTCTTCCAGGAAGAAATGCCCTTTCTAAGCACATAAACAATTTTGACCAGTCTGCCATGTTTTACTTCATAAAGTTAATTTAAATAATTGGAAGTTAATGTTCATTGATGTAATGTTTCTTTAAAGTAGAAATATATTATTTGATACATGGTTTCAATGCTGTTCCTCAGTTTCTAAATACAAGTAATAATGAGCAAAGCATATTTCTGGTTATAGGTATTTGCATTTGTACTTCTTAGTCAATCAGTCTGGAGATATGTGGGTCAGATATTGATGATACTTATATTTTACTCGTATGATTATCCTAATATTATATTATCCTAATATTGGCTAGGCTGAAATAGAAACAAAAAATACTGGAGATATTACACAGGTCAGCATCTGTGGGAAGAAATACAGTCAACATTTTAGGTCAGAAACTCTTTGCTGCAACTGAAAAGGAGACAAAAGAAGCTTGAAAGGATGCAGGGTGGGTCACGGATGGAGATGTATCCAAGGGGTCAAACTGGGGTGACCATAGGGATAAACTATAATCTTAGTTTATCCTCTTGGATCTATCCCCCTCCCTGACCCCCCTTTGTCATTGAGTGAATGGCCGCAGATAGAGGGTGAGAACATAGACAAAAGAACCTAGACAATAGAATGTGGGAGTGCAGGGAATTCAAAGCTGAATGACAAGCCCAGCAGGTCAGGCTCAGCATGTCCTTTATCCACCAAGGGAAAAAAGGAAGGAAAAAAAGCAAGCTGAGCTAACATTACAGATGGATGTCTGACACATACTGACTAATCAAGTTCTCTTAAGCTGGAGAATTCAATATTGAACCCAAAAGGCTGCAACGAGCCCAGATGGAAAAACAGGTGCTGCTTCTCAAACTTGTCTTGAGCATCACTGTGACAGTGCAAGAGGACACAGATCGGTAGGTCAGAGGAAGAGTGGAAGAGGAATTAAAGTGGTAGGCAACAGTAAGCTCAGGTTGGCCCTGTGGACTGAATGCAGGTGTTGATTTCTCCAATGTGGAGGAAGACATATTGTGAACACTGAATGGGGTACGCTAGATTGGAAGAAGTGCAAGTGAATTGGTACTTCATCTGGAAAAACGGATTGAGCTATATTTTTGTAGTACAGTGTAAAATCTGAAATGCTAGAGGAACTAAGCAGTATAGGCAGCATCTGTGGTAGAAGATGGAGAGACGATGGTTCAGGAAGGATCCCTGACCCCAAAACATCATCTAATCCCTCCATAGATGCTGCATTGCCCATTGAATTCCTCTCACACTTGTTTTTATTCAAGAGTCCAGCATCTGCAGTCTCTCGTGTCTCCATTTGTAATATTGTGTGCAGCTCTGATCTCCATACTATAGTAAGCATGTGATTGCACTGGAAAGAGTGTAGAGAGATGAACCTGGATGGTGCTTGGATGTGAGGTATTTCATTATGGGAAGAAATTGGACAAGCTGTGCCTGTTTTCCCTGAGAGAAGGAGGCTGAGGGGTGTCCTGATAGAAGTGTATAAGATTATGAGGAACTTAGATAGGGTAGAATGCAAATATCTCTCTTCTCATGGTTAGGTATCAAACACAAGATTTAAAATGAGAGGAAGGAGTTTGAAAGGAAATCGAAGGGGTAAATTATAATACATAAAGAGTGGTTGATATCTGGAGTGTTCTGCAGAGGTAGTGGGGGGATCAGATAGAATTACTATGTTTAAGAGGCAATTAGATAGACACATATAGGCAAGGGCGGCATGGTGGTGCAGCGGTAAAGTTGCTGCCTTACAGCGCCAGGGACCTGGGTTTCACCTTGTGCTGTCTGTACCGAGTGTGTACGTTCTCCCCTTGACCGCGTGGGTTTTCTCCACGATCTTTGGTTTCCTCCCACATTCCAAAGACGGACAGGTTTGTAGGTTAATTGGCTTGGTATAAGTGTAAATTGGCCCTAGTGTGTGTAGGATTGTGTTAATGTGTGGAGATTGCTGGTCGGTGCAGACTCGGTGGGCTGAAGAGCCTGTTTCTGTGCTGTATCTCTAAATTAAAACTAAACTGAAAGGTGTGGATGAATAGCAATGTTGCTGTTCAAAGTGACCTATGTTTTGAGATCTTCAGATATATGTATTTTTTTGTAGTATGTTTTCTGTCATCGCAGTTACTTTGGAGCAAGGCTAAAATAGATTGGAAGGATTGGACAGTGGTCAGCACAATGGCAATCCGTGTCTGATTTGGCATCACAACCTTATGGTCTCTTGTTAGGCAATGCCATTATCTAGCCAATACCTGGATTAAAAGTGCTACATGCCACATCGATAAAAAATTGGTTATGATGAGGTCAGGTTTCAAAGATTTTATCAGGAAATTTCCATTAGAATTTGCTTTCCTTACTCATGTCTTTCTGAGGATTTACATTATTTTCTCTCTTGGCATCGAAAATGCTCAGGAGGATCAGTTTCTTTCTTTCTAGACTGGAGGGTAGGATTTGCTCAAAGTTGGCAGAGCAGTCCTTGGTCTTGTGACACCATTTAAAGGTAATTCAAAGTAGTACCACTACTACGTAGCATCCTCCAATCCACTAGCAGGGTAAACAAGCCAACATCAGTGAGCTTTCTGATGTGTTGGCCACATTGATTGCACACCTGATATCAGACTCCTGAAGCCTCTGTCCTCCTGGTGATGCCTTTCCACAATCTGCCATGCAAATACTTTTAGTGTGTTCTCAAAACCTCCTTGAAAAAATGTAACAATCCTCTGACATTAAAAATATTGTAGCGTGTGAATTGTAAATTCATAGAGTTGTACAGCATGGAAGACAACCCTTCAATCCAACTCGCCCATACCAACAAAGGTGCATTTGGCCTCTGTACTAAGCATTTCCTGTCCATATACTCATACTCAAACATACTTTATTAGCCAAGTATGTTTTACAACATACGAGGAATTTGATTTGCCATACAGTCATATTAATAAAAAGCAGCAAAACACACAAAATCCATTTTAACATAAACATCCACTACTGTGACTCCTCATATTCCTCACTGTGATGGAAGGCGAAAAAAAGTTCAATCTCTTCCCTCTTTTGTCCTCCAGCAGTCGGGGGCCTCTACCCTTCCGTTGACGGGATGATCTTACCCCCGTAGCCGAATGTGGGCCTCCTCGTTGGGGCGATCAAGCTCCTGCATTGGGGAGGAAATCTCAGCTCTCCGCTCCGGGTGATCTGGCCCCGGGTTGGGGCTAATCGAACCTTCTGTGCGTTGGAGCCACCCGACTCGGTCTCAACCCCAGTCTGCGAGCTCCGCGATGTTAAAGTCCGCAGGCCGTGGTTGGAGCGTCGATCCCAGGCAAGGAATCGGCTCCGATGGTAAGTCCCGAGCAAAGCCGCCAGCTCCACGATGTTAGGCCACTGAGCGACCGGAGATACCATCGGGCAAACAATCACATCTTCTGCAACGTAAGAGATTGAAAAAAAGATCCCCCTGCCCACCCTCCACATAAAACAAACCGGAGAACATTAACACAAACTTTTTAAACACATTAAAAATAACAAAAAAAGACCAAAAAGTCAGACAGACTGTAGAAATACCACCTGATACCTGTCCAAATCCCTTTTAAATTTTGTAATTGTACATGCCTCTACAACTTCATCTGCTAGCTTGTTGCGTATACCTACCACCCTCTACGTGAGAAACCTCTCAGGTCCAATTCTTTCCTTTTCCCTCTCAACTTAAACCTAAACCTGGATTACACTTGGACAAAGATTGCACCAATCCATCATATCTATGCCCCTCATGATTTTATACACCTCGGAGACCTGAGATTACTCCTCAGTCTCATAACCTCAAGAGAAAACAGTCCCAGCTTAACCAGTCTCTCCTATTAACTCAAGTCATCTGGTCCCGGCACTACATCCTTGTGAATCTTTTCAACCACGACCAGAACTGCGCACAATAGGCCAGGTATGGTCTCATCAGAGTCTTGCATCTGCCTCAAAAATTAAGCATGTGAAATAGAATTGAGAAACTTGAGTCTCTCTGTCAGAACATGGAGGAACCAGGAAGAATAGTGGGAAATGACTCTTGTTCTAAACTACCTATCCCCAACACCAAATGCATCCTATGACCACCTATGGTAGACTAGGAATTCCACATTGGTTCAAAAGCTTCCTCAGAACTGCACTGAAAGCAAGTCCTGATTGAATAACGAGACTGGCCAAGAGAGAGAATATCAACTATAAACTATAAAATTGTTTCAGTTAAGTCTTGATGAGGTAAGTTGGTGCCATTAAGAAATAAATAAATCAGCTATTCCTCAGCTTTATTGTATACTAGACCAAGTGCAGACTACCTATGCTCCCCCAACAAACCAAATGCATACCATGCACCCGTAGAACTGGGTTCCCAAATGTAAGATTGCACATTGGTTCAAAAAAGCTGTCCTCAGAAGTGTGTTGGAAGCTGCACTGAAAAAACTACAAGTCCTGATTGAAAAAACATAACGAGACTGGCCAAGAGAGAGAATATCAACTATAAACTATAAAATTGTTTCAGTTAAGTCTTGATGGGGTAAGTTGGTGCCATTAAGAAATAAATAAATCAGCTATTCCTCAACATAGATATGTATATAGATTGTTTTTTTATGCACACGTTGTCTTTACATAGCTTGTTTGATTGAAAGCTACAGTGCAGCTAAACTTAAAATGACAATGGAAAAAAATCCCTTCGCATTCTCATTTTCTGTTTCCTGTTACATGTAAGGTATAATCTGTGTGATATTGCCAATCCATCGGACCATGTCTAAGTCTAATCATGGAATTCATGGTTATGTTTAATCTGTCATTAAGTGAAATAGGGAATCGCATTATTTTGGGTATTTGACGGGGTTTGACATTAAAAATGTGCACCTGATAATTGCTCAGGTGGAGACGCAACAAGATGGAATCCATTCTGGTATATTTTTACTAAAGCAAGTGCATCTGGCTACCTGCCTGTTTTCCAAACTTCTGCTCCAAATCTGAATCTAATTATTTCACGCAATATATCTGGAGGTATGAAGAGTATAGGAGCATCTCCAAAATATGGAGGTGTGGTGCTTCTTTCATTTGCTTTCTTATGCTGAATTTTTGAGCTGTGATGCTTCCAATGGTGTCCACTCTATAAAAATGTTGTGTGGTTTAGAAGAATAGTGAATATATTATGTGATCTTATAGCCCATGGGATTAATCATAACATTGTAGTAACTTTACAGCTCACGTGTCTCCACCAGTTGATAAAGAACTACAGGCTTTACCCTTCCTTCCAGCATTTAATCCATAAACCCTGCAAGTCACAACTTTTCAAGGATACATCCAAGTATCATTTAAAAATGTGATGATGTGATGCCTCCACCATCCTGTCACACACTAATTTCCAGACCTATACCAACCCTCTGGATGAAACCAATTTTCTTCAATCCTCCATATGATCCTTATTCTAATTACTTTAATCGCTTTTGATCCCTCTGCTATGTTCTACCTTTATACTCTATCTAGGCCCCTCGTAATTTTATACCATTAAATCTCCCTTCAGCATTTTCTGTTCCAAATAAAACAACCCCAGCCTATCCATTCTTTCTTCTCAAAAACAATTTTCTGATCCTGGCAGCATCATCATAAATCACTTCTGTATCGTTTCCAGTAATGTGGTGACCTGAACTGCAAGCAAACTCAGACTGTGAATTAAATAAAGATGTCTAGTTCTTATATGAGTGGCTAATAAAGGAAAATTTCCTGAATGCCATTTTAATGATCTTAATTAACTCTGTTGTCACCTTTAAGGATGCATGGACATACACTACCTACTTCTTTCTGTGCTTCAATCCCACTGAAGACTCTCCCTTTATTGTATATTCTACTGTCTTACTTCATCTTCCCAGATATGTGGGTCTTCAACCTGAACTATCAATTTTCCTTCTCTTTCCACAGATGCTGCTCAATGTGCTAAGTGCTACCAGCACTTATGGTTTTATTTCTTTCTGCAAGGATCCTGGCCATGTTGAGGTGTTACCTGTTACCTGACAGAGGCCCCATCTTCCTCAGAACTGGGCCCATTGCACCAGTCAAAACCCCTCAATTACACCATTTCTCCATCCAGGTATTCATAGTCATGCAAGTTAGTGGATCATATGCAAGAGGCCATCTGTAAAGTATACAGAGCAGAATCTCAGATATCGTCGAGGGTGATTGGTTAACGCTCCATCAATGACTGAAGGAACTTACATATTGTGTCCTTGCTGCCTCACTAGATTTAGAATCAAATTCACAGTGCCTTTGTGGCTATACCTTCTCCTGTTTCTTATGTTTGATTGTTCCTGTACTTTGTGATATGTGTAATTCATGAGGCTTATCCCCTATGAACCACTGGTTTCTAACAATGAAATATCATGAGCCTTGTAAGCTGCTGTGATTTGTTTTGGTCCAACAGCCATCACTGTCCCCTGGTCATCTGACTGCACCAGAATAAGGATGATGGATGAAGCATGAAAGATTTAAGCCCCCTATCAGCACATCCAAAATTCATATATAAGAAGCTCTGCCTTACATTGTAAACACACCTCACACTTACAGCAGGGACCCTCTGTACTTCATACAGGTATAGGGGTGGGGGATGTTGATGAGCTGGGCAGTTTACATTTGGCGATTAATATCCCATTAGTGCAATTTATAGTCCCCGCAACTATGGAGAATCCAGCAATTATTAAAAATGTTATGGCCTCTTTATCATCTGTGTGGGAGAACTGTCAAGTTGAATTAATTGAGCTTTGCAGACCAAGGACGGCATTGATAACTTGTGTTATAGAAGAATGCACAGCAAATTGGCTGTTCTGGCATTGCTCCCTGTAGCTTCCTGGAATGGGCCTGCGGTGTTGAGAGCACTGGTTATTTTCTCTCTCTATCATGGTTGTGTGCTCTTTGATTTCTGGTCTGTCTGCAGCAATGAGCCTTGCCCCTCCAAACCTTTATGCTGAGCCAGAATTCTCAAAAAAATGTATTGGAATGTGTGTTTTTGTCCATGCATACCTGCTGAATAGATGGGATGATTTGGTTTTCTTTTGAAATGACTGGCTAATCTGTTTTTTCCTGCTACTCCTTCCTGAAGTTTGGACAATCAGTGGGCAGTACATTCTTCTGCCCTGAGATATGAGCTCAGTAATTCTCTTTAAATAAGAGGCTTTGCAAGGATCACATAGAATGCAACAGAAGGCTTTTGAAGCAGAACAGAAAAATAATTTTCTCAAAGGAGTAAAATTTGCTATTGCAAGTACCTTCAGCACCACAGCATAGATATCGAGTCTCTACAAAAATCGCAGTTTGGTACAGTGAATTTAACCAAATATTAAAATGTAAGGTGCCCGAGCAGACCACTCCTGTTTAAAAAATCGAGTGCCTCCTTAGGGATTGAAGGGAATGTAAAAGCAATGGTTTGTTTTACCATGGATGAATCATTTTATTATCTCTAATTTTTACACATTTCTCAAGGAGCGTAAATGGGATTTATTCAGTGTACTTCTCCATTAGAAACTAACAAAGATTTTCGTCCATTTTCACAAGATACAGTGCAATTGTGATTTAGACTCTTCCACAAGTCTGAAATTCCAATCACTATCTTGCTTCAAAATTAAAATAAATATGTGCTGTTAAGCAGAATACGTATTCCCTTTAACCAAGCATTTTCAGAGAGATTCAGATATACCAGCACACATATTGATTTAATTTGAGGGGTTCGGTGATTTATTAATCCCATATGTCTTCCTTTGTTTAAAAATATTTTACATGGATTGTAGCTATTTCCTCAGGGTCACACTGTAAGAAAAGTGATGTAAATGATACCTAATCTATGTTCATCATTTTAATTAAAGGATATAATATTTTTTTTAATTAAAGGGTCTAGGGAATATTTCTCCCCACGTATTCTTAGTTCTGTTCTAAAACATTTCTACATGTATTGTAATATTTCCTCAGGAAGTAACTGCAGACTAATGTCTACTAATTACTTTACTTATGGTACACCTCAGGCAATATGTATTTCCAGATGGAGCTCAACATTTATACCACACAAATGCCATTGAAAAGCTGCAGAAGATATGGCAGCAACAATTTTACTTCAGATAATATCCTCTTTAAAGTTGGGCCAACAGCCTTGCATGTAAGAAGTCGATTGAAGGGCCAGTTCATACATCATTCCTGGGGTGAAACATTGGCTGAAGGTTGCAGCAAGCTGTGAGGTGACAATGTGTGCTGCTGACCTTGAACAAAGTTGCCCACAAAAATCAAGTGATGTTTGCGTGCATTGATTTAACCTTTCCAGATGTTAGTGTAATTCTGGCATTAACCCTATTATCTGATTATCTATGAGCTGTTCTCTGTTATCTAGAGTTCTGTTAACTGGATAACATTGTTAAATAGAGTTCTCTGTTATCCACTAGCTGTAAAATGATCAAGCATTCCGAGCAGCCGATCACATTGAAAAATGATCTCAGACAAGTCTGGGAGTAATATCATTAACTGTTTTGAAATACAATTTTATAGGTAGCAAATTATGAGGCCATATACTATACATACAAAGTAGATGCTAATTGTCATAAAACAGTTATATTTTTAAAAGCTATGGAATAGATGTGGCCCTTGTGGCTAAGGGGATCAGAGGGTATGGAGAGAAGGCAGGTACGGGATACTGAGTTGAATGATCAGCCATGATCATATTGAATGGCAGTGCAGGCTCGAAGGGCCGAATGGCCTACTCCTGCACCTAATTTCTATGTTTCTATGTTTCTATGTTTTCTCATGGAATAGAGAAATGTGATGTTCCGCAGATGTAAATGATTTATTTGAAGGTATATAATGTTGATCAGCTCTGAACTATGCTGAGTACATGGCAAAAACTAATTTACAACTCATTTAACAACGCTTGATCTATTCAAATATTTTTATACGAAGATTATTGTTTCGTTGAGAACAGTACCAGCTCCATCTCTGAAGGAGCAAGATAACATTGATTGCAACTTCTCAAATGAATCATGCAACATCAGATTCCAAAAGGAAATTCCACTTGTATAATATAATGGAAATTAATGCTGACAGTCATAACATCATCACAACAACAAAATATAGAACTTTAATGAGTGGTTTCTCAAGTAAATCATCAGCACCTCTGGCAATCCCATTGATGCACAGGACAAGATGGTCATTTGATGTCAATTATGAGATGACATTGGAATGGCAGTTCAAAAAATGTTGTCAATTTAAATACAAAGACCTCATAGAGTGCATGGGATAAAAGCAAAATAATATGAAATCTACACCAATTATATCATAAACCATTTCAAAAAAAAAAGGAAATCTACCGATGGTTACCAATGTGTTTTTTCCTGCAGCAACTGGAGATCTATTTGGCCTTGCAAACTCATCTATTTATAATCTATATTAATGACCCACATACAGAACCAAGTGTACTGCAGTCAGATTTGCTGATGCTAAATGATAGGTGGGCTAGCAGGTTGTGAGGAAGACACAATGCTACAATGAGCTCAATAAATCAGATAGAAAGTGTGTTACTTGAATAATGACTTACGCAATCTCACTTAGGAAATAAAAAATCAGTTGAATATTTCCCCTGCAGATATAATACAGACAGCCAAACCCTGCATTACGATGGGGAGGGGGGGAGGGCTGTTACATTCCAAGAAAATGGTCTGTATCTCGAATTTCTGTTATATTGTGTCCCTCCTCACAACCTGCCAACCCACCTATTTTTTAACATCAGCAGATCTGACTGCAGTACGCTAGGCAAAAACTCTTCAATTCTTATGTGCTTTATTGATGCTTCCAAAGCCTTTGATCGTGTTAATCATAGAAAGCTGTTTGTTAAAATGAGTCAAAGAGGGGTGCCTAAATACATTGTGAGAATTCTTGCTTACTAGTATGTCCACCAGACAGGGTGAATTTATGAAACCCTAATGGCCATAACACATGGTTGCCTCTATTTACCTTGACCTGCTCTGATACACTTTCAATATACAATATTGATACCAAGGAGACTATTTAGCTGTGAAGGTCAGAGAGGAATTATCCTATTTGAATTGTAGTAAAGAAATAGACTAAGTGGGACCCGTTTGGTCCCAGCTTCAGAGGGGAGGACTGGTCCCCCAACACAATATTCCACCTCTCCACCAATTCCAAAATTGCTGGACAGTGTGTGCGGGGGTTTTCTGAAGTGCTAGCATGGGTGTTGTAGGCTGAAGGGACTGGTTTCCAGAGGGATAGTATGGACATTGTGGGCCAATTGGATTCTTGGGCTGGCAGCTCAGTCACTCAGGCCTTGCAGCTCAGTAACTCAAGCCTGGCAGCTCAGAAACTGCCAGAAATTCTGCCGAAAACAGGTGAGAGACTGTGAGAGAGAAGAGGGAGAGGGTGGACAATCAATTTTAGACATTTTCATCTTTTTTTACACTTACAAAAGGCATGCGGTTGCAAAAGGCACACATTTCAATAGCCACACAGTGGCAAAAGGCACAGTTTAAAAACCCATAAAGGGCACTTACAGGTCAGTATTCTCAGTGTTCTGTAGATTTCCAGCTCAGACTGAGAGTTGTGACCCTCTCCCTCCCCCATCTTACAGAGACTGAGCCACGCCCATACGTCTGGGTTTTATAGCTCCTCCCCCTCCCACCAGAAGGTGCGTGGCCTTCATGGCGTGATTGACAGGAGAGAGAATCTCAACATTTTAAAAACATTAATAAATCTTTTATTTTTCATCGATGGGAAAAAACCTCTTGTCCTGTGCAGCGGAGGGGGATTCTGAGTAAGATGACCAAAAATCACAGCCGCTAGTGGTAGTTTTTGTTCTAAAATCAATATGCAATGCAAACAGGAAGTGGTCAAGATGAGTCTTTTAATTATGTAGATAATTTGCAAGACTGTTGCAAGTGGCACAGTGGCGCAGCGGTAGAGTTGCTGCCTTACAGCACTTGCCGTGCTGGAGACCCAGGTTCAATCCCAATTACAGGTGCTGTCTGTACGGAGTTTGTACATTTTCCCCGTGACCTGCGTGGGTTTTCTCTGAAATCTTTGGTTTCCTCCCACACTCCAAAGACGTACAGGTATGTGCTGCAGGTAAATTGGCTTGGTAAATGTAAAATTATCTCTAGTGTGTAAGATAGTGTTAATATGTGGGGATCGCTGATCGATTTTTATAGGTTGACTCTTTAAAAGATTTGAAGGGTGTGTTTCCGCGCTCTATCTCGAAACCATATTGTTCATGAGGTAAATGCATCTGATTGAAATATACCATTTGCTCATTAGGCAGGGCAAATACCACATTGTCAATGTTGATGTTGCTATTTGATCTTCCCTGGCTAGAGCTTGTAACATTCTGTAAAAACAGAGCACTGCAGATTCTGGTTAATACACAAAAGGACGCAAAGTGCTGGAGCAACTCAGTATGTCAGGCAGACTCTCTAGAAGCATGAACCGGTGATGTTTCAGGTTGAGAAGGGTCTCAACCCAACCCAAATCCAGAGATGCTGCCTGACCCGCTGACTTACTCCAGCACTTTGCATCCACTTGTAACATTGTACAATTTGTCCTCATGGTTAACTGCAGAGGTTCTTTGACATGATACAAAGAGAGCTGATGATATTTTTTCCCCCCTTGCCAAAGAGTAGTAGATGGAGCAAGAGCATCAATCTGATAGAATTGCACCTATCACAATGAATAGCTATTGAATATCTGCATGTTATTTAGTGGGGGCTGCTTGTTAGAGATCTACTACAAACTGAAGGGATTTAACAAGGGCGGCATGGTGTCGCAGTTGCAGGGTTGCTGCCTTACAGCGATTGCAGTGCCAGAGACCCAGGTTCGATCTCGACCACGGGTGCTATCTGTTCAGAGTTTGTACTTTCTCCCCGTGACCTCGTTGGTTTTCTCCGAGATATTTGGTTTCCTACACTCTAAAGGGCCTGTCCCACTGCCTGCGGCAACCAAATTTGCGAGTTTAGAAGAGTTTGCGCTCGACTCAAACTTGCAGCATGGTCGACACGTGGTCCTAGGAGGTTCTAGGAAGTCACTGGAACTCTCCTTTTTCAGGCTCGAGGGAAGTTCCCGCATACTCGCCGCCTCCATTTGGTCGAGGAAGCTTTCCCTGGCGTGTGTGTGTGTGTGTGTGTGTGTGTGTGTGTGTGTGTGTGTGTGTGTGTGTGTGTGTGTGTGTGTGTGTGTGTGTGTGTGTGTGTGTGTGTGTGTGTGTGTGTGTGTGTGTGTGTGTGTGTGTGTGTGTGTGTGTGTGTGTGGTCAATCCAGCTCGCGATTTCATCGCTGATGGTCGATCCAGCTCGAGGTTTTTCAGGCGTGCCCTTGAGTTTAAAGGTTGAAGACAGTTGCTGAAAAGTCGCGTTAGTGTGACAGACCCTTAAAGACGTACAGGTTTGTAGATTAATTGGCTTGGTATAAGTGCAAATTGTACCACGTGTGTGTAGTACAATGTTAATCTGTGGGGATTGCAGGTTGGCACGGACCCGGTGGGCTGAAGGGCTTTTTCCACGCTTTATCTCTAAACTAAACAAAATTAAACTAAACTCTCTTGGTCTGTAGCTAATCATACAGTTCGGTGCCTGGCAACCAGGCAGGTATTGTGATTCCTTCAGTCTGCTGCAGTTCATTTTTCCATTTGCATTTGCTTCGCCATAGAAAACTAAGTGTGATCACAAGGCAGCAAGGGCTGTCAGCTGACAACGGGGCTCCTCGCTTTGATGCACAACCCTCACACCTGAACAACATGCAGACATTCAATATTTTGTTGCCACCCAAAATGTGATAAGCAACCACTAATGTGCTGAAACAACAATGACACTGCCTGGGCTGCTCTGCCGGCTACTGGAGTACTCAGCATCACGTGTTACAAAAGTTGTCCATGTCTGTCACATATTCACAACCTTCTCAACTCAAGGATTCTGCCCGTGCCAGCATCTTTATAGTGAATAACTGAAAGCAACAGCCGCGATGGTCTATCTGGCCACGTTCTTAAACCTGTGCAGACCAACTGGCTGGGTTTACTTGGAGGACTTCAACCTCTCTTATTATTAAGGTCCGAGATTCCCACCTGCTTTAAAAGGGCATCAACAATGCCAGTTCCCAAGAGGAGTAAAGTGA